>NW_020170381.1:1169937-1226860 GCF_000524195.1 Echinococcus granulosus | reverse complement strand
AGCACATCTGTGAACCTCAGGCAGCACCTCCATAGAGCCTATCGACCCGTTTTCCTTTGTAATTTACGAGCGACCAAGCGTGATTGATCATCTAACTGAATGCGAGTCATTTGCAGCCTTTTGCAAACGCCAAAATATTTGTCCAGTTATGTTTCTCAACCAGGAAACTGATTTATTTGAGGGGCGCGTCTGTACAAGTTTATTTCAAAACTTTGATATTTTTTGCCTTACTACGAATGGTTACATGTCAAAGGCTTTGCCTGATGAGCCCACTGACCATCCAGTTTCTCAAAAATCAGGTCGAGAAAAAAGTCGCTTGCTCCGGTCCACCGATGTGTGCCTTGGTGGGATCGATAATCCTGGATTTATTTCTTAACGTATGTGTACTCTGGGGCCTCTTTACTTTTTTATTCTCATTATATTTCATCCGTAATGGATTTTATCTTCTGTATTTCTTTATGCTGGGAGTGCATGTAGTATATCATCTATTTAAATGTTGAGGAAATGCTAACCCAAACGGATAAGTTCATTTTAAATATTTAAGCGTTGTGTGATAATGTTCGGTGAGGCTAAATAAATGCTCGCTAGGCCAACCATTCATTGTTCATACTGGTTATTTGGCTCGCAGATAGAAATAACAGGCATTATTTTTATTTGCCTAAAATAGCAAATTCCAAAATAAAATGACTTTAAAATTACCTATTTGTTTTTCCATTCTATTAGTGTCGTCTTTTCCAACTGATTTATTTTTCAGTTTTAGTTGAGAAGATACAATTTTTCTACTACCTTACAGGAAAATGCCATCTTAGTTGTGATACAGATGGAGACCTATGAACCTGTTTGGAGTCTTTTTTCCCCTTTAAAATTTCCAGCAAACTTTTCACCTGTTTCATTTAAACCAAAATTAGATTCAATTTCCCATCTACAAACGATTCAAAAGTAATGAGGCAAAGTGTTTTCTGTTAAGACTTTGCTCTTATCGAAGGTCAGCTTGAAATGTTCAGACACTACTCATCTACTTCTTGAACTCTGGCTGCAAATTTTGCGATCGTGTGCCCATATTGGCTGGACATAGTGCACAAACAAAGCCTTGAATATTTCTAGGTGTTGCATTTGTACTTGCTGACACAATGCTTCACCCTCAAATAGGATGATATGCTTATTTGAACTAAGCATACTGCATTTTTAATTCTAGATTCGGTTAACATACCAAGGAATGGTTGCAGAGGCTTGACTATTAAATTGCATTTTTGGCATTTACAGTTACCGGTGATCATACGGAGGAAGCATTGCCGGTTCGTGAGTGGAAGCTTTACAAAGGTAACAGGGCACGTATAAGGGTAAAAATTCAGCAGCTGGTATAGGTGGTGCCGAAACTTGAAAAGAACACTTACACGGAATATTCAAGTGTTAACAACGGATTTTTTAACTCCAGGTCTTTAAGAAAAAGAGACAGTCTTAAAACTGGCCTCTAGTCATCTAAAAATGTGATAGTCCCGAGGGGGGATACTATCGAAGAAAATTTCTTCCTATGGACTTGCTGTGTTTAAAAGGATTTCTTAAAGCGTACTCATCCGAGTTTCAGGAAGTGGCAGTGCACGAATATATGCTGTGCATGAATCATTTAATTCAAAGTATTTTTACATGTAAACAAAAATAATGGTATCTTGTAACTATTTGAAAGTGAGGACACAAGTAGGATTCAGTGAAGAACGTCTCTTGAATAATAAATAAATAAATAATAAATAAATAAAAATGCCTAATTGTTCTAAATGAAACTAATATGGACCAATATATGTACAGTAACGGTGCACTAATTCGCTGCCAGCTGATATAGTAAAAATACGCGTCTCACAATTGAGCCGAGTATAGAATTTAAAAAACAAGCGGCTTAAAATGCGCACTTAATTGAGTTGACGCCTTGGAAAGATTTAGCTCGATATGGAAGTGACAATCCAAATTTTATAAAAATTCCTAAATTAAAGTCATTCTCTTTGGTAGATCTGCGAGCTCTTGTGAGATTTAGAGCGATCTATAAGAGTAATTGGCTAAAGTAATCAACGTGTGAGTTTTAAGCACCGCGCTAAGCCACCTTAGCGACGTAATGAAAGTACACGTTTCCTCGCACGAGGCTCACTTTCCATAAACTCCCTTGCACAAGGATTTATGCAAATAAGCCTCATAGGATTAGGCGCGGATCTGGGACTTGTAATGAATTTAGCCCAGGACGCCACTTAACTTAATCACTTTAACACCGGTTCAACTCGATTAATAGCCACATGAACGTAATGTTGATTTTCTTATGTTCACAGGGTATAAATCAGCCAAAACTTTGGATGTACTTAGAGCTTTTTATTACTGTTATTATAAAATAATTACGGTTTTGAAAAAAATGCTTGGTCTTTAAGTCGTTTCTCTCATTCTAATAGCGTTCATTGGAATAACAAGTGCTTACCCAAGGAAATCACAAACTATCTATTTAACGTTCGCATCCTGAAAGCTTATATAACTGTGCGCAATTCATTGGAAGGTACAGTGCTTAAGTGGTTTGACTTATGGATTAAAAGCCTTTAAACAAGGTAAGCAGAGTCTGCAAAGTTTATTCCCTATGTACCTATTGAATAAAGAGGTTATTAATTCTCTTATGCATGTGATTGGGTGTTTTGATTTGTTTTGAATGAGTTTTCCGAAGTTCTTATGCGGAAATACTCTTTTCCTTGCTCTTTAGAAGATGCAGAATTGCTTTTGACTGTCATTCTTGACTTGTTTTTAAAACGAGGAGGAGTCTCTATGTCCTGCCTTTGATCTTTAGTCAGTAGATCCTGTGAGTACTTCTGTTCACTTTGGTGTATCCACCAATGGTTGATTCTTCTGCATATTTGTGTAAGATACGGGGAAATTCTGGAGCGAATTGTAGTGCATTTGGTAACTCCAATCACGCTAGTAAAAAATCGGATTTACTTCCTCGTCTGCTTTATTCCACTTTCTTTCAGTTTCAACCCTCTAATATTCTACCATTCTTTCACTCTACCATAGCAGAATTATAAGAAAATTTTGATATCAAAAGTTACGAGTGCGGAGGTGAGCGTGAAACTCTGTAGAGCCTTCAGCTTGTAAGTAGGCAGCATCGCGCCTATTTACTGACAAGCTCTGTACGAACCCTTTCGTCGCTAGGCATTGAGCTTCACGGAAAGGTAGCATTACAACAGTTACTGTTATTTACGAGCGTACGATAAGCATTGCGAATAACCCACATTATTATATGGTTCTGTCGCCCTATCATTGTGTGTTGGTTTTGTCTTTTTCTATTTATTAGTCAAATATTAAATGCACCCAACTTTGACTGATTAGGGTGTTGCTTTCCTCTAATGTATCCAAATTATTTAGATCCTGGTCTCATACTACCCTTATTTTTAATAAGTTAAAACCACCCTGATCTCTTTTAAATTTCTTAATTAAACGAATGAAATTCCTGACGAATGTTCTGCAGCCATCGAAGCTCATGTTGCTGTTTTATACCTAACACTCTCATCGCTTTTTAGAGGTTGTTTTAGGTGAACACACTAAAAAACCGAAGCGCCTTTACAAAACAACAATTTTTAACCATCCCTAAAAGCGGCACCTGTACTAATCTTTGACAACCTTAATTTAATGATAGTCGAACATGTTTTTTGTTTTACCTCTCGTCTACTATAGGTAGAAGAATATGCAATACAGAAGCATCCTAAAGTGAAACACCGACCAAAACTGTCAATGAGCAGGCTGCACGAGCTACTTAGCGGGGAGTTATTCTAGCCACTGGAATCTTACTCTAAAGACCCACCTCCCATGGGCATACGGGAAGCAGGTGCAACTTGCCGCCAAAGGCAGAAGCTCAATTTCCACAATAACCGCTGCTGTAGCACCACTTCCATTCGTAGTGTGTAAATAATATGTTGGAAGGACACTGCCGGAGCACTTTTGTCTGTAATTTATAAATCGGACTTGTCTGCTTTCATTAATGTCGAAAACGCATTTGCGGCACGTTGGCCTTTATCACTGAGCCCCAACCCTCACTCGGAGTAACGAACGAAAGTGAAAAATACCAACTATAGCATGTATATTTCGCCATGAATAAAGGGTGATAGTAAAGAAGAATTTGCAGAGAATAAGTTTTAGGGAGTGAGTTTCTAAAAAATGAATGTTGATAAAGAGAACATAAAATTGCCCAATTCAGTGGAATGGTCATTTGTTGAGTTGCTTTAGTTCTTCATAAAAATGACCACTTTAGATGTGAATTTTGAAGTAGACTTTTTACCATTTGAAGCTTTCTGGTCTAAACGCTGCAGACTAAGCTGTTTTAAAATTGGCAAACTGGGTGAACTGTTTACCCCCTCTAGAGGGAACCTTAAAAATGGAAATTTTTTTAATCCTCCATGCAGATGACAATCGAATTCACAAAAGTCATGGTAAATTTTTAAGACTCCGTGTATTTATGTGTATACCATTCATCTGCAACATGAAAGATCGTGTAACATGAGATACAGGAAAATGATTATTCTATTTGTGCTCCTGCGTTGCAACAAAAACTTACTAAATAAAGGTATCACTTGATTTTTTGTGCCTGAACTTAATCCACTTTTATCCTGTTAGGTGTTTTAGAGATCTATTTGAACTGCAACAATATTACATTCTTGTTCCAATTTTGTGAGAAATATGGGAAAAATAACCAGAAGGTTATATTATCTAGGGTGTAGTAAAATAAAAATCTTCTAAGAGAACCTTGTTTACTTTAAGATCCCACTAATTTATAACTCAATAATGACCTAGTTTCAACTCCTTTTCGTTCGTAAAATTATCTACTTGGGTTTTTTAATATCATAACAGTCCTTGGCTTGATTTTGCAAAGAAGAACTTAGAAAATAACGGAGGCAAGTTTTGGGGGAGACCTCTACTTAGTTTTTTTGTTTTTCCGAAAGCATCGCTAGAAGAGGCATTTTCTAATAGCAATTAAATTGTCTAAATTTCAGTTAAAACGACATCTCAGTACGTGTGGGTGGAGCTTCAGCGTGATTCTCTACTTGCACGTATTTCCCTTTATTTGAAAAAGCAAGAATACTAGGGTAAATAATGATAAGATATCCTAGAATTCTCGACATTATGTAAATTATGAGCTAAAATATAAAATGCGCAACTGTAAGATGTCGCGTCAATTTATTTTAGGATCACGTGTTTCGTGCGCATATTTACCTGATGTTTTTGTCTAATTTTCAAATCTACCGTAATTTTTGTCCATTATTATAGTGTGGCTAAACGACACACCACTATATGCCAAATTACAATAATATTTGACAAATAATCCTAGATATCCTTGTCTAATTTTTTAAGCTTTAATAAATAAACCCATGTAGTTCATTTTATCAGTGAACTAACTCTAGCAGTAATTACTTTGTATTTACGGTGTAATTTTGGAGTTAACTAGCACCTACCCATAGCTGTGCACTAAACCACGTATAATCAGTTATTAATACACAGAGCGTTCTGTAATACATCTGATAATATGAAATGTGACACAACATGCCAACCTATCTTTGCCACGTATTTGTATTTTTTACTACACATAGTTGCCGCTAACTCATAAGTCATTTTATTACCAGCTGCAGCCTTTGATTTTACAACTTGTCCCAAATGACTCACAGAAACTCTTCTACGCTCAAAGTATTGGTGCGTATAAATTTCGCAAGTTTACAAACCCTCCCACCCCCTATCCCCTCGTCAATTCAGCTGATGCGGAGATTTAGACATTTGTGTTGTAATTGTGCATTTCATATTTAACTTAAAATAATGTATAATCAAAAACGTTGGCACCGATTACGGCAGTATAATGAGGGGTGTGGAGTAGGATGTGTAAAACTTTCAAATGCATAGTCGTTAATCAGCACAATTGTGTCGAAATACAAACGTACACATTTTGCAATGCCTTCCGCTATCGTATACGTGCAAAGCACTGCATAAAAAGTATTTCGATGCAATAAATGTCACAACGAAAAAAGTAAACACTTTTCTAGTGTATGATTAACTTCATAAAACGGGCGCAAATGGATTCCATTCGGCTAAGTCCATTCAAAAAACCGTCTGTGTCTACACGTTTTCAAGCTGAAAATAAGAGATTTGATGTCAAATCTATTTATTAGTAAAGTCTAGACGAAAGTACTTTTCTATAAGCAGCAAAACTTGCAGAGAGTAATTCCTTAATTTCAAACAAAACATGCTACATTCAAAAGTAGTGATTTTGAATAAAGTTAAATGAAGTTAAGGTGTACTTGAATTATTCTTGACAAGGTTTACATGTCGTTATAGAGCATTTTAAGTTGACAAATGCTACCTGTATGATGCTCGGTCTTTGGTGTCGCGTCGAAAACTGCGACGCAAATTCTTGTTAACTGTCTGCATGTTTTATTTATTAATAGGGTTTTGTAATAGAAAGGCGCATAAAAGTCCATTAACTATAGTAATCCACTTGATAAACTTACTGTTAAAATAGCATATGCCGTTAGAACGGTAGGGAGGAGGTCGTTGTTACTTTTTCATTTCGCAGCAACTCTTGCAATGTGTTGTGACGATTGATGCAACTTCGCCATCAACGACTGCAGGGAATTTTTACGTCGTAAGGACTGGAGACATTTTGTAAGCTTTATAATGAGATTTATTTATCATTTGGCATTAACGCTTTTTCGAGTAGCGTCACGCATAAGAAGCATTCACTATCTGGCCCGTCAAGTTTCCACAGAAACTTCACTTTCAGCAAAATTCAACTTTCCGTCAAAAGGTTATCGCAATCACTTTTTGTGTAGTTTGCTTTTAGTTTTGCAGATCTAAATTTTATTTTTTAAGTTGTAGATTGTAAGCACTCGTGGATTACTGATGCACAAATCTTTAGTTTTGCAGCCCCAAAATTTACCTCACGCTACAGAGGTTAGATAATATAAAAGGCAACCACGAGCGCCTCTCACTTCTAAAACTGCCTAGATAAGTTGGTCTCATATCTATTTGACTTTTTATTGTTTAAAGGAAGGCAATTAATTAATTCTTACAACACAGGAAATTTCCTTTTTTAAAATAATAACAATTCTTACAAAACCAATGGTTATGGAGATGTGTGGAAGAGGTGAAGACCCACTGACTTCAATTTCCGCCATATGTAAACATATTTAATTTGAAGACACTTACTCGGTACGGATATGAATAGGTAATGTGTATTCTCACTAAATCATGAGACGGCTTGTAGTGCAACCTGATATATAGGATCGAGACTTGCTAGAATAGATCTAATTTCTATTCTCTTACTAGAACACGTGCAGCAAATTTAGCTCAATATATTTTTAAATAGCGATTAATTTTAATCGGATTTGCAAATAATGTAGGAACTTGTAAATGAATATCTGAACCATACTATTTAATTGAAACGCCTAGTTGACAAAATATACCACAATGAGTGTTTCATCAAGTCCATAAAAATTAAAGTAGATCGCCCACAGTAAAAGATGTTTGATATTAATATGAAAAATGCCGCTTAATAACAAATTTGGGTCAAACTTTTGGAATATAAAAGCAGTGTATATAGTAGCAATGCCGTGATAATGGGCTTCTTATAATGCATGTTGTGTGCTTCAAATCTGCATTAGGTAAATAAACCATTTTCACCACATGAACTTTCAATAAAGTTTTCAATATTTCAGTCAGGTATCTCTAAATAATACAGTGCCTTGCGTTTTCATTATAAATATTTTTGCAAAAATTAACAGTGGGAATGTCATATAAATGCCTTTATCTTATACAAAACATGCCCAAAAATTGGGAAAAAAACAAATTACTGTGACTCTAATTTTGAGCTCGCAATACTGTAAAACTCGTACTTACTAAACCAAGGCGAGTGGTGGCACCCGAAAGTTACCTTACAAAGTGCTAAAATATGTCGGACGGTGAAAAAATGTCAGCCATTAATCATTACTGTACAGACGGGCGAGTAACAACATCGCATGTACGTTTTCCCCTCAAATTTTACTCTTCTAATCGGCAGCATTTATCCGCTTATTATCTATACATGCGTGGGTACAGAGCGTATGGTTGTGAGTTGATTGTGCCCTGTAAATTCATCCCCTGTTGCGTATATACATGTAATGCGTATTTAAGAGAGTCCCAATAAGTTAGTGTGATTTTTGTATTTCTTTTACTACATAAACAAACCAGAGATACTTAAATTCTAAGAATTTCTAATTTGTTTTAAACTCGTTGGTTGACGAACATTTCTGAGCCAGTGCGTTTAATAATATTTGTACGACCAAATGTATTTATGTAAACAGAGAAGAATTATTCGCCTTCTTAACTGATGAGGCGTACTTGATATATCACTGTGTCCTTAGCTGTATTAATGAGGAACGTAATTAGGCTATTAACTTAGTTCCAGTACTTTCCAAAAACCTAAATTCCCAGATATTCAACACAATTCACAGAGAATAATTAGAAAAAAGTAGGGGCGAACCTCATTCAATTACTTTATTCCTTTAGGGGGAGGGATACGCCGCTCAAAAGGCGATATATTTTAAGCTTTGTTGCATGAAGCTATTATTCATACTGTTATGTAGATAATATGTGTCGAAATGATGTATCAATCGGTAAGAAAAGATTGTGCTCAAGCATTCGGAACATCGAGTAAATGATTGTGTAGGCCAGTGACCTAGCATATTTCCACATAAATTTTAACCTTAAAAAAGGGGTCAAGACTTGTCTTATTTATTCGGTTGTCACCATTCCAACTGACTGTCTATTAATCTTGTGTCCGGTTTTTGCTCAAGTATTCCAGTTTCAATGAGGAATGGATTTATTAAGCTTAACGAAGCGGGTTATGAAACAAAGTCCAAAATGTAGACACTTCAATAGATTAAATGTTAAACTCATTTTTAAGATGTTGAGGCATAGTTCCATGCAGTGCTGACGTAACTTGGAAATGCTAACATAGAGTATGAATTAATATGGGTTCATTTGGATTTGTATGCCAAATAACACTTACTTGTTGCTTGTGGACCAAATTTTATTAGCTCTCTATATCAAACGCTGGTGTAAATACGATAGATATTGTAACGAAAATTTAAAGTCCATGAAGGTTTGAAATTTTGAGCTATCTAGATTTGAAGAACACGCAAACAAACCATTAAAAAGATGCTGTAGCTAGTCAGTAAAAAATCGTATGAGATATCGCCTATACAGAAATGGAATAACTTGAAAACTTTCGTGTCAGGAAAATGTGAAACTGCGTCCTCTTTTTATAACAGTTAGATTGTACGCTATTTTTCTTTGCACTGAAAGGTTGCTGTGGATCTCCCTAATGGAAGATGGAAGATTGAAAATGTTGCCTTCCTAAATGGAGATGCTTAAACTGTTCGTCCTTCGTCACTATTTTTTGGTCGTCCACTTTTTCCTAAAGAAGGCCTTAATCGACAATGTGTCTAGCCATTTCCATTTTATCTATCAGCATATTTTTTTTCATTTCCAGCTACTATTTTGTCAGGGGTGAGAAAATTTCTCTTGCTCGTATCTGATATAGGAACATTTCTTCAGTTATCAAACGACAGTGGAAAAACGGCCCAAGTCCGCAATATTTTCAATGCAATTAGTACTTTATGTTTCGTGGTAAAAAGTGGCGTTAGTATATTAGCGTTTATGGCGTTAGTCCATATCCACTTATGAGAAATTTGCGCAAGCTTGGCGCACGGTGAGATACCTGTTGTCATACCTAGATTTTGGAAGCCTTTGTAAATACAATCCATTCATATTGCTTTAAAATCCTTATTCACGGACTAAGACGCACTTTAATTACTTTTGAAGTATGCACCAGTGGACGCTGAATGCGACCAAAATTAGGAGCATTTCTTGAATAACTGCAATAAATTTATTTCAGAGCCGTATCATACCGAAGGAAATAAAACCCAATTCTAATAACTTAAAATCATCAAAGTCATTATGCATTTTGGCAGGCTGCTCTCCACTTCAATCATGTTACATTTAATGAAGCGCACTTTTAAAATAATTGTGAGTTTGCGCCTCATTTTTAAACAGAGGTTGTTTGAATGTGTGTGATTTATTTTCATCGGCAATTTTTGATGCAACTAGCTGTGAAATGTTTTATGGTGGCATGTTGATTTACTGAAAGTATTTGCATTTCCTTAAACAGCGGACATTTTATTAGTGAAAAATTGCCGAATTCCGTACAAATCTCCCGACAAACGTGAAATGCCGCCTGCATTGACGTGAATACCCGCTCTTTCAAGATCAAAGCCTAAGTTGGCGCGAAACATTAACAAAGATTAACACCATCACTGAGCTCTCTAAAGAAACATGAAGAAATCTAGAGGTATTTGCACTTGTAGGGATAACTATGAGTATTTAGGAAGTTAAAAATTAATTTACAGTCTTTAGCTTATACTTTAACTGCAGTGCACTAAATTAATTATAAGTAGGATAAAATTAGATAATAACCCAAAAATGAAATAATCCTAAGTGAGCTTACTATCGTCAACAACGCTTCGAATCGGTCACTTTGAATAATTTTTTGTTGAGCTGCCAACTATTTCAATCAAGCCAAGAGTAGTAGCAAATCCCTGCAATACGGTAGCCAATTGCTTCGTTAGATACTTCGAAATGCAGTCACCCTACTCATCTTCGGTTTACAAATACGTCCGTTTTTACCATGTGTACTGCTACACTGTAATACCGAAGCGCATGCAAGAAATAGCCATCACACGCAACTGCAGGCGCAATCACAAACTGCTGTTTAGTCTTTTTCCCAGAGAAAGGAGCAACCAGTAGGAATAAATATGCCTCCTCCATTTAAAAACCTCGTTGCTCTAGATGACGACGTTTAGTTTATACAATGAAGGAATAATGGTTTTGGCCTAATCATATGATTTTTGCACAATTTGTAAATGCAAAACATTTTTAGTATCCCACTGTGCCTACCATTAATTTTCAGGACAACAATGAGGTGCGCTTTTAGCCTACTGCGCAGATTCTATCTCCGTACCGTCTTTTGCAAACCGCAAATAAAGGAGGGAGAGGCTTTCTCTGTGACGCATCCAAAAGCGAGCATTCCTGTGATCCAAATACATATATTTACAACGCCAAATCGACAAACATCAGTAGTGCTTGAAAATTAAGTTACCCGGGCAAATATTCCTGTAACCTCATGTGTAAAGCGGGTCTTTTGAAGAAGTCCTTGCTCTAATGAGGCTTTCTACAGTAATAACTTGTATCTAAATGGACAAACGGCCCTACATCAGAAGAGAACCATCGTCTGTCACTAAGTACACTTTGGTCATAGCAATAAGATGAAAAAAAAACAGCATACTTGTTGTACTTCTAATGGCTAACTTAGCCAGTGTCCAATTCCATTTTAACCTTTCTCAAAATCGTACTATTAAAAGGTCCATCAAGAATCTCAATCATTAAAATTTAACCTACCTTAGTAGTTTTGATCTTGCTACTTTAAATGCCCTTAGTTCAAGAGTCTTCTGGACTCTAAATAAATAAATAAATTTTCACTAATAGACAGGGATAATCTATTCTTAGCCAACTTAGCATAAAATAGTCCCGTTAATTTTTTTACATTATAGGTTTTCAATTTGAAGTGAAAGGAGTAGGCATATTTTGTGTCAATAAAAGTAAATGCTGAAATTGGCAGCCGTGAGTGCGAAGACCCAAAAGAACGAACGACATTTGGGGTGCAAGTGCTAGGTGGCCGGCTTTTCGGCGGTAACACTTCAGCCTTTTTATAATCAGGACAACAGTTGACGGCTGAAAATTGAGTAGCTGCAAGCTAATTTAGCACCTAATACTATTAGTAATGGCTTTGGGTGAAATAAATATAATCCAATGAGGCATTGTACTACAAGAACATAGATGTGAATCCATTTTCTTAGTAAACAGACCGCAATCAACGATTCTGTACTTTCTTTCCACTCGCTGTTTAGTTTTTGGATGTGATTGGGATGGGAATTCGGCCATTGGCAGCATGATGAGCGGCAATGTAATGGTTGAATTTCTCCGCTTTCAGGTAGAATTTGTTCATGCAGCGATTGAGTAAGAAGGTGTGTTTTATTTCATGAATACTCTCCTTTTATATAAAAACCATAATTTTTAGGAAAGTTGAGCATCAATAAAAGCATAGATATCAGCGCTTTGAAAAGATCTGCGAGAATCCTGTTTGCAGCGTTGATTTTCATTATTGAGCAGGAAAAAGTAGCCAGCAGTTAAAGTAAATGAGTAGTTTGGAGGGCAAAATAGCAATGGAAATGCTCCCGTAAATATTTGTTGTGTACATTAAGAGAAGGAGTGTGGCTTAGATCATTGCAATGGAAATTTCTAATTACGTAGCAACTTGCGAACATCGTGAAACTCAAAGCAAGTAAATGCCCCATTTCGGAATAACAAGCTCCTGTGTCTGTGCAGACTGTTGCATCGAAATGCCAAGTAGTCAGTAACAGCTATTGTTGCTGGAAGAAATCTTAGTATCATTACTGGCAATCAAAAATCAGCGCCTTAAACGCTCTGAAGTGTGCCAATCCACAATATGTTCTCTTTTTTAATGCATTTTTATTTTGTGTAACTACATCATAAGGCACTACTAGTAGCATGAAATCCGGAACGATTGCATCCAGTTGCCAACTTTTTTACCAGCATCAAAGGTTTTCATGTCTTGTGGGATTTCTTTCAGAGGGCAAACTGCTAAGATGAATAAGAACGGTTAATAGCAGAGGGATGTTTAATGAATGCATATTAAGTCAACGTACAAGCATCTTTAATCAGCAGAAATTTTCCAAATTAAAGCTTAGAACTCATGATTCTCTTGTTGCTAATGCCTTTCATAAGTTCGAACTGTACACAGTTTTAGGCATCTCAATGAAAATGTGATTTGTCAAATTTACTAGTTTGTATATATTTAGTGTGAGTCGCAGTATTATGGTTCAAACTCTAGTAAAGCATCTTGCATCCATGCGTTAATTTTTCTACAATTTCTCTAAACTTTCTATTATTAGAACCAGTTGAAAATAGGTTCGCTGTATTTACCACGCTTTGCACTAAATCACTTCCTCCCTCGTTCACCCATAAATGTGTTTCATGGCATTAAAGTACTGGAGAACTTCAATTTAATTTTAAGCATAAGTCTATGTTTGGTTGGATTTTAGGCTAACAATAACATTCTAGCATAATCGTCAAGACGCTTCTTCAGATATCCCGTGCTGGCATGAATTCCACGTCAAGTTCGCTAGCTAGGTTTTCCCCGCGCCACATGGTCGCATTCTTTGCTAAGATGTTTTGAAGTAAATGTTCTGTGTACATTCATTCGAATGTCATAGCGTGGTGCGATTCACATGCATTTGTGAGAGTTTAACTGCAAAATTTATCACTTTGCAAATGAATCTGGAAATGTGGTGACCCGTGATTAGTCAAAATTACCTCCAATACCTAGACTATAACACTTTTTAAAGAAATGGCCTTACCAGCAATATAACAAGACACTTTCTAATTAAAATCGTTGTAGGTGAGGAGACCATTTGGCCAAGGTGGATTGTACAATCTAATTTGCTGCAAGGTAATCAAATTTCCAGTCGCATGTCGCGTGCTTTCGGCCATCAAATGGCTTATATAAACTAGTTCTAAATGCCTTTTCTTTATCAACGTCTGCGATGTTGGCAAAACTTTCCAATGCAAATTTTTCATTCTGCTGGTTATTGACCCATAAATATATTTACTTGAACAACTTTTGACCTATTCGAGATTTTCATTTGTCGGGCATTAACAGCGGCGATTCTAGATATGCTTTCAAATGAAATGAGCCGGTGGTACCACGCTCACGGGTGTAGATTAAAGCGTTGTAAATTGGCTGCTCAGCGTTTTTGAATTTTACCGAGTTACTCTGCTGCGTAGTATAATGTTAAAGATATTTTTCTCAAAAACTTTTAGATTTGTTATTTGATTAAGAGCCATCCATACTAGGTGTTGCATCTTGTTGTTTTCAACCATGGGATTTGATTTTACCGTGCTACGTGAATGGGCAGACGAAATTCCGTGGTGCAGCATTTGCAATCTGTATCGGTGGACAAAGTATTTGCCATTTGGAACACGATTAATTTAAAAAAGTCCTTAAATTTTAGTACTGATTTGCGTCGATTTAATGTTTCGGAGGCTTTTTCACTTCAGTTCAATTGACTTCGTTTCCTAATAATTATTTTGCACCACTTTACCAATTTTGGGAAATAGTCATCATTTCTTACCTTTTTATGCTTTTAAATTGTTTGCTGAGACTTCACTTAGAATTACCACGAAAGCCACTAATTTGTCACCATTACCGTATTGTTATGGAAACTTGACAGTTAATCAAAGCACTGCAATAGGATGCAACAAACAGTTGTTTGCTTGCTCCAAGGATATTTCCCTACAAACATCTCCCACGTATATGTGGTGGTAATCTAGTTGAATGAGTTTGATTAGAACTTAGTACATTGCTTTTGGGAATAAAACAAGGTGCAAACGGAATCAATGCAGTAAACGAGACGATAGCCGTTGAATCAGACATTTTACATTTCATCCACCTTGAAAGGTTTAACACGGGCAATTCGGCTTCTATGCCCAATGTTTCGAAAAAAGATGAAAGGATTGTCAGCAATGCCGATTTTTAGGATAATTTTGCCCACCCAGGCACATAAAACGCGTTCGTGTGAATAGAAATTCATGTTAAAATTGACAGTGATTTGATCTCAAAATTTGCATAAAGTGATATTTACCACTAATTTATGTCTCCAAGTTTCAACTTTGCCTGAATTTGATCCGATCGCACTGTGCACCTACTTTGCACTGAGTAAATAAGAGGATTTTAGTACAAACTTCCTCAAGATTTACAAATGGTATATGCAATTTATCTTTTGAATCACATAAAAGATAATATTCGCTGTTATTCTGACTACTGTTTACATTTAATGGGCAAATTTTGACGTGTTTGCTTATTTCTGAATTCCCTCAAATTGGACACACTAGTCAGGCCTGTGCTTCGCTCTGCAGCATCAGTTGCTTTTGTGGGGGACTTCTCAACTCTTATTCCATCTCTACTGCATATTTCTAGACCGTCAGTCGCAAAAAGGGTAATTAGGCCACTTGTTGCTGTGTCCTTGGCACATGAGAACTTGAACGGTAAAACAAGTTTAAGAACTTGAAACTGCGCTTCGAGTCAATTTCAAGTAAATTAGCGAAATTATCAAAAACTGCTAAATAAGAGTCTGGCTACCGATTATAAAGGCCTTATCGTTGAAAAAAGTGTATTGTGAACACCACAAATCAGTTTTTCAGTTTAATAAATTCAACCTGGTATTTTGCAAAACCCCTTTTACTTTTCAAGTTGTGGGAAGTTGAGGTATGCTAGTAATACTTGCGTGCTAACGTCACTTTATACCTCAAGTAGTTTATTTTAAGTTTGACCAATGAGTCAGTCAACGCTGAAAATGCGTAGATCAAATAGTACCGATAAAAGAGCTATAAAGCATCAGTGATAGAATCTTCAAAAGTTGCAAATATCTGTAAAACAAACTCAATTAATGAAGCATTTAATGCTGACACTATGTACATTTTTTTTCCATTACTTCTGCTCTTTGAAAAGAAAACTTGTGCAAGTTAAATTAAAGAAACGATAAGGTTTTAAATGTGACTTTTCATTTGGAAATGAGTCATAAATTTAAATTTTATTGTGAGTTGTTAGATGCCCAGTTGCACGCAAAAAATAACCTTTAGGAATCGATTATGAGCTCCCTATCTATTATGCACAATGTGTAAACTTGACCTATTATTTAGTCCTACTTCTCTAGCCTCTCGCAGCTTTGGCTCGCAAAAACCACGCCTACTCAAATTTTCTAAGTAGCGTTTACAATCACACAGTGACTGAACTCCTCTAAAATACGAAAAAGTTCTGAAATTTGCCAATTATCTTCTTATTTCCAAGCGAGATTTATTAAATGTCGAAGTGTATCTCTATCTTAGGAGTTGGTGTAATGCCAACGCATTTTTACTGGCATGAAGCATTGGCGGGATGAATATTGAGGGCTGTGAAACTGTGACAATGAGTCAGTACCTCGGTTTCTGCTATACTTTATCTTTTCTTAATGTCTTAAAATTTACGACGCCAGAGTATGAGGCGGTATTTTTGTCACTATTTCGGATCAACGTGTACAACATAACTATCGATAAACATGTCCGGAGTTTGCTGTTTCAGTCTTGCAAACTTACCAAGGCAATGACTTTTTTAAGCATGAAGGTGCCTTACAAAATTCCCAGTATTAATCAGATAAAATTTTGGCTGTATTTGCGCAACAGATCTTAAAAAACTGAATCTAATCCAATTCGAAATTTGGTAGCAGGCAAACCTTATCAACCAGTTAGAAAGTGAATACAACAGATTTATGCATTTTCAAAAAGTTCTTCAAGAATTCAGTGGTCTTTGAAGTTTGTGATGAAGTTAGCCTTGTTTCCAGAAAAAGTCATGAGTAAGACAGGTTCTAAAACACTTAAAATTGGAAAACTTTTCATGACCATATCTTCTTATTTGGGACGCAAATGGCACTAAGCGAAGGCCTTTTAAACTCACGCATTTTTGTGGGACGTGCGGTGGATGCGACTTCTACTTGAAATGTTTTACTACCTTAGCGTTTGGCAGTTGAGGTGGGATCCGATCAAGTGGAGCTCTAACCATGGAATGTCAGTGACGTAACTATCATTTAGGTCTTAATCAAATTAACGAAAATTATAAATCGTGAAAGTAACGAATTCTTGAAGAGATCTGTGGGTATATCTTATGATTTAACATCCTTGGATTTTGTAACTATATGAACTGTGCAATTTAAGCAAATCAAATTTCTTATTTGCCTATATTTCAGTTATTGTTCTGTACATAGATCCTATGAATGCTCCAATCATCATTTCTAAATGGCAAATTAAATCTCAGGAACAGTTTTGAAAAACTGATTTTCATACAAAATACAATTACCTGTGCTTCCGAAAGGTTGAAATTCCCTCGAATACGTGCTTTATTTAAAAGTTTCACTTATGGATTATGATTTGTTAAAACATGAGCATAATAAACATCACATGACTTTACCTACGCTTTAATAAGTCAGCCAGAAAATTTACTAAGGGAAGAGGTTTAAGGAAGCGCATTTGTGTCCAGCATGCAAGAAGAACCTAAAATAATGGATGGCTGCCCAGAGGCGCTAGAGATCTCGAGGCCGAGGCTCCGGTGGAGCGTAGATGGCGGTGATATTGTGGCGGTCACTTCCGAGATCGTTCTCTACGTAGCACTGGTAGATGCCCTCGTATTTGATGTCGAATCTCCGGATCTGCAGGTGGGAGATTATGCGACGTCCCGGTGGCGCACCACGCAGACTCACACTCATTTCATCAGAGTCCCCTGACAGAAGAAAATTGTTGCTTTCCTGTGCTACTCATTACAAATGATTTCAATAATAGACAATCAGTTTGACCGAAAATGTGCTGGTGAAAGTGAGTTCTTCAGGAAATGCACGTTTCACTTCCTCAATACCTGCAATATGTCACACAAAAAATGTTTAACACCTCAGCGATGTAGAACAGTCTATTTCCTGTTTTTAATTTTGAAAATACCACTGCTAGAATATAGAGCACTTCTAAGCATAAAACTCTATTAGGTTGGCAACGTTTAAGGGCAGTTTTTCTGGTTTGAAGGATAATTTTTCAAATAGATTTTTCGCTTTTTCCCGTGTCTTAATTCACCACTTTCAATACTTTCATCATTACATGTTTAAGGCGGATGCCAACGGTACCTTAATTCATACAAACTGTCGTAATAACCTCAACTGTTGATCCCCTCTAAGGGCATCATTCGGAGGTCCCTTATTGGACGGGCAAGACCACTGATTCGCTAGCTGCCCGTACGCAAGCCCACTTGCTTGCTTGGCTGTCTGCCTAACTGGCCGTTCGCCCACGCCTGTGTGTGGGCAATTTGCGCTGCTCCCAGTGGCACGACTTATCGACCCGCAGGGCAGCGTGCCCTCGCTCCCCGCGACTGCACCTCCTCGCCTGCCTGTGGGATTCACCCCAAAGCCCACCTCGACCTCCTAGTCAACTTCTTAATTTAAGCGAAATGGGAAAGCCGTTCTGCTGCAAAAGTAGCCAAAATTAAAGCCTGCCACTTTCATCCTTCCCCTAACTCAAGAAACAATGTCTTGTAGAACATTTAACAACATAGAAGGAATCGCATTAATTTATAAACAAACCCTATTGTGAAGACCCAAAAGGCACAGCTCTCCGAATAGTTGATGAAGCGGTTTTGTGGGCAAATTTCGCACCTAACTGCGTTATAAGTTAGCAAGTAATGTTTTCCAGTGGCATGTCACTTACATTTAATTTATTTTGCAAACACCTTTTTTTTCTACAGTAAAAGCTTAAGATTCTCAAAATACACATTACTGCCTTCATAGTTTCAACCTTCCATGAGGAAAAAGAAAATGAAGGTCTAGTAGCACCTATGGCCCCACAATCCCAAATAAAACGCCCGCAATTGAACATACGCATTCAAGTAATGTAAATGCAAACATTTACGGGAACTTCAACTGCCTCAATCTGCAAATGCATTTCATTCAAATAACTGCAAAAGTCTCACCTGCCCTGTGATTGGTAAAATTGACAAATTCACAGGAGGTTAAAGCGTTACGTTTTGCTTCATCCCACTCTTTGACTTTAAAAATGTGAAATGATATTCCCTTAAATAATTTGTCACAATTAATCAAAGGTTGTGGTCGTCTGCACTACCATTTAGATACCTTAAACAAATCATGCTAGAGACAAGCAGTCGCTTTTGATTACCTCACTCCTCTTCGACCTCTTTAGCCCACATTTAAAATACATTCATCATCCCCTTTCGCCAACTTTATTAATGCCTTCTGCTACTTCACAAATACCAAATGCTTACGTAATCATTTCTAGGGGGACTTTACTCTTAAAAAATTGGGTGGATTGTCCACTTCCCTACATTTACATTGAATTAATCTTGTATGAAAAAGAAACGCGTTTATGAAAGGCATTACTAACTAAATTTCTCTTTTGATTCTCACTTGCACCCGTAGATGTAAGTGTATTCTTCTCACCACAAATCCATTTGAGGGAGTCTCCTTTTTGTCGAATTAATGCTCTTTTCAAGAGCGTATTAAGCATGAATTTTTTGGATTTTCAATTTGCCCCTAAATCATTGCTTTTGCAGAAACTTTCACAAAAAAATTGATTTCTCTGAGGTAAATCCACTTCATCTCCAGATGTTACCAAAACTGCTTACCGCATTGCATAGGTCCCTCGTCGGGATAACAAAAATCTGCAGTTTAATGAAGGTTTTTGGAAAGCTTAATGAGATGTTCACAGTTCGTCTGCAGCCTCCTTCAAAAGAGGTATTTTCATGATATTACTTAAAATATGGAACTTTTTAAGACCTCATTTATTATAAATCAGATCAGTTATGACCCAATGGCAAATAAAGACCTCATCTGCATTACAAAGTGCAGCCCATATAATTAACTTGTCGTTTCAGTAGGTGACCAATTGATGTTAAAAGAACAAAAAAGTGGGCTTACCCGGGAGTAGAATGGCCTCATATGATCCACCGGGAGCAAAGTAATACCAGGTGACTGTTGGAAGGGGATAACCCTTGATTTCGCACCAGAAGGTTGTCCTGTTTCCTTCGGGAACTCGCTGCGACTCCGATGCGGCTACAATCTTCGGCTCTGCGATAAATGTTAGTGAATACTTAGAAATAGACAGCACCTATTTCGTTGTGGGATTTCAGTTCCTTTAATTCAGTTCATATGGTCCCTCCACTTATTCGTTCAGTCCTGGGGAGGAATTATCAACCTACTATTACCTAAACATATCAATGTGAGAGTTAACTATGAATAAGACTGCTAACGCTTTCAAGTTGCCGAAGCTGCCATCGGGTTAATAAATAATTGCGTTCCCAATTTAGATCTAGTCTTTATTGGCCACATCCGCAGTTAAAAAATGAGGCACTTTGTAGCACTTCAGGGCACGTCTATCAATAGCTTACTCGAACTTAGTTATTAATTGGTGAAAAATGTGACAAATATCGCACATACATTAAGGCAACAGTGGAGTGCCTGCCCAGGTTAGTACTTTAAATAAACCAACATAAACAAAAAAATTGCATTAAATGTTAAGGGAGCCGACCAGTTGATTTATGACCTTGTGGGGAGTGCACTTTAAAATTCCATATTCATCATTACTGTTGTGTGGTGGTGTGTACTTTTTTGTTCATGTATAGTCGAAAACTGGTCTGTAAAGTTTCATTGACTTGAGACCGCATGCGAGCCCCAAGGTCACACAGTTGGGTCCTTTGTAAATTGGCACTGGGCATTAGGTAATGCGGTTGCATTAGCTTAGACTAGTCGTCTACGTTTCATTGATCAAAAGCGAGTGACTGTATGTCAACATTTTTAATGACAATAACATGCAATCGGGCTTTACGTGGTTAATTAAATGTCGTCAATAGCCTATTTTTATCAAAAACGTCACTACCAGCTTGCTATAGAATAGTAATCAACAGTAAAATGCTATCTTATGGAATTTCTAATATCATTCATATAACCGTCAATTTTTTTTTAGTATGTTGCCTCTAACGCTTTTTAAATATTACTAAATAATTTTCTACACTTATGTGCCTTTCAGTACATTGTTTTTCTGTTTGCTTACCTGATTTACAATCGTCATAGGAGATGAGGAATACCTCACCAAACGACTTGGCCTGCACGGCCTCCAACTCACAAGCCGAGTAGGTTTCTCCGTTGCTGGCGCAGAAACGACCGGGCTTGGTGCACACGCAAATGTTCTCCTCACCCAGTGACTGCTCATCAACGTCAGTGCGAGGCTGACATTCAAGGTTCTTGCCGCAGGCGCCGTAGTAGCCGTGACGTCGTCTGCCCGAGAGCATGTCATGTAATTCCTGTCTCGTATTGCATCGATGTCCCTGCTCTAAGCCGCAGACCGAGCAACAGCCACAATAGTCTTTTACCTCTCCCACGGGACACATGGTCACGGGGGGACACTTTGACTCATCGCAGGACGCGCAGACATCCAGCGGTGTTTCACCAGCCTCCTCTGCGTTAGACTCACGACTACTCAGAGCGAAGAGGACGAGGAGGAAGAGGCCAACCATCGACTTGGCGGCTAGCATCGCTGAGAGTGAGAATGGACGCCAGTACTGCTGGAATTGCCTCTAGGCTCGTGTGGGATCGTGGACAGACAGGTGCATGCTGCGTGCGTCCATGCGTGCGTGCAAGGCCAAATATCGACTTTCCTTGGGGGCTGGTTGATGTTTTTGCGCAGTGTGCTTGCGCGTGTGCCCGTTGATGGCCTTTTCGCTTCGCGCTGTGATCCCCTCAGTGCTGTTTATAGAAGCATATCACAACTTCGCTTGCAAAGGTTCGGTCATAAATCATGGTGCCAGATGTGCACACACGGTATTTAAATTCACAATTTAAGTGGGCTAGAACCTCTAACATTACTCTATGAGAACGACCAATACCCCCAATTTTCTGAAGTATATGCTCCGGATCTCACTTCGGAATTCTAACTATGCCCAGTCATATTCAATAAATTGTTTTACTTTAGTTTTCCCCCCACTTATTTTATCATTCCTCACTAACATAAGTTATGCAAAACTAAAATTCTTGTCATGTTGTGATCATTTCATACAACCGTACCCTTTGCATGCAGCAGCATAAACGAATGCTCAAGTCGGTAAAATCCGTCCAAACTTTCTTGCTAAAGTATGCCTACACTAGAAAATATTATCTTGCGTGTTTTCAAATGATGTCGTGTCACCTAATCGGTCAATCGCTCGGGTCATCCAGTGCTAAGTTGATGTGACAGGCGCCTTAAACACCCCTCCCAACACCAAATTAATGTACTTAGGCAACCTTTCACAATAATTTTAATAGTATTCTCAAAAACTAATCATTATATGGGCAAACAAGATTTGTGTGGTTTTATGGAATTCACTGGAACCCTCTATACCGCTCGTTCTTAAGGTACTAATTTGCCTTAGCTTTCCTGATTGCCTCATCGAAAATAGTTACTTTAAGGCGATATATATATGTAATGCGTTGGTTGTTTAACTCTCGCTTTTGGTAAAGGGCCGCTTTTGTGTCTTGCCTATTGCACCTTCGCTGGGTAGGCTGTCCTCTGGGTCATGCCGGTAGCCACAGGCCCCTCTGTACGTCGAATCCACATATTTCGTCCAAGTATTTTATCTTCTTTCGTCTTCATGGAAGTACAGGGCGCTACATAAACATACACATGATGCTTCAAGAAGAGTTTTCTCAATAAACTTATAGAAGCGTGCTGTCACTGGTAAAATAGTCAAAATGTAGTCAAAAAATGTGGTGGTTTTATAGTTCTTTTGACTTTGCGTTGAAAGACGCGGACATGTAAGTCTCCGCGGATTGTGCTTTCGCTCATCGATATGGCCTTCGATTAATGCCAATAGGCTCCAAGCCTGCCTGCACGTCAGTAATACAATGCTTTTAATATTACTATGGATTTTTGTAACTACAAAAAGCCTTAGAGAGTTGCATCAAGTCGCAGTAAAACTGAAAATTAGGGAGCAAACTTTGCATCCAAGGTATATGGGTTTCAAAGTCCTGCTAGTTTCTAACTCCAACTACTAGCAAACATCGGCTTCAAATCACGAATTTATAGTGTTAAATTATTAAACAATAATAAAAGTTGGCTTTAAGTGCACAGACTTAAGGTTATGTTAGTCAATTAATTACACTAAATTTTCTTACTGGAGAGTTGTTTTACTTACCCTCAACACAGGCGGGCCTCTGAACAGTTGCTTGTCTTGCGGTGGCAGTGTTGCTGTGTCCTGGTGTTCGTTTCCGGTATTTCTTAAAGGAATCTTCTATTAAGTGTCAATTTTCATGGGGTTTGTTTTAGAGTGCATGTCTGAAAACTACAATTGGGGGCCTGGTTGAATCTGTTACTGTGTGGTACTGAGGCCTGCCCACCTTAGCAGCATTTTTTCTTATTATTAGGTGTTTGATTATCCTAAGGTGTTTCTGGTCACTGTAGTGGGCCTGATTTTCGGTAGTGAACTAAATTGGACTGTAATTCTCAAGGTTTTCTCCTTGATCAAATGCGGCTGTCTTATCAATCAATAATCAAAAGGACATTTTACATACTCTCTGACAATATTTGCATGAGTCTTTATCACAAATCCTTCGATTTGTTTCGGCTGCAATAAACTTCGCAGATTTTATACACGGCGAAGTTGCTATGATTTGTACCCTTACTGGCTAGGCCCTGTTTACACAGTAGTAACCACAAACTCGTGCAGACTAACTCCGCTTATTTACTAGGCTGTTCTCTTTTCCGCCGTTTGACTTGAATGGCTTGTTGGTACCTTCTACTTAACAAATGTTGCAGGTATGGAATTGTTGTAGGCTTCATTGTTCTTTAGGTCATCTCTACACTTGTTTTCTGCCAGGATTTCTGTATGTAGTGCTTGAATCTATCGTTTCCGTCACTTTAATAATAACTGCGTAATACAAACCGGCTTATCTTTCTTGCATATTTTTGCCCCATTTAATGCCCGCTTAAAATACGTTCTCCTATTCATATTGATTTTTTTACTTTGGCAACAAATATCGGTAACATTACGGCGCATTTCCACTTTACTTTAAGAATTACCCTGCTTGAAACAGTCTGAAAGGAGTCGACTAATTTGCAGCTCGTAGAACAAATGTGTTTTTTGTGTTTCACAACTAAATTTGAGTACTCCAGGAACTGCTTATTTAACTCTAAATGCTCCAATGCCGCATATTAAGGTTTTGCCAGATCATGTTAAAATAATTGGAATAAATGTCTACGTTTCTTTGCTTTGGGGAAGTTAGAATTCATATTTCGTGGTTGAAACGTTTGCTTTGCATCTAAGATTTGCTTAGAATCCGATTTGAGTTTTGTACCTCACTAGTTAGGATGTTTTACTGGCTCTGACCAGGGGTACCTGGTTGAGTTGTGGTATTCTAAGCATTTATCAAAAATGCTGATCCATTGTGGTTGTTGCTGGCCGGCAGATTTGTTCATAACTTTGAGAAAAGTTGTAAAACCAGGTCTCAAGACCCAGGGAAGCGAATTTGAAATGTTTTATTTAGTAGCGGATTACATCTGCATTCCTGCAAAATTTTGTTGATTGCATATTTAAGATTCCGAATCTTCAAACTTCATCTTACCCATCCTCTGGTAATGTCGTTTTTCGCATCTTTTTGATACAAACTTGTGTGCTATAGCAAGAATCCTTTAATTTCAGCATAATATATCCTTTCTGAAATCTGTCAGCATTCCAGAAATGGACTTTTCTTCCTTGTATTTCTTTGCACCAACTGAAATGGAACTTTTACACACGTGGTCTGATAAGGTTTGTTTCGATCCTGCTTAACTGCTCCGCAGACGAACAGATGGATCATTGAGAATTTCGTCTTACTTGGTTCCTTGTGGTCAGATCTTCCAAATCGTCAGTCTTTCATCAAAGTCACTTTTATTTTTAGATCTAAAAAAACGCTTATCTCGATTCACACAAATACTAGTTGATGCTTTAAAATCACTTTCTTTGGCTCAAAGCCCTGAAGCCATATTGGAGAGTCTGGGCAAATTGCTTGAGGTTTGCTTTTCATGCACTTCTTTGTAGCATGCCATAGAACTTAGAGGCAAAGTCATCCCTTGCTCCCAGCATTATTGTGGGATTCTCCATCGTCAATGGCAATATTTCTTCAGATGGGAACATTGAGTTCCCCGTTCTCCAGCTTCTCGCCTCCAAAATATTGGCATGGTCCTTCACTGTTGACACAAGTGTTTTAGACGGATACTAATTTTCATCGACTCTTAAATCTTCTGTCACCGAAACTGACAGTGTTTGCTTTTCAATTAACTCCTCGTGAAGTATGCAAACGGATTCATCTTCCCAAGATTAAAGTCGCCTTGGAGGAAAATCTACGAATTTTGCGAAATACAGACCTGCCCAATGGATTTGTACGCGCAGTGTTCGTAGAATGGACGCGGATCTCACATTGGTTTGCTGCTACGGGACTAGTTGAAAGCATTCTGGATTATTTCGCTACAGGATTTG
Source organism: Echinococcus granulosus (assembly GCF_000524195.1). Classification (NCBI taxonomy): domain Eukaryota; kingdom Metazoa; phylum Platyhelminthes; class Cestoda; order Cyclophyllidea; family Taeniidae; genus Echinococcus; species Echinococcus granulosus. Next base: position 1,201,617 of record NW_020170381.1, on the reverse strand, counting down.
AGTTTTTGGTACGAGTTAGTTGTGGTAGTTCCCGTTCTGCAAACCTCAGCTTTCGTTTTTTGGTAAGCATCGTTTGTATCTCGTCTTACTCCATTCTATGAGTCTTTACCCCTCTACAATACACTTCGAATGGCCCACTTAGAACTCCACGAGTCTACGCATCTACCCATTAGCCAAGTCTACCAAGGAGATTTGGAAGAAATAATGAATGTATCCCAGTCCATTGCCTCTGCTTTCGGAGAACCAAAGTTGACACCTACTATCGTACGCTTATCTAATGATTTCCTCCTACATTGTGCCTACCTGACAAATCTGTCGGCCCATCGGCTGGCTGAGCTTCTGCATTTATCATACCCTGTAAGGATTCACGTTACTTAATTGAGTTCAGTAGATTGGTTCCCATATAGTGTCCATGAGGGGTCACGTACGCTATTTTAAAACGCGTAATTTCTTCCTTCCAGATGCAAAGTGAGGATTCGGCGAAGAGCTGGTTGAGGTTTTGGCTCGTTGCTGACATTTCTGGGGCTGCATTTTCGGATAGCGTTATGTAGCATTAATAAGTTTGTGGCATTAAACATACCTCTAAAACAATTGGCGATTTTTTCCGCTTTATAGTATTTGTGTGAGTTTCTTCATAATATATTCTTATCCATTACAAATATTTGCATTCAATTTAATTACGTAAATATGCTTTTGTGACGGACAGAGTAGCGATTTGTTTCTGCAGATGCTGCGGTTTGTGCAAGGTTTAAATAATGGCCGGAATTTTCCATGGATATCTAACCGAGAATGGGAAATGGGAGTGGAGTTCTCTTCAGTCGTACCAGGACTTGTTAGATACGGTAAAGGCTTGATCAGCTGCAATACATGCTATGAATAAAAACAGGTTTTGTTCCTCTATCGGGTTTGAAAAATTAAAAGGTCCCCACGTGGTAGTTTCGGTGCATTTTTTAGGTTGGTGTGTGCACAGTGTTACTGTTACTAAGGTCGCCCCAGTAAATTTTCTGCTCGACATGGATTTGCCAAGTAGTATACTTTGTTACCTTATAATGTGAGCGCCATGCACTTCACAAGGATATTGTGATATCTTGGCATCACTGTGAATGTGAAGGCCGATATATCTACTTCTTGCCTTGTATCCTATGTACGAAGTCGAATATTTGACGTCCTGATCACAAGTACAGTACCGCACTTCATAGGACTAGTCTGTTTCATTCATTATATAATCCCTGTGGTCGGTGGTTTCACCCTTAACTCGGACGCGGGCGTATACTGCGTTCGCACAGAGGATGAAATCGTAGGAGGCGCATAAACGTCCCATTGCAACAGCGTGTCATTAACGCAGCAATTCTATTTAACAAAATAAGTCTGGATAAGTTGATGCGTTTAAAAAAAATGCAGTTGTCTAAAATTGCCCCTCTTGTGTTTTAATTCACCTAGTTTTCATTATCAACCTTAGTGATTGTCAAACTCTGTGGCCTCAAACTCCCCGTATTCCCAAGTTTGGGAGTAGTATATGCTGATAACCAGTAAATCAGTCAGTGTTTCCCTTGATTTTTTTAGGTTTATTATTTGGTAGATATGGTTTGAAGCAAGCCTTAACACTAATTTGAGGTTTTGGGTACACTGCCGCTTAATGCTAAGGAGCAACTCTGCTACGCAACCAGGTTGAGCGCCATTCTTCCTCTGTGTGTTTACATCCGGGGCGCCATGTCATCGCACGTCGTCCTTAAACAACCTCAATGCACACGCACACTGCCAAGCGTGCCATCGATAAAGTGGTCACGTAGTCTCTACCACTAACCCCCAATAGCCCACTGGTATGAACGCAATTGGATGCCAAGTAGACCTTTTATAACGGTATTCTCTGTTTGATACGGACAATGAAAGATCGAGTAATCAATACTCTGCTGTTTTTGGCCTCATTCAAGCCATCGTAGTCTTATAGCTTCTTCGACTACCACCAAGCAAATCGATATTTGATTAATTTATCGGATGAAATAAAGTTCGAGTAAAAAGGCGCTCCACCAAGTCCAGTCGTAGGAAAATCTGTCCACCATTACCTTGCGAATTGCTGTCACTGACCGAAGATCCAATAAGCATCAAAGGAATGGCAAGATTAACAATACAGTAAAGAAAGTGGTTCTACATTTATTAAGAGTCAAAGTTGTTATGAAAGAAAACATTGGGATCGAAACTAACTGGGTTTCTGGTAGAGTTATACCAATGGCATGGCGGCGACCCCTTTCACTAGACTCAGCATTCAATGCCTACTTGGCCTTGCCCTGATTTGCCACGCTGCTGATGGCGGCCGCAACAGTAGCATCATCAGCCAGGTAATAGTGTTTCACAGGGCGAAGGTTCTTATCCAATTCATAAACGAGTGGAATCCCTGCAATTAGAACAAATTGGCTACTTTGCTACTAAGTTCTGAAGGAAATGTGCTGAGGTTGTGCACCAAGAAAAAAGAATGTAGCTCATAGAACCGCTCTCCTTCCAAACGTTTCAATGGCACCTCATGTACTGAAAATGTGTCAACACGACTATCCGAGCAAAATTATAGTTGCATACTTAGCCCTATCGTTTTAAGATGAACCGCATAATACCAATTTAAAATCTACTTCCAAAAGGAGACGGGTAGCTTACCGGTGGGTATGTTGAGTTCCACAATGTCCTTATCGGAAACATTGTCCAAAAACTTAACAATGGCGCGAAGACTATTTCCGTGAGCAGTGATCAAAACCCGTTTGCCTTGCTATGAAGGAATATATCGCACCAAGCATAATAACCGCGAACATGAAGTTCGACTTACAACTCAGAGCAAAAACAAGTAGCACAATCAAGTGAGAATACGCAGCAATAATTCCCAACCAAACAACTAGATAAAAGCCCATGTTACGATACTATCCAATGACTGCGTCGATTTCATGCACTTATTAAGTAAAGGTGTCAATTTCGAAGAGACATCAAGCACTGAAAAACATACCTTAATGGCAGGAACAATTGAATCAAACCAGAAAGGAAGAGCACGTTCGACGGTATCTTTTAGACATTCCGTAACCGGAATACACTCAATATCAAGCAGCTGTGAATAGAATTAAAATTAAATCCGATGGAAATACAAACCTTAGTAGTCACAAACACGACTATACCTAATTAGCGAGTTTTGGTTTCAAGACCTTATTTTTAATAAGAAGAACAGATCCAAAAAAACCCACCTTGTACTTCTCCTCGAGACCTGGCCAGCGTTTATCCGAAACCTCCAGAGGAGGAGGCGAGATGTCATAAGCACGACGCCAGACTTTAACTTGATCTTCACCATGCTTTGCAGCTGTTTCGGATTTGTTCAATCCCTGCAAGCCACCGTACATCCGCTCATTCAAACGCCATGACCTGAAGGAATGTTTTACCATGCTCAGCAAACAAATAAACTTCTACACATTACTGATGCGAAAATTCGTGTGCACTCAGTACAAATTCCATACATATATATATATATATTATATGTTAAAAGTTCCAGCAAAGCAACTGATTAACGCTAGTGACCAAAATGGGAACTGAGATACAAAGGCATAGCAAAGTGGTTATGCAAGCGAGTCATTCACAAGCCTTTAATGAGCCACTCTTACTTATAGACTGGAATCCAGTGCAAGTCATTCACTTCAAGCACATGATTGAGAGTTTTTATGGCACGTTTTAGGACACTGGTAAACGCAACATCAAAAGAAAGACCCCTCTCCTTAATCATTTTCCCTGCATTTTGCGCCTCCTGCTCACCCTTAGGAGACAGGTCAGCATCATGCCACCCACAAAATCTGTTCTCCTGATTGTAAACACTCTCTCCATGCCTGATGAAAACAACCTTGTACACAGAAGCCATTGCCAGACCGCAATCACACAACCAGAGTGCAAAAGCAGAAGTGGTTAGTTAAAACAAGCAAAAATTACAACTTAAATTGTTTTCATAGCTCAAAATTACGACAAAGTACGTTCTTGAAAAAGCGCAGTTGCTGTTCGTTCAGGTGCATATTTACATTATACGGTTTGCTACAAAAGATTAAAACTAAAAAACCCATTTTGTGGATTGCATTTTTTACAACCTTCAGAGGCATGCTTAATCAGTTATAATCCGCCATACCTGGTAATAATTTTCGCCTAGGCTGTCGCCTGACATATTCTGAAATTACTTAGACTAAGCTTTAAGCTCTAAACTTTAAACAAATCCCCACTTGCAATAAACTGCGGGGGTTTCAGTAGCGAATTCGCCACCACCATGCGGCGCCTCTGTCAACAATGGTGGTGATTCCACCATTCCCCACCCCAGGGTTCTGAATTGCATTTGAGTCGTATCACCCCGAAGCTTCCACAAAGGTGAAAGAAGGCAAAATACTTTGGGTAGAATGTATGCATTTGGCATTCGAAAGGTACTAGGGCTGCCAGCATGGCAGGGACGCCAGCTCAAGCAGCGTGGTATGATGGCCAGGTCAAAAGTGGCTCCTCGCCAAAATCGAGAGACAAATATTTAATGTATTGCCTAGTAATACTTCTCTTGATGATTCACCGATGCAGCTTTTCGAATTCTTATAAAACTTAAAAGGTGTCACAATATTGTAATAGAAAATATATTGATAATTCAAAGGGGAGGCGAGGGCCTACTGGCAGGTGAGAAAGAATTACTGCTGTGATCCAAAGTAAATTTGAGCGAATAACCAGACCTCTATATTCACAACCAATAAGTAGTCTGATAACGTATTTGACATTGCTATTATTTTTTATTCTCAGATCATTTTGTTGCATTGTTTTAGATTTTTGCAAGCAGTAATTCGTTTATGCTAGTATATTAATATTTCTCAAAGTCAGCTGTCATGAACAAGTGATTGAAATAACAATGGCATTATTACAAAAAAAGTTTTTCGGGAGTTTTTAGATTAACCGCTCAATCAATTTTCATGCGTCGTACAGAAGATCGTCTTCTATTTTCTGATTTCAGAAGGACTATAACACAATGCCCGTCACTACTTGGTAATATAAAACTTTATCCATCAAAATCAGCTGCGTAAAAAACATGAGCTTTCGGTAAAATTGATGTACTGGTAGCTATTACTTCTAGCTTTTAGTTTTAACCTGCTCACAGATTAGTAATGATCAATTACTTGTCACGCGCTCCAATTATATGCACTTTTTGTGCCTTTTTTAAGGCCAACTTTTGTGATAGTCGGAGTACAAAATTTTCGTTGCTTAAAAATTAAGCAATAAACAGTATTCATCGGCGAATGACTGCATTATATTTTGTATGTGCTAATTAGTATTACTATTCTTCATGCCTAGAAACAAATACTGCAATGATAAATTAATTTTTTTTCAGCGCGCAATCCTTCCTGTCTAGAATGATCATAACTTTGCCAGTACTGAACTTGGCTTGCCTATTGCGTGCTTTATCTCTCTGACTTCAATTTCGCGCAGTCCATTTTAATGATGTCCGGTGGATGGAATGATAGATCTTGGTGGCCTGAGCCAGATGGTATGTGAGGAAAAAGGGGTATTTTTTGCTTAGAGGCTGATGTTTCTCTAGCAAGGGAGAATTTGGACCAGATTCTTGTTGCTTACAAGGAAAATCCAGAAAAAGTGTATGTTTTTATGGTCCCGTTATTCAATACTTTAGAAAGGAAAGCTTAAAGTATAAAGATGAGGTAATGAATCGGAAAGAAGTTTTGGAAAAAGAGAAATACAGATCACCCTTATACAAGGTTGGGGGCGGCGAAGTGAAACGCAGGAAACGGGGAATAGCATCGGATGAAGATGACGCACCAAAGGGTAAATTACTTAAAGTTTTGTTATTCTTCTAGAATCATTTGTCATCAAAGTCTTTGAGAGGAGCGTTGACTTTGGACAATTCCCAGAAAACGCCCCACTTTACCCTATGGCTCGGGCTTGGATTCGCAATCTTAGTCAAACCGATAAGTCGTCGTGGAATGACATTCCGAATGCTGACGACGATCGAGAAGTAATCCACATGCATATTTAACCCTAGTTTTAATCATCATCCTAAATCCTCTTAAATTTAGGCCGCTGACCAGCTACCAGACTGTCATTATGCCCTGCCAAAGCCGAATGATGGCCTCACCGATAGTCAAGTGCGTGTTCCACAGCCTCTGCCCTCGTCTGGCCAGCCTTTTGTAATAAACGTTGAGGTACATGTCCATACTCTTCTTGCCTCGGACGTAATGCACGCTGCTATCGGCCTGTCCGCCTTCCGACTCCTCCTGCCAACGTCTAACCGTTACATCGGTCGAATCAAGACGCTTTGATTTTGCTCATTTATGATGTCACGATCTTCGCATTTGATGACATTTATCTAGGCTTAACTCTTGTGAACAATGCTACTGCGGTGTTTTAATACCGTACCGTCGAAAGCTTTAGCTCTCGGTTAGAAAAAGTCCTAACTTAATTTAGTTCAGCTGGACTTTAGTTCGTGGGATTTACTGGGTTAGCGGATGCGTACACTTCTGTCGCTAGTTTTCAGACCCTCCGATATCTCTGAGTAGTTCATTTATTACCACTTTTGCTCACGAACCTCGGTAATGATGTTTTAGAATCCTCCGAAGGAGATGTCTCCAGAAGGCTTACTAGAACAGCACATAACACGCTGGCGTGAAATTCGTCGAAAGTAAGTAAAATGCCTTTCTGATGTCATTAATATCACACTTTGAATCAGCAGAATTAAGGCTGATTATTGTTTTGGTTCTTTTATATAGGAAACAACTAGTATACTAGTTCAGTTACAAAACCTTTTTTCAGGTGGAAAGCGGCCTGCAGAGAAAACGAAGAGCGCTACCGAGACTCTTATATCATTCTGCGGGAAATGTATGACAAATTTTGTAAGGACCTACCGTAGCCAATGCTACTTGTATGCTGCCATCGGCATGCACATATTGTAAAAATCCGTTTCACTTAAGTCTTCTGTATTGCACCACTTCAGCCACCCTTCCCTCCAAAGATACGGCAGGTCGGGTTCTTCGTCAGTGGTGTAGTAATGCGGATCCTGAAAGGCAAATTTGGATGCGATATCGCAGTTGCTATTAATAGTGTTTTAAAAATCCAGTTCTTAGTGTAGTACTAAAATAGGATTGATTTATGGATTTTGTCGAAAATGATGAGATGGAAGACTTGCCAGAATCAGAAGGGATGCGGAATCAGGGTTCTCATTTTTCTTCATTGCGAGAATACATTTGGAGGAGCAGTCTTTTATTCCACCTATGGAATTATTGCAGTTGAAGGATAGCCCACCCATCATTATTGGAGCTCCGGCGCGTTGGAAGTGGTCGCGTATCTTCGCCAAGTGTTCCTTTCCGAATCTACCGTTTGGTACTTGAACGATTCTGTAGTCGGTCTATACCGGATGGTTATGAATGGTGGCGGGCCTACATTCGTCAGATGTTGTACAACGATTCCTGCTTCGACCGAACCTATCCAATCATGAGATTTGTAAAAGGAGCGAGGTTTGTCGCCTGCATCAATTAGGGCCAATTGGATATCATCTATGTCAGGGAAAGTGGACTGAAGGGAGAGGTTCATTTTGAACCAGGAGATAATTGTTTGTAAGGTGCGATAGCCGCATCCCCAACCCTACGATAAAATCGTTACTTTAACAACAGAATTTGGGCACGAGTCAGTTAATGTCTTCGATAGACCTTTAGCCATAGCTTCATCGAAGTAGGCAGTTTGCCGTACTACTATTTGATGTCTTGGTGACAGTTGTACTTTAGTGCCGCAAAATTCGCAGTATTGTTGACCAGTTGCAATCGAGAGCAGTAAGCAGGGCAAATCTTACTCTGTCATCGATCTTCTGGCCTCCATAATGCCAATATTCGACGACTCCTTTGAACGTATAGAGGGTCTCCTTTTCTCTATCTACTCCATTAAGGCAGTCTTGAGAGGTTATTCTCAGCATGGCCTAAAAAACAAGGTTAATGTTATTTAGATTTCATTCCATTGTTATTTTTATTTTTAAAGCGGCATTCAGGTATAATCAAACAGTACATACTAGGACCTTGTTTCGTCATTTGCGCATGCGGCGTCGTACTCACTCAGGACGCTGACGCTCGAATTCCCCAATTCTAAAGTGCTGGGAACCATCTAGTTACCCTGTACGATCACGATCACAATCTTTCTGTCTTCAGTTGAGCTAAATTATGCCAACCTAGCACATCCCATCGAATGAGGTCTCATTCCATTATTGCTCTAATCTACAAACATGTTATGGCGTGGGAAGAAATCTGTCTTAACGAAAATTTACTGAAACATAGGCGTATATATTAACCACTCCTAGATTAATGGTATCTTTTGACAAAAAAAAACTAGGACTGCAAGCATCTGATCCAATTAAGCTCGATTCAAAATATATGCGCTTTACATGACCTCTTCGGTACGGTAAGGAATACGTGGACATAAGCGTAGGACTTTCATAGCATTATGAAAAGCTGTCCAGAATTCTGTCGCCAAAATAAAAAACGTAGTCACCGGTATGATCGGGTGATTAGAGCAAGGCAATCAAAGTTAGAGCACGTCCTTTTGGTTCCGAGAATAAAACGAAAACAAAGAGATCTGCCAGGTAAAAATATGTGCATTTTTAATCGCTAGTAAGGAAAAGTTATCACAAAATTACATCGAGGTGGAGAGAATGAGTCATCAGTGTAGTTAACACTATACACAACACAACAAAGGTCGATGGGAGGAGGGAGGGAGAACGCCTCTGCCTATCTAGCAGGGAATCTGATTCTGGTAGTACTGCAGCATGTCATAAGACTTGGCGCGCCAGTGGTCGACGCAGGCGCGCACGAGGCGGATGTAGGCATTGCCAGCGTCGCGGTCAGAGAGGCTGGGCATGAAGCGCTGGCGCAGCAGTTTAATCGTCTGCCCTCGAAAGCATGGCAGTCCCGAATCCAGCATGGCTGAGACCAGCGCCACTATCGCTTCGCGGTAGGGCCGCAGTGCTAGGAAGGCGCGCACCGAGAGCTGCTCGAACCACTGGAAAGCCGGACTATCAGTCGTTCCGCCCATTATCATCAACATCTCTTTAGTCAACTTAATATCTGGCTCCCATCCCAGGTTCCCGCCCGGGCTGCTCTCGAACATGAAGCCGAAATCTGAAAACCAAAAATCAGTCCTTTGTGCATGCTGTTCACCTTTAATATCCTATATGATGAAAATTGATAATGGAGGGATGTTAAACTGACCCAAGGAGTTGAAACGTCAAAATTCGTTAAACGTACCGATATGAATTATATGGCCTTGTTTATCCAACATAATATTGCCATTGTGACGATCTTTTATTTGCAACAAGTAGCACACTACACTATATGCTGCCATACTAACAACAAAGTTCCTCCGTGCCTGTGAAACAGAAAAAAAGTGTTAATAAATCGTATACGACCCGCGGCTTTTACATACCCATACGAAAACAGAGATTTCGACAGAATCAAACTAATCAGTGGGATTGAAGATTGCAGAGAGTAAAAAGTATTCAAAAATTTCATAAAAGCTGGATGCTGTTTTAAATATAACTCACTCGTTGGAATGCTGGTGTAGTCTCATCGCCGAAAATACTCTGAAAATAGTCGTACATGCCACTGTCTGTCTGACGGCCAATCTGGTCACGTGACTTACTATCGGGAACACATTCAATAACGCCAGACTGCGAAAGGTAGTAGTTAACCGGTGAATTGTTTAAAGAAAATAAGATAAAAATTACAATAACATACACCCGGACCTGTAGCGACCACGCGATAAGGGTAGAGGAATAATTCCAACTCGTACTGGTTGAAAACGTTTTGGAATATTCGGATGACCTGCAGCGCTAGAATATCCTTGCGAAATAAATTTGTTGAAAAACAGCACCGATCAGCATTAATTGCTCACAAAAGTGAAACACATAAATAAGATCTACCTGCCGTACGTCATCTCCCACTTTGAAAATACAGGCTTGCCAGTAAGTGGATGAAGGTTGCTGGTGTAGATTTACTATTTCGCTCTTGGACGTATTTTCACCTCCTTTAGCAATGTTTGGCTGATTCGTTGTGCTTGTTTGTCGGCGAGTCCGAGCACTAGAGAATTAGAATGAATCGAATAAATTCAGCTACACTGCACTATCAAACAGTGAACAACACTCCTTGAGTGCTAAACTGCACGAACCTAAATTCAGGTCTAAATGCTATTGAGGTTAAGCAGCTAGCGTGACAGTTCTAAATAGTAAGGCTGTGTGTAAGATTGATAAATCCCCTCGAAATTAAGAAGTGAATAAACGCGAATTCAGTAACAGGTGGCGGAAAGTAGAGGCCAGTAACACCGCAACTCCAGCGGCAGAACTTACAAGGGACTCCTAAGAGAGAAAATATGGGAATCCTTTCGCGAAGGCGCAGGAGCCTCCGTGGTAGGTCTTTGACTGCCTTTGGACGCTGACACTGCGGCGACAGAGGCCGCCTCTGACGCCGCCTGAATAGCCGTCTTCTCCAACTGAGTAATGCCGCATCTGGAAACCTGTAAATTGGCACGGAATGCAAATATATATTAAGTGGAAAAGATCAGCCAATAGCACCATGAGTTTGCTATCGGTAACAAAGTTTTACAAGGAATGAGGTATTAAAAAGTTTTGTTTTTATTTCCAAATCACAAAACCTTCACGTAAAAATCCATTAAGAATTTTAGCATACTTTAGCTAGCAGGTCTAAAACCTTGGCAACAGGAATCTTCGGTCGGTGATTTTTTCAATAGTATTTGATGGATTTGGAAGATAAGGGAGGCCTTTTTAGGTTTTGCAAAAGCATTCGCGTTGTCATCATCTAATTGCATGTATTTCAAAACTAGAGAAATTGGAAAATCCGCACCTTAAACTTGGCCAGATAAGGCGCCTTGGCAGCAGATTGCATCGGTGTACCCGAATTGTAATCGATTTCGAGAACAATCGCGTCCGGATTTGAGGGCAGGTAGCAGCCTGGCTGAAGCTTTATCTTTTCCAAGGCCTCCAAGCAGGCCTTCTTGCGCTCTGAGCCTTTTGGATACGGTCTAGGAGCGAAATGATCAACACAAACAACGTGCAACACTAACCCAATGTAATAGAATTCGTAGTAAAGCCTACCGGATTTCACCAGATACACCAGTTATCTGATCAAAGAACGTGAACTCGCGTTTGAAGAACTCAAGTGCAGGTCCCGAGAAACGCTTGGTTATTTCTTCGGACATCCACTCCAAGTGCGAACCAATATCGAGATCCTTATCATGACCCTCCTCATCCCGATAGATGTTAGTTTTCATGTTCCATAGTAATTGGTGTGCAAGCAGCGGTGAACGATGTGCAGAGCTCAAAATGAATTCGGACATGTAGCCCAGCTATACAGGAAAACCAATATTAATAATAATGGCAAGCCAAAATCAAAATTGTAAATGATCTGAGTGGCTATTTCACTAAAGGGTGGATCCCCATACGGTTTGTCGATCTACGGATTAATACACAAGTGTACCTTGTCGTATCGAGTGCCTTGGACCAACTGGGGCACGTAGAAGAGCAGGGTCTCGGGCGGGTAAGAGGCAAGAACCCTGACAGCGTACTGGTGTGTGAGAGGGTGCTGAGGATACATGCGTGAAAAGTAGGATATGGCTGTTACTGGAGCCACTGAGGTCCATGAAAGGATATGTGAAAGCTAGATCCAAGGAAAAAAAATACGGGAATGGAATTAGTTTTCTAAGTATTTGAACAATTACATGCAGATGCAAAAAATTGGAAATCCATAAGCAACGCAATGTTACAAAGCTGATGGACCCGAACATAAAGTAATAGGATTTGGTGACGAAGAATAAACTTATAGGAAAAAGAAATAGAAATCTGATAAAACCGAAACCATAAAGAGGAAAAAAAACCTCAGGAATATCGGCCTCGATGTTAGAGGGATTGGCTAAGTACTGGAGAGCCGCGGGAACGTGAGAAACCAGAGTGGGCGATTGGCGAACTAGACGACTCACTTCCTCTCGGACCTGATCTGAACCACGCAACCTGGCAAGAAGAATCGTGATCACTATCCTTAAGCTCTGGAAAGTAACACGCAGACCAAACATCGTGAATGATGTTGCATGACGAATAATTTAACAGATAAACTGAATTGTGAATGTTAATACTCCGTGAGTGCATGGTGAAATACCCGACTCCATACATATCTTCCACTTGGTTTAAGGACAAGTTAGGGTTTAGCTAACTAAAATTTAATAGCGGATGACGGAATATTGCCATTGGTTACAACTTATAAAGGTAAAAAGTAAAACAAACTCAGCATCGCACCATTGCACGAGGCGCTAGTAAATTAAGATATGCCACGTTGACACAAGATGGGAGATAGGAAGGTAACGATCGGAGTTTGTTTTGTCCCTATGCAGCAACATTACACTTAAGCGCGGCATGTGAGTGGGATAAACGAACCGACGCTGGAGGAAAATGGCAGCAGCCGGACAGAATTCCCAGGCCAGTTGGGCCCAGTTGCCGGGATTCTTCTCGCGCAGTAGCTCCTTCCGCAGCCAGACCTCCACATCCGACTCACCCGGTAGAGTGAGTTCTGCACTGCCCTGCGGATTGTACCACACCACCAGACGTTCTATCTCCGTGGCCTATGAAATCACATAGGTTTGCATAAAACTACACGGAATGGATATTACACAGCAATTTAAAATTACCCTACCATGACAGAAACGAGAACCGGATGTCAGTACCATTGGAGTATAATCCTCACGCCCAACAAACAACTAAGGATCTCAGTTTCCAGTCACTGGTAATGTTTGACACTTTTGTGATATTTGGAGCCAGTGGAAACCATAACCAATTTCTTTACAAACACACAGCTAGTTCTCGCGTACAAATAGCAATAAAGAGGCCAGTTACCAGTAAAAGTAGCAAAAGCTCCCGTTTTTGCATGTAGAAGGACTTTATTGCCTCTTCATTGACTGGTGAAGATGCCATTCGTTTACCTGGAGACAAACAGTGACAGGTGGAACAATGTACAAAAAACACGAAAGTATGTCCAACATTAGGGCATCTAGAACCGAGTCGCTAAGTGCATTAGCAGTACACATTGTCTAATTTGCATGAGAGTCGAAGTTATGCGAAGTGAAATTTTAACGCTTTGTCGAAGCAACTTTAAAGTCTAACAGATAGGGCAATGCATAAAAACAAGAAAAATAGACGAAACAAGAAACCAAGTCATTAAGGCTACAATATCTGCTCTTGAAAAGTAAACTCAAAGGATACTTGGTTTTTATCTGCGTAATTCAGCCGTTAGATCAAATAAGCAAAGTAACCACTTTTACAGCCTGTTTATCTAGTCCGATGGAACAAATACCTGATTTCATGGGAGCATACCTAGCGTTGAAGAGCGTTTGGAAAGGAGGGAGACAGTTCCTGCATATGTTGCGTACGATTTTAGTTGACTCAGACTGTTGCCCATTCCCGAGGGGCAGGAGGAAAAAGCATTACCCGGCCCATCGTTGTTAGTATTCGTGGACACATGGGGAGCGGGTCCACTGGAACGATACCTGCCAACAGGAACCGGACTGGTAGAGGCCTGTACAAATTGAGTAAGGGGTGTAGGCGTGTGAAAGCTCGAACACCTAGTGACAACAGCGTGTCCAGCTGGCAGAATAACGCTCGTGGTCGTCATAGTATTTGTGTCGTGGCGATTGAGCGTGGATATCGGAGGGCTCACATCTGAACTTCCGAATGCACCGCCGTGAACCGAGGTCTGCGTTAGAGCTTCGGCCTCTTCACGCATCAAGCGACGACAGGAAAGATAACGACGTTCCATATTAATGGCGCTGCGGATGCCTATCAAAACTTGGATATCGTCTCGAAGATGAATGCCGGTTTGGAGAGGGTACGATGGCTCTGAACTAATGGAAACAAGAGAGGAATTGATGGAGTTGAATGAGAGCAGATAAAATAAGGAATAGTAGCGTTTAAACAAACCTGAAATAGTTTATTAGAGTCGAGTACACTTTTTCCCGGAGTGACAATCTCACAATCGGTGGTAAAGTGAGAGCGGCATGCACAGGAGTCGCTTTCGAAGCTGTCCAGCTCCCACCACCTATTACGGTTGTTGCAGTCCCCATAGAGGAGGCAGCTATTCCTGTTTGTCCCACGCCCACCATAGCAGTGGGGGATACATTTGCTGAAACTACGCCACCGACACCGGTGGTACCACTACCGGTGGATAAATTGTCTGCCACGTCGGATTGATAGGTATATGCAGTTGCAGCACTGTGAAGCAAACCAAGAGCCATCTTCGCAAGGCGAAAACGAACACCCATTGCTGTCATGGAGCGCGATAGACGTGCACGTACCGGATTCGCCACTTTGTTGACATCAGTTCCAACTCCATTGGTCCTACTACGAGCTAAGTAATCGACTTCCCCAGAAAGGCTATACTGAAGAAGGCTAATGTAGAGCTTCACCTCCTCCTGACTTGATGATTGAGCTACATATAAGCGTTCGGAAAGAAACTGAAAAAAAACTAACTCCTACGCGACTTGTAGAAACCAACGTCAAAATAGGAAGGAAAGGAAGGACAACTTACATCAGCCCAGAGGCAATGAGGCAAAGCATAAGTCCTTCCAGATAATGATGTGTCCCAATCGGAGACAATTATGAAAGAACTATCCCTATCTAAGCCGTCTGCCTCATCGGAGAACGCACCCATCCCTTGATCCACCGTATACTTCCACGCGGCATTCATTTCGCTTGTAAACTATGAAAAATTAACCAATTAGTGTCTACTCACTGCTTCCAGAACTAAATCAAACAATAAGAATGCTATTTTAGCGATTTGTCACCCACCATCAATATCATGTACTTCCTGCGTTAGGACATGGGATGAGGGGTGGTATGATTGCAAACTAATTAGAGCAATTAAAAACCCAAAATATACATTCAGACACTTATTTTAGCAATCTCAATATCACTAAAGCAAAGTACTGAAAGGTTTCTCAGAATCACTACCTCACAAATGACCTTAACTGCACTAGCGAAATAAAAGCTAAGTTCAAATAAGCTATGCTGCACTTCCTAATACTGTTTGCCCCTTCAATTAACAAAGATATGAAGAAAATTACCTGTAATTTAAGATGTGTACGAGCCGCTAAAAGCCAGTACCAACAAGAGATGGAGAGTTCAACCATAGCTGGATCGAAGATCTTCAGTGGTGCCCGACAGAGCTGCTGCAGAAGACGCCTCACCATCACACCCTGAATGACAAACGCTTGATTCCGTTGCATTCCGCTGATGAAAGCTGCGGTACAGGAGCACATCCCAGTGTCCGTCCCCGTGACATCATCGCGGCAGTTGGCTTTAGAGGACGGTGGCTGTTCCTCACGCGCCACCAGGAGAGCAGTGATCGTAAAAAGGCTCGCTTCTATAGCCTCGAATTCAGTGCTTTTAGAGTTCAACGTGTCACCATGTTCCTTAGCTAAGATGACAAAAAGAGCATGCATCGGAGGTAAAAGCAGTAAAGGAGAAGGCAATTACAAAAGAAAGAATGGATACCTTTGTTGCAGGCATCCTCAAATTCCTGAATGGCATCTGTAGCAATACGATCTAAATCAAATTTTTTTTTCAACAATCCATTGATCTAAAATGCAAAAGAGCATCCACGAAAACAGTAATTTTATTTAGTCTTTTTGAAAAACACCAAAACTAACCTGACCAAGGAATTTGCTTCGCAAAGTTAAATTGCACACGAAGTTTGAGTAGTCGTATCTTGCGTAGTTAGATCGTTTTTCTAGCACTCCAAGCTGAAAAATCAGACAACCAAAACACATTTATTGGTACAAAAAGAGGATTTGTGATTTAAATGAAAGACAATCATTTCAAATTTTTGTGACAAGCATTGAAGTTCTTTTATAATGAACAAGTAACCTTAAAAAATGACAACGACCATCACAAGCCAATTCCGTTACAAATAAGCCACCATGAATATCGAAAATCGCAGTAGTAATAAGCTGATACCTGCGTTGTTAATAATAATCGCTATCCAAAAGAGGGATAAGATACGTACAGAAGAGCAGATAAGAAAGTAGACTAAACGGCTGACCATAAAGTGATGAATGACACGACTAGGAGGCCCGTTGAAATTAAAAACTATTTCGGATGCGAGAGCGAGGCCGGTGTGGCGCTGAAGACCCTGCCAGGAGTGCTCCCGCTGCAAAGCGTACTCGGCGAGGTGCGATCGCACCAATCCGGGGGCCCACTTGAGACCTTCCTCAATGACCGAGGTGCAGCGCTTTACGAAATCGGAGAGGATTTGTTGCCGATCCTGACGCGTCTCCATAACAGAGAGGACGAAGTTGGTGTCGGGAACGGTGTACACAGGTGGCACTTGGTTCATACCCTGGCGCATAGGAGTAAGCACTCTTTTAAGCAAGCTCAAAGATAAAATGGTCAGTCTCTACATCGATTTCTTTACGACTGATGAGATCGTTCATGTAAATATGATAAATGATACGGGTTAGGTCGGCTATTGCAGTTCAACCGTTATTGACACTCGATTAAACATACATATTTCTATGTTTGCAGGTATTTGTAATGTAGGCCGCACCAATCTCCACAGATTGGAAAATATTAAAATGATCCTAAGATGGTAATATTGCAATGAAAACTTGATAAAGTAGCAACACTTTGGATTTCAGCAAAAAGTACTTTTGCTCCATTGAGACTAGATTAAAATGTCTCCGGTGTAAAAATGTAACAAAATGTCACCGATTTGATGCGTTTATTTCGATTAGTAAAAAAGGAATATAGCCTTATTACAAAGAATACGTTTGTGGAGAAATTAGAAGCTAAATTTCGGAAGATGAAAATTAGCTAATCATTTCAGATGAGAAATTTGACTTACGATTTCCAGGGATTGAGCCAATAGCTCGATAATATCAAGCATGGTGAACAAAACACTTCCGCTCCACATAACGTGGGGAAATCTGGAATTTTACAGAGGCATCATCAAGTCCATGAATTAAAAAGTCAACTTCTTACATCTACGAAATTGCAAAAAGGTATCCTTATAGCATTGATGAGTACTAAATTTGGCTTATTTTACGGAAACCAGATTACACGAATCAGCACCAAATGTGAATAAAATGAACGAGGAGGTGACTTGTCACTAACTGGTATGTCCACCACGACCACTTTGCTGTCAACACTATTTTCATCACCGACTGACATACTACATGCCTTTCGAAAAGTGTATTACTTGGGTCGATCGTTGCCAGTTTGTTGATACATCACTCTTCGGCGTAAGCTTACAAAAAATGAACTCAAATATTTCACGTTAACTTTAATTCAGATATTTAGCACCAGTACATAATGGCGTAAACGTTTGACGATGCGGTACAGTAAACTTCCTCAAAAAGCAAACATGTTGGCAAAATGACTACGAGAGAGATAAAATACCATTGACGAGATGGGTGTTCAGAGGCCACGAAGCAAATGACGTGTAACATCAACGAGCACAATCAAACGCGCTCAAGGTTGGGTTTGTGTGCACGCATTGCGATTTTGTAGTATACATAGGCATTTAAATCACTTTACCCCAAAAAAATGGTTAAATTTAGTCTCACGTAAAATGATGCAAAGTGTTTATTTCAAAAGGGAATTACTGATTAGACAGTAGAATTGGATACCGGTTTGAAAACCAGACTTACGCTCTTGCCAGATCACTCAAAAACTGATCAGCAACAATGCGGACACCCTTCTGAATATGGTTGAATTTTACCAGGAGAAACTGGGCATGCATATCGACAATCGCCTCCCGTTTGACGTCCATTGGCTATGTCCAATTAAAAAAGCAACATTTTGAAATGATGTCTCAAAGGAATTCCTCGAATCGGTGTGAAAGAAGACATCACATATACTGAGACAATAAAACACTGGAAGTAATCGAGCTAAGCGATGCCTACTGGTCGAATCGAATGGGCACAGGAAAAACATGCTGGGAATTAAGGGTAGATAAGTGAAAAATTGGCTATCATTTAAAACGGGACTACAAGCCTGTCTAGTTAGCTATCACATAAATACATGATTTGGTCCATGATTAAAAAGGCTAACACAGATTTGCTAGAGGCAGTACGAAACTCTATGAAACAAGCTCACTGTATTCTGAGGTCAAACGATTTGATGATCACACTATGAAGAAGCCGCTGAGCTCAAAAGGATTAGATGAAAAGGGCTAGAAATAAAGCTGATACTTAAATAGGGAAATGAATTAAAGATATTGAGTTAATTAGGATTCGGGTGGTAACTCCATGAATGATTTTGTTTGACAATAACTAGGAGATATCTTGATGAAAAACTAGAACACCAAGGAGGAGCAAACCAAAGCATTCGGTGGAGTAAAAAACTGACAATCTACCCATACCATATTGCTTAAGCGTTGGAGCAGACGTTGAAAGATCCGCACAGCCACTTGCATAATACAAGCCCACATATCTGAAAAGCAAATGCAGTCAACCTACAAGTATTATGCAATTAATCAAAGCAAAACAAACACTTCGAAATATGATACTAAACCTAAGAGTAAGTACAAGGGATTAAACCTAATTCAGCCTGACCTAAAAAGGAATGGCAGGAATGACCTGCTTACTACAAGGATGTGGTAAATTTATCATAAAATTTGGCAGCAACTGAACACACCTTGCAAAACTGCTCAGACATGATGAGAATAACAAAAATTGTCCCAATGAACGATCTAAAAACCGAAAAACTAACCCGGAATATCGCATGAAATTCCCCGTATTCAGGCTCAGGATGCCAGCAATACTGGAAAACAATCTGCACTAAAAACACCCACGCAAATCCCACAAAACACCCATAAGGCTATGTACTACCCTAAAAGGACCTTGCTAGCAAATGGTATTCATTACCTGATTTATCCGCTCGAATTGTGCTGTCTTCGAGGTACTGGAACATTTTGTGGAAGGCATCTAAGTCACTGGAATGTTCAATTCTAAAGAAGTAAAAGAAGCCGTATTAAAGTTTTCACTGGCATAAGAAATAAAAGTAGGAATTGCTGAAAAGGGAATACATAACCCCAGTCGTATGGATCAGTCTAGGGTAAATAGTTTCCATGCTACATAAACGACTGAATCTTGATCTGATATGGTAGAAAAATAATAAATTGGGGGATTTGTACTGGTGACTGCCTTTGAGGCTTGAATATTAGTGAGCATAGATATCGACTTAACAATGGCCGGTCAGAAATTGACACCAGTGAGCCCACTAGTAAGAACAGAGTCTGAAAACGAACCGAAGCGACTCCAACTGGTAGACAGACATCAGGTAGGCAGACTGGGTGATGCTCATCAGTTTAATACTGGTGGCGGTAGGTCTGTCCGAACCCCCAGACTTCGCGGTTGGAGCGAGAATGGCGCAGAGTTGGTCCCTTAAATTTTGCTGAGTTGCCTAAAACTCGTGTGACAAGATAATAAATACCCCGCAATGTCTCTTTTAAGAAGACGAGGGAACAATATTAGGGAAACTCAACTGGAAGAAAGTCAAAGCAGTAACGTTAGATCTACGGATAAAAATTGACCGATGTGTACGTTCACAAGTGCATTCCAATTCTCTATTTGGGCAAACCGCACACCGCAGCGCCACAATGTTGCTGCACTGCCAGCGCGCAACAACAGACCACAACGCACATCAAATCTTGCAACAAATCAACGCTGGCGAAAGGTACTGCTTTAAACTCGCTAAAAATGGCAATGCCAACAAAAATTATGCAAAGTTCAATAAGTTAGCTATTGAGTGAGAAGAGTAATCGTACACTTCACCGAAGGAAGCCAAAACAAACCACGATGATATTTCATTAGAAATGCAAAGAGAACTGTAGGGGGTCAAGGCGAAAAATAGGCAAATAAAACAACACGATGATGTTTGCATCGACAGTACTGAGAAAACATTTGCGAAACAGCATTTCAGGGCGGTGAGAGCGTGAGAGAGCACTCGATTGTCAAGATACCAACAGATAAACCAACAAATAGGCCGCATAAACGGGGGGGCTTGCGGGTGCTGAGGTCAGAACACTTACGTCTCCCTCTTCAATCCACTCGAGCAACGACTCATACATTCCGTAAAAATCAAACGAAGTCCACTGCATGCACACCCATCATGAGGAAGGATGGTTTAGTAAATACGAAAATCGTGAATGTTAGAGATTTGTAGTACCTTCGTGAGCAAATGTTTAGGTGCATCCGGGGCATCAAAAGACGGATATTTAGAGTTAGCGACATAGTTAGGTCGAAACAGTTGATTGGCTTAAACTAATGAGGATGAAATGTATCCTACTAGAGAAGCCAAATTTCAGTCGGGTTACCAATTTTGGGGAGCATCTGATAGGCAATCATGAAAATATAAGAGCATGAAAAAGTGACTATAAAGCACGAGAGATGATCAGTTTTCATAAAGTAAAGCCAATTCATGCACAAATTCTGCAAGAGCAAAGTAAAACAAATAAGAAAACCATTAGGGTGTTTTAAAACTTCACAAACAAACCTGATTCATGACTTTAGACTCGGCGTACTGTAAATCGGAACGAAGAGGTTCCCTGCTGAGTAGCGTTGGGGATTTGGCGGCTATCTCACGAAAACTCAAATCCAAATTCCGGGCGCCTGTGGAATGTTAGACATTTAAGGTAAGAAAAAAAGGTGCAATAAGGATTGTTGGAATATGCAAAAATAATGAAATTTTGTCCACTACTTCCCGTGTGGAAATTACTAAGAATTACTAGATCAAGTACATGATTGAATATCTCTACGATTATAAATGAAATACGCGATCAGCTTCCATTCCCACCTTACGTAATGTAAAAGTAGGACCTATATCAATGTAAGCCAGATCCAAATGCACTGACTGATCATCTTAGAAATCCAAAGAAGTAAAATAAATAGGCCACGTTCAAATTTACCATCACGCGTTACAAGTGCAGAATTTTCCAAAAATAAAGAGGATTTAGTGAAATAATGTAATAGCTAGCTCATAGGCTTGATTGTGTTATTTTATAACAAATACTATTGTTGTATGAACAAAATCATGGGGGGCAACCAATCCACCTAGTATGCGTAAGCTACTTGAAAACAATAAATTGCGTTATATTAATGTGCACACATTCTTGTGAATATGGAAATGACTTACTGGAATTCGATTGGATGATATCACGCCCTACACTGTAAAACCAAAAGTCCCGAAAAAGTTTCCTCAGACGAACCTTCGGGTTGGTTATCGGTGGCAACCGATAGAGGAGCTGTGTAGGTATAAATAGCCATTTCTTCAAGCAGTAGATGAAATCAAAGTGTAAAAGCATTATAAAGGTTGAATAAAATTTCACACAAAGCCATAACACTTGCCTTACAATGGATAGTTGTAAATTCACTTACCACGGCGATAACTGGAATGAGATAGTCTGTGCAGTAAGATGTAGAGACCTTCAACCAAAAAAAGGATTGTGGAAATCCAGACCCTTGTGTTTAGATCTAACCATAATGCTGGAATCAGAGAATTAACACATTACAAGCTTAAGGTAGTGAGGCAGGTAGCCAACTTACAGTCTCCCTATTCTTTAGATCTATTCGTAGCTCTACGTCGAGCTGAACAAAGTGCTCCAGTAGACGACCGAGTAAATCGAGCAGTTCCGCCTCACCCTGAATCCAGGCGGCCATGTTAGCCAGTCCATTGATGACGCTAACAAACATACGTCTACAAGGAAACCGGTACAAAGAAAATATTGCTTATCATAATAAGCACCGACCCAATCTCACAAATAAATTTCAAGCTCGAGATGCATCGCCAGGGAAGACTGAAGAAAAAAACTCGGCCAACACCTAAAAGGTTGATTGAAATCAGCTAAAACCCATAAAAATTATTCGATACGTCTGTGTAACAAAATTACACAGAAGAGAAACTTCTTCAACTGGCTAGTGGCATCTGGAAACCGGAGTCTTACGAAAAGCATGAAAACGCTCCGTTAAGAGATAAACAGCCTGCGAGGCGCACAAATAACCGAAGCGGAGGGTCAAAACCTTGCCCTTGAACGAGTTTACAAAATTTGTGAATGATTGTAAAACCACAAATAACTTCGGTGGCACATCGTGAAAGGTTAGAATAAGCAAAAACGGTAAGGAGCAGAAAACCTATTTCAATTCTTCTAATAAAAAGTGCACAATTAGGATCAAAACGTGAATGAAAAGCAAAGGGTAATGCGTGACCCTGAAACAAAAAGACTTTTCAAGTGTCACTAGAAAAGCATCTGAAAGGTGTTGACACGATTATCAATCGCACAGTGCACATTAATCAATAAATTTTACGAAAATTTGAATTAAAAATTTCCCAACGAAAAAGTAAAGTAGTAGATGAGACATCAACAATTAAGAACAAGCATGTCACCGATTTTGCTTTGTCAATTGCACTTCACCGATGCCGAGATCGTAAACAGCCTAAATAAAGTCGAGCTCAGAGTGAAATTAGGAATTCATCGCTACTTACTCATTCTCAGGGTCAGGAATGGGACCAGAGGAGAGGCAGAGTTTGGCCGATTTGACACTGCGATCCATGAAGAGCGCCATGATCTGGTGGTAGACGGTAGGCTGGACACAAGAAGGTAACGAAGGTGTAAACTGTGCCCCAAAATCTAGTACGACAGTGGTGACATGCAACCCAGTATTAAGCAGGTTGTGAGAAGCAACGTTCATAATAACTTGTACACGTAGAGGGACAGAACTACGACAAGTAGGAGCAAATTGATAAATGTGAACGTGTGAGGCCGATCAACGCATCAGGAAGCTAAGCAGGAGTTTATTTCTTCACATAATGTGCACACGAAAGACGGACAGTTAAGCTTAACGTTGCCTCTGATTTACCGCGCTTTGCATATTAAAAGATAAAAAATAACGATGAATTCGGCCAAAAAACGGTAAATGTGCTAAAAACACCAACCCAGAAACAAAGTCGACCAGGTCTGATATGAAACGGTGTGCTCAAAATTACCAAATAAAATAACCTTTAGGGTGCTTAAATTTTGGTGGTTAGGAATGCAGCGGAATAAAGTCAGTACGAAGCATACATCTCCCATGTTTTAAATTGATGTAGCCCGTTGTCGGTGCATGGAACATAGTGATATTTGTTAAAAAGACTTGGTGAAAGTGAATGCATAATCGTGATGCGAATGTGTAGGTTTTTCCCACTTACAGTGTTTTTATGCACTGACTCACGGGGCTAGAAAATGTAACAAAGTAAATTGAACTGAATCACTTCTATCGACTACTTAGAAACAATGCCGCGGCTCAGCGACAACGACCGAATCCGTAGGCCAACATCAACTACACCGGCTAATTCGGGTGAAATCTGTAGGCAAAATATCACTCATTTAAACCACTGTTATAGGGCTTGTAGCAAAAAATCGAAGAATATCGTTTTAAACAAGACGACAAACTAATGTATCAGGGAAATTAAAGAATAACTTATGCTATCAGAGCACAATCATGGGTAGTGTTCACACAAGAAAATGTATGACACCTAAGGATGCAAAAGAGCACCACCAGATGCACACGTCATCTGCCAACTGAAATTTCATGATGGCATACAAGGTTATCTAGATGACGCTTATAATCACTATGATAACAGAGCTAATACACAAAAGTTCAATATGTAGTGGGTTAAAGCAGGAGTTAAGCCGCACTAATGCAAACATTTAAAGGAGACCAGATGGTCTTAATCCTCCTGCATTTGCCTTAATACCATTCGGTCAAAAAAGTACAAAAACCATAGCTTGGAAGCACAAACAGCATAACGACGACGGTCGAAGGCGTAAGTCGCCAGAAAATTAGTATTTTTACCAAAGGAATGAGATTAAAGAGCCACCAAAAGGTTAGTGAGCAAACTTACACATCCAGCAATTACCATACAACTACACTGATCAGTAATTTTTTCAGTGAGCTCGAGAGAAACACTTGAAATTTCAAGACACTGTTGAATGAGTTGCAGAACTTGGTCCTGCGTGTTAGGAACATTGGCCAACTCTACACCCATCCAACCGAGGGTGAGGATTACATTTTGGTAGATTAAATCCGTGTCCCTGTGAAAATGGAAAGGGAAATTTCAATAATGCAAGAACGCTATTCCATACTGCCAAAACGCACAGCTAGTACGAAAGAATGAAAAAATAATATTCGTGTAGTCACGTTGCAGGCCGCCTCTCACAAGCGTTCAATCGATTTCAATGAGATGTGATGACACGAGTGTTCATGCCTGACGTGACAGTGGCGTCTGGCCATTAAGATGGCTGCTTATAATTTGAACTTCATTTAAAACATTTAAAAATAAATAGGTGTTCTAAGCAGTACGCTTAACCGTAAAGATGGTCTTTGCCAACTTCCCAAATTTTCCTAAACACAAAAATACTTGATCCACTGAAAAGAATGTCCATTGGTAATCATCAACAGCATGAATCAAACTATAGGTGTAAACGTTTACCTATCACTTTCAGTGGTAGCGTTGTATAACTTCCGTGAAAGCTCCGCCAAGAGACTATCCACATAGCTCTGGTTTGTAAGCAACACTCTAAAACGTGAAACCCATTATAGAGGTTCATTATCAGAAAATACAATAAGTGGTTTCGCATGTTTTAGGAAATAACATAACCAAAGCGAATTACACACAATCCTCGATTGCATCATTGCTTATGAAAAAGAGAGACAAGTAACATCTTTTAAGAAAGTAAAATCAATTCACGTGTTTTACAGACCAGCCGGCAATTAGATAAAAGCTAGCATTTTTGCATTTGCATAATTTCCCGTTAAGCCTTGGAAGTGGAAAGGATGTTGGGTGTTTTTTTGCACAGAATAGCACAGATCACCGATAAGTTAATAAAAAGTACGTCATGGATTACCGGCAAAGACTCTGAATTGCTGTCCCGCGAATTTTATCCAGGAGTCTTTGGGCTCGATGAGGACGTCTGCTGTGTCCAGTCTGTTCCAAAGTTGCAGTTCTGGTCTGCATGCAAGTAAAATAAGTGAATTCTCGTAGCACAAATTAGGTCGTATTAGGGACGCCTGTAAAAAACGAACAAGTATCGCAGTAGCTGATGTCGAACTCATGCATGAGTTAACAGTTGCCGCAAATCATGTAGGCAAACCACGTTCAGCATGGGGACATGTGATCCATTGCGATGGTTGTTCAAATTTGGGGAACAAATTGTAATTTGCCCCATACGAACGAAAATGCAGTTCAATTGAATGTACATAATGAATTCATGTAACAAATTGTAAAATGTCAGCATATGCCATTCTGATCAATATGTGAAGTCTTGCGGAAAGTACAATCGTACCTTGATGCTGGCAGACGCATTTGACCTTCGACTACTTATGTTACGATATACGCTGCGGTTGAGTTTGCTCAGAGTGGGACTTGGATAGAGGAGGAATTCACTAAGGCAGTCTAGTGCAGTTTTGGAGAGGTAGGGAGTGTGCTGGGGCAGTCGGCCCACACATTCAAGCACCACGACGAGTAGACCAGCGTGCGCGTTCGACTGCTGCTGGCGGTAGGCGCGGTAATGATTGCTCAACTCGCCATGCAGAGTGCCACCATTTCGAACTGTTTCGTACGGCGAGGGTGAGAAAGACCCCGGAGTCGTCGGCGTTAATACTGCAGCTGGTGGATCGATCGCCGATTTCATTCGCTCTGTTAGACGGTTCAGCAGACTTTCCGCATCTAAGAAATGGCAAAAGTGGCATGATGCAAACACAGTCAAACATGACCAAATTGTTCAAAAGGAGTTCCCCAAAGGAGGGATGAGAAAATAATTTGAAGAGGCATGATGGTTAATTAGACTGGCTCAAAGTCGGATTAAATGCACAAACCCTTGTATTCAGTGGCAATTTGAGTAAGTATTTGAAGGCAGGCCGCAAGAGAAGCAGTGACCAGCTCAAAGTCAAACATTTTTGCAGCCACCATATCCGGATCGAGGCGCAGAGGAGTGGATGACTGTTGCAGACGAACGGTCGGGAGAAGCACGTCCTTGGTGCCGTCAGTGGAATAATATTCAGGCAGGAAGAAGCTCCGCCTGATATCTCTCCGCGACTGGTAGGCAGCTTCGCCAGTCTACAGGGAACCCAAAACAACAAAACCATTAATAAACAAGCGTAAAACTTAACATCAAATGAAATTTCATTTTATAAATTCGCTCGCCGGGTTTTCCCCCCTTCAGAATTACTTTATAGAAATATAAACAAGAATTATAGGTTTTAGCAACATATAGGTTAACACCACGTTGCTAATATTCCCTTTGTGAAATGATCTTTCGAAAAGATTTAGACTAGTAAACCTATGATCTATGATAAAACAGAACCTGTTTTCAAGCTTTTCCAAAAAGCATTTACTCATGAAGCATTTAGAAATGTAGGACTAGGAAAAATGCTATGAAACATCACATAAAAGTAAGGTCACGACATTTCAAGTGACTGAAGCAGTTTAAGGTCAAAGAAAGCCTAGGTAAAAGCTATTTAAAGATCTCATAGTGATCATGAGAACAGACGCATAAAACTCAATGGGCTTTCCTTACAACTGATAAAACTCACTACTTGTTCGCACAATTCACTATAATTATGAAAAAACATGTATGCTAAATCACTATGGGAAATAATAAACATTGGAGATACAGAAAGGTTGAATTTTTTATTTTTTGGACATCGTGATACCAAGCGTACTACCTGTGATGAAACGAGGTAGCATATCGGTTGCTAAACTTAAAACACACACAGTTTATTATTTATCTCTAGTTGAAAGAACTTTATTTCTTGGTATTTCACAAGGGAAAGCCCGAGGTGCTGCAGTCGCATACGCGACTATGAAGGAAAAAGTAATCTCGAACTCGCTCAGGTACTCACATCTGTTCACAACAGCATCTTGATAAAACAAGCCTGTTTCCAATAATGGATTGATCACCTAAACTTCAGCACACCGAACCGCGGTACAATTAGTAAACTGAACTAAGTTCCCGAGGACACACATGAGAAAATCAAACCAAGTGGAATTAATTACATTATGTCGTAAAGCAAGTTTAATTAAATCGCCATTGACGCACATCACCACTGGGTAAAATTAAATGGGCTCGCCAATGGTAAAAATCATTGACAAATCAAAAAAATGTCCCATTATAATATGTTTCTTCTGACTTCGAACACCGGCACATTACCGATATTACGTGTGTCAAAGTGGTCGCCTAGATACTTCTATAATATCCTGGATTCACTTCCGGCCTGTCTGGTAGACACTGCATGATGAAGTAACGAAGTCAATATGTCTAAAAGCGTAGCAACTTTTGGAAACCAGCAACGGAGCAGGAGCACGCGGACACAGCGCCTATTCTTCTGACGGGAGTAAAATCAGAAGATCGGTACGTTCTTCGAATAGATTGCGTACGGAGAAAAAAAACCGAGAAACATATAGCCTACATTGCTAAATCCTTAAGCCGTGCTGGAAAACTGACAGTGTAAGGTCACTAAAGTGACAGAAAGCGTGCGATAACATCAAACGAATAGGCGTGGTGATTGAAATGATTACACATCGTTTAATTCATTTGCATCACAACAAGATTACAGGCTTATTTATATCAATGCATACAGAATCGTGCATAATGAAAAATGAAAATCAGAGCCGACGTCTCCATTCGATTTGCATTAAAATGGCTAACCATGAGTTCACAATTGGAGTCTAAAAATAAAGAGCTCGAATCAAGTTCTGTGCGTAGAACAAAAGGCACGTCACTACTACTTGTCAGACAGATTCGGAATCCATGATAAACGAGAGGAAGGAGTGAAGTCACAAACCTCATTATTGCTTGGTTGCTTGTGACTGCAACCATCATCTATGAGAGTCTGATCATTGCGCGGAAAGGAGGAGTCGAGTATCGCTAAAGTGCTCTCGTCAACTCCCTCATCCGTACCAGGTGATAGTGGGTGCCGAGTACCTAATGAGGCCTTAAGAGAACCTTCGGGACCCCATCCCCGATATATATCCCGAGGATGGGCCAAGGTTGCTGAACGTCGAGCCACTTGGGATGCTATTTCAGCAGGCAAATTTACCTGCTCAACGTAGCACGTGGAGTAAATATCCTCAATTATCGATTGAACAGTAGACACTAATTTTTCGGTAAATTCTACGAAAGAAATAAAAAGCACTCTATTTAATAGAAAAAGGCAGAAAAGTGATGTACTAATTAGCTGAAAGCTTACTTTGTTTCTTATTTCGTAAAATATCACGGAAAAGAAGGAGGTAGCAGAGCCGAAAACAACTGCTAAAAGAGCGATAGGGATAAGCGCTTCCTCGCTGGCGATGCTACAAAGGAATATTTAGGAACTTAAGGCATTGATGTCATGGTAACTTATATCCTTTCGTTTAATGTCAACGAAACTAAGTAGCCGTAATCTCAATAAGGCGTTTGCACTTAAGTAGGGATTTAAGAGAACAAACGTATTTGCTCCAGTCTAAAACTGCAGTTTGACATCCATAAACACTTTTAGAATTGCATGACTTCTAAGCGTTTGAAAAAAATAATTTCATCCTTTTGACCGACGATAATGTTTACGCTACATGAAAATCGCAGCCATGAATTTAAATTCACATTTCCGTCGTAATTAAAACCATCGACATCAACTATTCACCACTGATTGCATGCGCAATTAACAATAGCCAAACTCTTTGAGGTCCGCAAGTTTTCTCTAAGTGAATGCTATTTACTTACCTGCCAGAAAAGGGCTGCTAATGCGTCAAGCCATTTAATAAGACGTTCTTGAAGAAAAACCGTGGCCTGAAGTGCAAAATTAATGAAATTGACTAGTCTAAGCAGTAGCAGGCATTTGCAGTACAATCAGTGCTTCATTCAGTAATTACTTACCATCTTCAGAATGGCTTTCATATGACTAGTCGAAAAAGTAACCATATCGAGATCTGCACAGTCGTCCTCCTCATCAGGATTGAGGACAGCTCGGTGAGGCAATCGACTACCGTAGACGGAACCGATACTGCACAGCAGATATTCACTGCCCTTACAACTTAACCAGCAACGACCGCTCCCCACACAGGATGCAGCACCATTCCTGTGGGTGAAGGAACACCGCTTTCCGGCCGAACAAACGGTCTCCGAGATTGATGCCTCTTCTTCCAGAGCATCCCCCTCTTCTGTTGGTCGAAGCTTACCACAGGCCTCGCAGGTTGATTGAGGATTGCTTAGGACTTATAGGAGATATATACACAATTTTCAGTAATCGCTTACAAGCAAGCAAGAATTTACCACACTTGTTGTAAGTGATAAGAGAGGTACAGCACTTTTTAGAGGCTGCGTAATTAATCAAACTGGAATCGATAACAGGCATTCGCGTATTTATAAAATTTGGACAATCCATTAAGGAATCCAGCTAAAAGGTAGGCATGACTGAAAACTGTGTTTAGTAAAAACGAATAAGCGGCGTTAACAAATGAAAATACCTTTTAACAATTGATAATAGAAGACCAACCAAAATAAGTATCGCAATTACTCAATCACAGAAAAAGTTTGATTTGGGTCAACTAAAACACATGCAAAGGGCAATGAAGTGAATATGACGGAAAAAATGAGCCTAGATATTAGCTCACATTCGTGGTTAGTTTTGTTCCGTCCCAACTTATTAGCAAGCGACTGTGGAATTATTGACCGAAAATCCGGAAAAAATCTCCTAATTTGGTCGAAATTTGGCTGATTCATTATGTTACCACATCGTCTTGGGCTACCCGATGTGGATGGGAAGAGAGCCGAGACAATACTGGGATAACAACTGCTAGGATTGAATGCCCGGCCAAGTCCGCGCAAAAGACCCAACAGAGAAGGCGCCAGGAACAGACACACGCGATCAATGCAAGCCCATTGAGCGCTATTCAACAAAGAAGATTCAGGCGTTGGCACAGGAGAAACGCCACCGATTTTTTGAAGAATCAAATTCGTCAAAGTTTGGAAAGGTTCAATTAACTGTTGATAGTTGTCTTCGAGAGCTGAGATTAAACTTTGAGCGGATTCCAAAATTGTCGTTATAATCTAAAGGCAGCACGATGTACAGTAAAGCAAGTTATTTGAAACCGAGATATTTGCCACCACATGATAAATGACAAGATCCAGCCAAACTGGGTTCCTACATAATGCCGACGCAAAAATATTAGTTATGCTAGTAAAAATAAGGGCATCAGATCCATAAATTAGCGTGCGCATGTCTTCTTAGTGAAAAAAAAAACGAGTGTATGTGATAAACACTTCTAAAAACAGTTGAAAGGGGCTCGATTGGGCATACAGTAAAACCATAGGCTGGGTTGATAGAATAGTTTCTCGAGCTGGTGGTATAAGATAGCCATGAAAGAATAACCTTATCAAAAGATGGTGGGTAACGGACGGCCACCTGCGTAAGTGTACTTGATAGGCAAAATGCAAAGCACTCCGCATCGGGCAAACCTAAATAGGGGAAGATTAAACATCAGATGACTTACGCTCAGATTTTTTTGACTGAATCTCTGTGGAAGGCATAGAACACTTTACAAGCACCTTTTGAGCACTCAATAATAACGGCAAAATCTTATCAATGAACTAGTGGTAGGTAAGACAGTCTAATCACACATTACGTTGAGATCTGACTCAATAAGATATATCCCTAGACTGACAAGAGCACATTGTCGATCACCATCAAGGATGAAACCTGTCTTAAAATCATTTGGCAAGCACAGGGCGCATAAGCGCGAGATCTAAAAAATGATAAAATCATATCAAGTACACTCCATGATTATTGATTTGGTTTGTACACAGTGTGGGGTGTGCCACTTGGAATACATACCTGAATCCAATCATTACATCCAACCAAATTCCTGGCCAGACTTAAGTAAGATGTCTGAGGAAGTGATTCAAGGCTATTTGACATTTTCACGAAAGTAACCCACCGAAGCACGAGAAACGGGAACTCGAACCACCCGCCTCGCAGTTGACTCGTTAAAAGCACACTTATCATAAATATGCGGATAAATTAACGCGTAAAGAATAATAAACTGTATTTAATTTTTTTACTTGTAATATTAATTGCTTGCTATTTACATCTTACAGCTTATTAAATCTCCCCAAATATGAGCATGGATAAAAAGACTACTGGATAGATTAATTACCCGTGTTCATGCACAATTTGTTAACAAAAAAACAAGTCAGATTATGCTAAAGGGTATATTTGCAAAGTTAAGGGCTGTGAGATTACTATAAAACAACTTTATCAGTATATTTACCCTAGATGGATATTAACACAGTATTGTAATACGATAGTGGTTTATCCTTCGGTTTTGGTGAGGCGCGACTTTTGTACTTTGAATTAGCCCCCTCGTACCCGGCTGGGTGAGCTGGCCTTTTGGGCCATGCCAATAGCCCGGACACCTTCTCCGTGCTGAATATATATATTCTGCCCGAGTATTTCGTCTTCTTTCGTCTTCAGGGAGTCTCAGGACGCTACAGTATCGTAGGTCCCTGTGATTCCCCTGTAGACAAAAGAAGACAATACTTGGACTGTATATATATATATATATATATATATATATATATATATATATAT
>NW_020170381.1:1131220-1169837 GCF_000524195.1 Echinococcus granulosus | reverse complement strand
GTAGTATATATATATATATATATATATATATATATATATATATATATATGCATTTAACTTCCAAAAAAGTTAAGGCTACTGGCATGGCCCGAAGACCATCCCACTCGGTGATGATACGATAACCCAGACACAACGTGGCCCATTATAAAGTCCAGGAGTTAGACAACCAAGGTATTACTCCATATGTATGTATAATGTATAAAGTTTTTAATATTTAATATACTGTCTAGGTATTTTTGGGTTTCGAGGTCACTGTGCAGGTTAAATTTTTGCCCACTACTTGGATTCGGGTGTCGTCCCTACATTGAAAGAGGCACTCCTTTAGGTGAAGATAAAAAGGCAATCAGATTCTCATCTTGAACTCATTTTTCAGTTTTGACATTCGTTAATTCAGTAGTAAATACGCGCTACTAAACCTTTATTCAGATTAAGAGAATGCAACATCAACCGATCCCCCGACCCCCTCCCCTATGTATGAAGGTTTTCAGTAAAGACCCAGGCAACTAACTTTTTCGTTTACTCAAACAATTACATTTGCTACGTCCTTGCAAGCCGGTTTATTGATGCTAAACTTGTCACCAATATTTGACATTAACAATTTGACTTAATTTACTTCACATGCCCTCTTCAATCCAATTGAACAGTAAAAAGTTGAGTTCAAATGTCGTCGGCGGCGCTCATGAGACAACCGTTTTCAGTGTGGACCGCATTCCACTACAGCAATGGTTCTGGCTAAATCACACATCGCCGAAAACGATATTGAGGCATTCCATTCAAGGCCCCAATCTCTTCACATTAGTGGAGCACGAGCAGCACCTCTGGCGGAAGTATGTCAGGGATGTCTTACCCAGTCCGTGTACAAATACCAATTCCCTTTTGAAACCCAAGTGAAGAAACTTTCTTCAGTAAGAAGTGTCACTGATCGATTGGGCTTACGCGAAACGCATCAAGAATTCCCGGTCCACGTTTTGTGGTACGACTTCCTGCAGCTGTGAATGGAAAGCTTTTTTCCGCTGTTTTCACCCATTAAAAGTTGTTCAAACTTTGTGAATGCCAGCACTTCTACCAAAAAACCTTCCATATTTCTTCCATCTATACCCAAATATGGGGAAAGGAATCGAACCTTTGGTAGCATCAGCGACACAACCTATAACCTTAATTTAAAACATTAGATGGCTCATTCCCAGATTCTTCCGACAAATAAAAGCGGGAAACCACAACAATGCAGAAATTCCAACCAAGACAATAAAAATGACTTCAGATAGACTCCGAGTTAGGAGCGACCCCCTCATGCATCCATTTGTGCATTTCGAGCTGCTCTTCTCAAAATACTCTCTTTTTCGAGAGAATAGTTTATTTATCTCCGCTCGATAGATAGAGTTGCCACAGGAATTCGCTCTTTGGCAGCAATGCTTCAAACATATGTAAACTCAAACGCATCGCAAACCGCGCCTACTAACAATTGGACTGGCTTAAAATTTGGCCGCATAACGTCACGCTATTCTTAACGCGAAGGTGTACACTGGCGGACTTGCTACATAACCATAAAGCAGGGAACTGAGCCACGCGACGCGCGCGTGTACGTAGACCAGGTGATGAATCAATTGATCGTGCCTTTCGAACACACTCAAGAACCAGCCCCACCTCACTCACATCCTCCAGGCGCCGCCCCATCGGGATGACTCACTCGTGCTCTCGTTGATTGCCATAACAACAAGGCCACAAAAACGGTGCGCACACTGAGCTGTGACGCTAACCACGTCATGGCCTGTTGAGTGAAGGCAACAATGATTGCTATTAGCTCTAGCCACACTCCTGCATTCTCCCTATTTTCGAATTTGAAACTTCACCTTGCACATAGGTAGCACATATGATTATGAAATAAGCTAGACTGGTAAAGAAACCAGATATAAACAGTTAATATCGCATTAGCTGAAACATCTGGACTGTAGCGGTCAAGATCTTTTTACGGACCTGGAGGCCAAAGCACGAAAGCTGTGCTACCTTAAGGTCCACAGTGGTACCCTTTGATAACACTCCCTCGAAAATTAAGCAGGTTTATCTGAGGCATTGGACATAAATTTCTTGTTAATAGTAAATAATTGGTACAGATGGAGCTGTTAAGGGTCGTAACAGTGGAAACGGATAGCATTGGACAATAATTTCAAAAAAGAGCATTACAAAGCAGTAAAGCATTCGTGGTGGATAAAATAAGCCCCAAGTTTTTATGGACAAAATAACTCCTAATAAATGTGACAATTATACATAACTATCGGGTAATTTATTGAGATGGCCCAAGAAGGGGTGCTAAGTCAGCGACAGCACTTCGAGACACTGGCGCTATTCGGGTATCCACCAGGAGATTCCCTTCGTTATCTTTTATGCGAATTCGACCCGATGCGTAACGGGTCTCTTGCCGGCCATCCTTGAACACCGTCTTTACCGTACCGTCTGGGTAGATTCGTCTCTATTAAATTTCAATCAGAGGCACAAACGAACACGGCACTGGCACGAAAAGTCTTCTCAAAAGTGATTATTAAGTGCAGCGACCTCAAGATGATGGAGTGGGGATGAAATAAAAACTCAAATTTCTGTTATGCGCAATATTTAAAAATGATGTAGCCAACAAGAGCTTGAGACAATGCGAATACCTACCTTAAACTTTGCGCAATGGAACTCCTTCTGGCCATTGGGTAGGCTGATGATCTTGTCGCCGTTTAAAAATATCTGGACCGACATTCCATCAGGAAGGTTGGACTCCCCCACAACCACCGACTGGGTGGCGACTGTCCTATAGTGAGCAGGGCTACAAGAGTTGTGCGACTCTTGAGGCTGAGAATGAACGGCTGCACAAACTTGGACCAGATAATTTGACAGCTTAGACATCAAAGGCACTTGCCTAGGATAGTTTACTTGATTCCTCTCATTATTATACGAAACACTCTCCAATGAAAACGGCTAAACACCATATATCCTTTGTTAAAATGAGAAATTGAATTAGCTCCAAACTTTATTAATCCTGGCCGTGATGTTGACTAAATAAGGATTATGAATGCATATTATAGTTTGCGTTCTCCGGATGACTATCACATTGATCAAATAACAACCACGTTTTTGTTGCAATTTCAGGTACCTTCACCGCCCCTAGTGTTCGTGTTTTTGCATTGTTCCCTAACTGCCTGATTCAAGATGGAGAGGTGTCAGCTGGGTATCGATTCGTCTTGGGTCATTATCGGCCAATGAAATCAGAATTTTGTGTAGGAATGTGTTATGATGAGGTGTGGTACTTGTGACTCAAATTTCCACATCACTTGTTTTGAATTTGTCCTTGATAATCGACTGCAAAATTTGATTGCACACAAATCCAAAATTAATTACATTGGCAGTACTTACTCCTTGTAGACAATTTCTTTGGCCCCGTCAGGAAGTGTACTTTTTACTGCACCGTCGGATGCATAGTTGTATAACTAGTGGTATGCAAATGTTTGGAACATTTTTTTAAAAATTAATTTGAGTGGAAAACTATCGAAATAACTAGTTACGGGCTGTGAAGTCATCGCTACAAAATTCTATGAAGGATTCACATAACAGATAATGGGGAACATAGTTCGCCTAGATTTACAATGAATTGAGAATTACTGCATCAAGAAGTAAATTACAGTCACTTACGATTGTACCATCTTCCAGTGTCTGCTTGGCATCACTGTTGGAGGGACAAACCTCTGACAAGACCCCATCGGGGCAAATTTCTTTCGTTGTACCATTACCATACACCCTTGCCCTTGAACTGTCACGATACAGCCTTTCCAACTAAAATCATGATAATGCGATTGTACAACAACTATTTAGAAAAGGTTAACATAGATTAGTAAACACTCTCTCTAACAGAAGAGCTCATACCATGGAACCGGATCAACGAAGTAACGTCAATATTTTTGCATCAAAACAACGCAGATTCATGAATTCAGCTAAGTTGGCATTATTGAGGACTGGTTTACAAAGTTTTGTGTGATAATTTTGCTTCTAGAAGAATTTCTAATGGCACTAAATGAAGTATGCGGTTAGGGAAAATCTTGCATAAAACTTCTCTAATAGGCAACAGCATATTTATTGTATACGGTTACAATTGTAAACTAAGATATAGTGAGACAGGAATAAAAATCATAAGCAAATGTGTTGACTGCACATCAAAGAACTAAGTTTGATAAAAATACATTTGAGAGCTTACAGAACCGTCTGGATGATAAACTTCGTGAATGACGGGTCCACGATTCCGATCTGGAGCCGCACGTAACGGACGACACAATTGACTAAATCCCAAACACAAAGAAAAAAAAGACGACTGCATAAAAATGGAAGCGCAACACCAATATCGCAATAAATTGGCTCACTTTGTATTGGTATCTTCTCTGCAGAATTCCAAAATATCCGAGGATGTCCGTGCTCCCTGCTGGGACAAGCCTGTAGCAATACTAGTAGGGGGGTGAGGAAAAACGCAGGCAGACGGCGATCTGGGTGACTCCTTCATGGCTCCTTTAGCCAAATACGCACCGGTGGATCTGGAGGGGGATGGTTCCGAGGGCATAGCGACAAGCCTTTCAGAGTTTGTACCGGCAGAATCTGCTCGCGCCTTCGCCATCTCACCGTTTAGCGAGTCCTCCAGGGTCTTGGCGTGCGAACTGATGCCAATGACCTGTGGAACAGAACTGAGCCGGTTCTGACTCTTAGAGCCATGGGAGAAAAAAAAGAACCCATAACACATCTTAAATTATAAATCGGCATTGTACAAACCTAAAAATTAGTGATGAATTAGTAATATTTATGTAAGACATGAACATTCAGGAAGGGAGAGTACTTAAATAGCTAATCGAAAACCGCAATTAAGAATACTCAAAACTAAATATGCAAACTAGGTTGCAAGTTGTGAGGAACATATTTGTTACAGCATTACTGATACCTCATGACAGCGATAGAGCAATGCAAACCAAAGCCACAGCAGCAAAACTTAATGCATGCGGTGGGAGGCATATCGTCACAGATTTTAATGGAATGTTCACGAACACGTATCGATTAGTCATTGATGAGCTTTGTGGTTTCAGTTTGAAAAAATGCGATGAAGCATCACAGTTTTGACAAACCCAATTCAGCCAATATAATCACATTTTTGTGGAACTGATTTAAAGTTTTCAACGCCTGGTTCGCCCTTTCCTCGACGACCGTGCTCCGCAGCATAAGTCGGGCCTGTTCCAGCCGTTTAATACGCTCAACAAGTTCAGTTTTTTCAGCAGTCAGCTCTTCTATTCGTATTTTTTGCCAACCGAGTTGATGCTGGAGACGTATTTCTCGTTGTGCAGCCTCTGCCTTCTCCTCACAAATCTACATTGGAAAAATGTGCTTTTAATTCACTCGCAACTGCACTCACTGGTGGAATATGAAATAATTTTTGAAAATTTTGTGACACAAGGCAAAAAATTAGTCTCTGTAACAGATAACTTTCAAGGCCTTCAAATTGAACTCTTGTGAAAATATAGGTCTATGATCGTGTTGGTCCATCTGAGCTGATGATAGTAATCGGAAATTTCTGTTATTTTGTTAATGGAATCAAGTGACTTCTGTGGAAAGTATTAAACGCCAACATCTACCTGCTGCTTTAGTCGCTCAATTTCTTCACGATCACGCTTTTGCGGCATTGAATGCAAACTCCTTTGGTAGTCGCATAACACCTTTCGGTCCTTTCTATAGACGAGCCAAAAAGTGGGCTGATGTCGGATAGGGGCCAACGCACAATTGATATATACTTATTAAAAAATGTTGGTAAAATGTTAAGAGATCGATTATTACTGGAAGCTCTCTTTGACCGATTAATCACCTGAAGCAGCTTAAAATGGTCAGCAAAATAATAGGGAATTAGTTGGCGTTGAGACCTGTTCATGAAGCAAGCGCAATTTCAAAGGCGGCTCATGTCGCTTATTAGGAATTCCACCCCAAGGTCCTAATAGTGTTATGTCAAAAGTCTAAACTTACGGGAAGTCAGGGAAAAACAGTTTAGTGGATTAGCAAACGTACTTGAGCTTGATGATCTCCTCCCGTCGGAAGGTCTCGAACTCCTTCATCGTAGTTGCCCTGTATTCCTCGAACTCCTTTTTCTCTTTCTTCAGTGCAGAGAGAGCCTAATTTGCCGGAAGCACCATATATTCAATTTAAAGCATAAATAAAGACCGAGAAAACGACCATATCTTGACATGGCTGTATTTCATACCCACCAAACGTATATCAATTGGCAAACTTAAAGGAAAAATATGTACAGTGTCGAGAATTTTTAACAATTGATCACGAATTTAAATGGATACTGTGTGCGTTATGCATTCGCAAACTTCATTCTTTTAAATCAAACAACTACATTAGCATCTAAGTGAGAAGACTAAACAAGGCCAAGACACGAGATGACTGGGAACCAAATAATCATTGACTCCAGCAGAGGGCGCTCAGAGTCCAAACGCCAATGTCACCTACTTCCTCTCTTTCGGCCTTAAGTTTTACCAAGGCTGTGTTTTCGCTGTTGAAACGATTAACTTCAGCCTCCAGACGCGCTATCCAAATTTGGATAGTGGACGGAGACGGACGGTCAAAAACGTCACTGCCCTGATAGAAAGGGAAAAAGCGAACTATAAATAAATAACTGTTGCTAAAAATTATCATGATGATGAAGGCAAACAATTTTACGAATGTAGAAATGGCATGGAAAAGAAAAATTACAACAAACTGGCCTCCAAAGTCTACTTTTGAAATGTATCAACGTAATAACTGTGCACAAACCTACCAGCGTGTAGAAAACGTAGGATTCATAATTCACTTACTGAAAATATGCCTCTTAAGATGAATGACAAAGGGTGGTGTTTGTGAAAAATCTTCATAAATTACCGAGTTCGAGCCGCCATTGAAGGAATTTTTATCCCCAAGTTTAGGCCGATGACAGTCAGTCGGCATGTTGAAGCGTACGCTAGGAAGAGGCTGTCGTCGGCTAGAATTCGTATCTTATAAAATAAAAATCAGGAAGAAAGATTTTGGAATTAAAATCAGTCAATTCAATAGGCAAAAACCCTTTAAATGAGGCACTCTGTTAAGACGATAGGCTGATAAGCAAATGAACACTAACGTTTTACCGTAGAGTAAAGCACTGGCCATCTTTCGAAAACGAATGTACTTTGTTGCTAACATGGTTTTTTTAATCAATTAACAAAGTATAGGCATAATTTTTACATATACGTATCTCAGCAACGTTTTGTAGATTCAAATTGGAATAAATTAATCTAAATAAAAACTAAATCACCAAAGTTTATGAACGGATAACATCTCGTACTATGCCGTCAGCAAAATCTTACCCACTGAGGCTTCAAAATTCGCCTCATCCTTCCATGGTACGTGGTCATCCAAATCAGGAGAACTTGATTCTATTGCAGGATGAGCATTCTTGACAAGGGGGTTTTGAGATAAAGATTGGTAGCTTTTACAGTGGGGACGTTTGGGACACTCCGAATCCATATGGTTAGCATGCAGATTGCAAATGAAGCGATGGGTCCTACAAGATTAAACGACATCCAAAAAACATGAGACACCACTGTTAAGTGGGTTTAAAGTGGATTCGACCTCAAAGAGTAGTATATAGGCAAATATGTGACCCATCTACGTTCTACATGAAATTTTCAGGAACTATTTAGTATATTGAAGACGTTCCCAAGGATTAAAATCCTGCAGTTACAATCTTAACGTAGGAAGCAATGATAAATCAGGCACAGCTAACAATAATGTCTAGTAGTACGGTACGAGGAAGCTTCTTGTTTATCTTAACAAAACATTGGATAATAAAAAAGTCAGCCTACGCCTCCTTAGATTTGTCTCCATCGGCTAATTGTCGACTATTTCTTGGCAAATTATCTTCATCTAGAGCAGGAAGAGAAGCAGACTTCCCCACAGACGCTGTTACATCAACTGTCCCGCTCGACCGCCCACCAAGGTGATTTCTTTCAAGTTCACTGTTGTTATGGACGTATGTGTGCTTTTCAGTAAAACGTTCGAGAAACTCAAATTCTTTAAGCTCTCTGTCGTCACCAACAAAGTCTGCTTTGGCATCCTCATTCACAACCAAGCCCTCCTTTATATCATTTTGAAGTCCCGTTTGGTCGTATACTTTACCGTTAAAACCATTCAAAGCGTCGAGTTTTGCAATAAAAGCACTACACTCCATTGATTGCCCAGAACATTCTTCAGAGTTCTGACAATCATATTTCCTTTGGAATGCTTCACAGTTTGTTGGATTATGGGTTTGATTGACCGTGGAAACAAGTGGGGGGTTTGATGCAGGTTCAGGGGCTGCTTTCCCTCCCAAAGGACGTAAACGAGAACACCACGCACCACGACCCTGATTTTTACGCAAAAACGGCCGCTTCATTTGCTCCGTAAATTTATCGGAGTTCTGGAACACATAAGAACACACCTGGAAATGGCATTAGGAATGCATGATAGGCACGTTAAATGAAAAGGTTGAAACAGCATAGACCAAAAAATCTTGATAGTACTCGCTACAAAAGCCAAAACTAATAAAATTGAGTTAGGATAATTAATTTTGGGACCCAGTTATTCTTGATTTACTGCCATTACAAATTTTAGCCTTCAGGATATTTTAATAAACCCCACATAATTGCACTGAAACTTACGTCCTGTTGATTTATACTTTGGACATTTTGGTGGCATTCCAGCACCTTGGCTGCTTTTACACCTTTGTTGTTGGTGTCAGTAACGTCTTCTTGAACTAACTTGGTCTTTGAGGTAAGACGCTTCTCCATAATAAAGCTTTCCAGTGTTTCCTCGAGAGTGTAATCTAGATGAACACCAGAACAGAATTGGGATTCTTTAGAACACTTTCTGAGGCAAGTAATCATACCTAAACACTGCTCTCAAAACCACCCACCGATAACACATAGTGCACTTATATTTCGCGCCTAAAATAAAGAACATTAAAATAATTGTACATCACTCATGAAGTCAAGCGCATTTCCTTTCTAAAAATATTAATATAAATATTTTTAAAACTGCGCAAAAAGGTTGTTATGCTAAAAATGATATCAAGTAGCATATCCTATTTTTTAGTGATATTTTGAAATTTATTCTATGAGTTCCTATTCCTAGACGTATTCTACAATGGTATTAGTATTGATTCAGAGAAACAAATGGCTCAGATTTTATTGTTACTTACCAAAAAGCTACTTGCATGAACCTCAGAGATAAATAATCGTGACATTCGCACCGTTTTTCCCTCTCCGGAGCTCTACGTCTTTTGTAGGAGCTTAAGCTATCAGGGTAGTCCGGATGCTAACCATGAAACGTCAGTACAGTCTGCAGAGACCTAAGTGCAGGACGAGTCTCGCTCATACCCTTAGAACACCCAGGCTGAAGTGATTTTGACATGTTTATTGCTTAAAGTAAAAGAGTGATACAAATTTAAGAAGATTTGGACCCGGGGCTTTTCTCTGGGTTGGAAGATGTTGACAGCTCAATCACGGAATCCGTTTTGTCCACTCGCCTCCTTTTTAAAAGGAATATTTTTGGAACATAAGCGTCCGCGTGATTCGGCACGGAGTCAAACAAACTGTTAGAGCCTTAAAATTCTGTCCCTGGATTCATGTCCTCGGGCCAAGAACATTGTATGGATGGAAACATATTGCACTGTACGGTGTACTGATGTTACAATTTACCAAAGACTTAAGAGATTAAGCATGTGTTTCTTTGGTAAGTGATGCTGTTGTTTAACCGCGGAAATACTTTTTAGCCCTGCAAAATGCTGTTGATTTCTGTAAGCTCTTGGAACTAGAGCACTTTGCATGATTTTACTTCTAACGGCATCGACTTCTTGTATCACTTCATTGGACTCTTAAAGTAAAAAAACTATTACAATCTTGATACTATTTTTAACTAAACAAAAACAAGCAAATTAACCATTTTCTTCCCAGACTACCCTAGTGACAGAAGAAGACGAATCTGGGCAGAACATGTATTGTCGACCTAGAGGGGGTCTTGGGAACTCCTTGCATGGCCAAAAGTCTAGGCCGCCCATCTGGCCCGTTACCAAAACCGAGGGTAAAACGAACTATTAAAGTGTTAGGTGAGTGCATTATAGTGGTTTCAGAGACTTTTCACACTCCGCAGATTTGCCTTTTTGAGTCTTTCCTTACCTTTAAGCATTGTAGTTTTTTTATTTTCTAGAAGAGCTTTACCATCATTTCAGCTATTTGCATTTTGGCACTTTATTTCTTTTCTGACTATAATTTAAGTATTATTTGTAAAATGTCTTTCACGTGAAATTTGTATGGTGTAATAAAAACGCGATCCCCTCATTAGCCGACCAAAACGTGGAAAAGTTTTATATGGGTCACGTCTCGATTTTACGTAGTTCTTGTGCAGCTCGGCCACTTTGTTTTTGGGGATACTTTTCTGTAGTAAATATAACATTATCTTTGATTAAAGGTGATGCTCTTTGCAGATTAGTACATCCGAGGGACCTAGGTCATGCGACATTGTATCGCCACGCGGCTATTTTGAAGCAGCGCAGCACTGTGGTAACCCATTTTTAGTTGACAGGAGGGCTGAATTCTCTAGGCCTGGGCGGGAGGCCATGCTGTAAGTTGGAATTACAAATCTCGACAACCGAATGACTCTCGTAATTCAATGCATGTTACAACATGTTTTACACTGTGACAACATGTATTTTCTTTCACGATATACCTAACACATATTGGTGACTTACACCGTGATGTCCTTTCGCTTTTCTTTTTTCGTCCATTTAACCTCTTCAAGGGGGGCGTTTAAGAGATATGTTTGTTCTGTAATTATTAAGATGCAATATTTCTACGATGGCTAACAATTCTCTCGAAATTACTGACTAATCAGCTGCCATTTGTTTTGCAAGAAGGCTGTAGGTCTAAATAACATGACGGTTGTTCAATCACTAGTTATTCGTGTGATTCCAGAATTAGAAAAGGGAAGTATGGTTCCCAGAAATAAACTTTTTGAGTCGCCACCTACCTATTTATCAATTAACTGAAACACTATCCTTTTAGTTTGCAAAATGTAGTTGCATTGAAATGGTTTGGTATAATACTGGCTACGAAGT
Source organism: Echinococcus granulosus (assembly GCF_000524195.1). Lineage (NCBI taxonomy): Eukaryota > Metazoa > Platyhelminthes > Cestoda > Cyclophyllidea > Taeniidae > Echinococcus > Echinococcus granulosus. The sequence continues at coordinate 1,158,670 of NW_020170381.1, read as the reverse complement.
TGGGGTTGGGTAAAACGATTTATTATAAAACCCTCTCTCTGCGTCGCTTCTAATTCGCCCATGCACACATCCCAAACACGTCTTCTTTCTTCGTTCAAGCTAAGAACTTTAAAATTCGAATAGAGAAAAAAAGGACAGTCCAACAATCTTACTGGATTACGGAGGTGGTGCAGAGATTTCCAGGTAAATCAAACGGGCTGGAGCTCACCTGCAGAGTTCTCTAACGACTCACATGTCAAAAATTACAGCTGCTGGTCTTCCTCCCACAATTTTTCGTATGCCTTCTGGATCTTAGCCCAAAATCACGGCAGACCTTGAGTAATGCTAAATAAGATTAGTGTAAAAAGTCTCCAGAATCTGATATACGGGACCCTTTGTGGTGTAACACCAAAACCGGTCCGTGGGAAGAGTACGGAGCATATCACTTCAGTTCATACCAATAAACAACTCAGAAATTACCCCGAAAGGGGAGTACGAACTGTTTAATGAGTCCAAGGGAAAGTGATTGGAACAGTTTCATTTAACGACAGCAGCAAACTCCAGAACAGTATTGAAGACATCCAAGTAGTGTTTTAGATGTCCATTCGAGCCTTACCCGTGCTGCTGACACCGAGTGAACAGAACTAGGAAAGCTTACGATTTCCGTCTGGGAAGAAAAACGGGCATGGAGGAACAGGTGTGTGATAGATGCCGGCGAGGTCGAACCGGCCTGATTATCACATAGGTGCATCTCTCTTCCACCTCTAGAAAGGCAGACTACGCAGTAGATGAAATGCTCTGCGTCAGAATTAGATTCACCTCTGTCTCATAAAGGTAAAAAAACAGTAATACAAATGGATGCTGAAGAAGATAAAGAAAAGTTAATATTTGTAATATATGATAGACTTTATCCTTTTCATACTATGCCTTTCAGACTTTACGATGTAGCAACTGCGGCGTCCTGACCAGATTGATGATGAAACATTGTCCAATCTATTAAGACGGTCTCCAAAATTTTCAACAGCAAGATGCCAGTTCAGAATACCGAATGTGTTCAATTAGGAAATGTTAAATCCCAACCAACAAAAGCTTCTTAGGTTTCTAACGGTATTTATACCCCATGGAAATTATTTGATGGAACAAAAAAGAGCAGGAGTACAACTTTGAGTGAGTAAGCAAATGGACCTCCTAAAACAGTAAAGCAAATGCTGCGCTCTGCCGACCCTGGCACTTGAGAGAAAAATTCGCCTACCACTAAACTTGGAGCTGCTAAACGTAGTTTCGACAACAAACATATGGATCACCCTGTAGATGTCACCAGTAAAGCCTTCAGTCGACAATCCACGAAATTTGGCAAAGTATGTACCCATTCGTCTTCTTCTCTAATAGTAAAGTGGAAACCGGCCTGGAAATAAGGCCCAGTTTCGCCCTTTCAGAAAACGCATCTACTGACCGACGAGCGCAAACACTGGGCATATGAACACGCACCTATATCACCGGGATGCTGCGACACCTGGATCGACTTTCATTCTACTCTCGCGTATCTTTTTAGACAAACAAACCTCGTAAATCAGAATATAACAATAAACTTCACGCTATTCTATGCGTGATGGAATTGTATTTACAAATGAAGTCGGAATAATATATTTAAATGCTTTTATATGTATAAGAGATGAATATGGTGAGAAGTTCAGTTTCGTACGGTTAATGCAAAGGGTGTCGAGAAAGTACAATTAGGATGTGGAGATTTGGATAGATTCGTCTATGTCTTCCTCGAAAGGTTCACTTTGTCCCACGCTCACAGTGGCTTCCTCAGACGTCAGTTCAGCAACAGCCGCGGAAGACTCATCAACCTAAATGGAGAAACAGAACTGAGTAAACTCGGACTAATGTACCTATAACAAATATGACAGAATCAAATTTCACAAACAATTTGCAAAATCATGATAGACTAACGATAGTAGCCATCCTTCTTCTTATGGCTTTGCACGAAAAAAACGCACCTCGGACAATCCAGTTTCACCTGCAACCACAGTCACCAAATGCGGATTTGGTGTTACAGCTCGAACCACACCTGAAACAACCGAATGTTTATTTTACAGATTAAATAACGCTCCAACTTATGAGAACGAAAGGCAGCTTCGAACACCAACTGAGTTTTGCATTTAATTAGAATAAAACATAAATTGATTGACGATTCCTACCGGCTACGTAAAAGTGGAATTTGATATGGATTCGTTCACATATTCAGCTTGAATGGCGAGAAATCCTAAGCTCACTTGGGCGAGTATTCCCCACAGAATGGGCATTGTTCTCATCAGCCAAGTCGCTTGAAGTAAAGAAAAGGGAACCTGTGCAATCGGGATTAGGTGGGGCAGCGATAATCGCGGCAGCCGAGGGTGTCACTGGCAGAGACGCAGCAGACTGTGAGAAAATTCGCGAGGAGTTCGTTGATGTGAAAAGTCGATGAGCGAGATTCGGAGGAATACCACCAAGTACAACCGTAAAAGCAGGTGGAAAAACTGAGGGCGAACCGTTGCCGTCAGGCATGGTTGCGTTACCCTTACCCAGTCTGGAGGCAGGAATCTTTGCCAAACTACTTAGCCGAGCTTCATATCTGACCTCCAAATCCTTCTGATTATCGCCTATGGTGAGAATGAGTAAGTGAAAAATTCCACAATTTGTAAGCATATACAGCAATTTAAAAATAAAACAAAACGCTCAGTCAGAACACGACAACAGAACTCTGTAGACAAACGAGGTCGTCCGAAATAACGTACTTTCTGAACAGCCATTATTCAAAGAAGGTCCATCAAGAATGAGATTTGAGGCGCCAACGCCACTTCCGAAATTCTTTATGGGCCGAAACGACGTCCTATTCTCCGAATGCACTGAAACATGCATATTCACCTGAGCAGTGTCAAGTGAGAGGGAATTTGAAATGTGGCATTCTGAAGAAGCTGAAGTAGACACGGCTGCCGCAACCAAATGATGCATATCAGGCGGTTGTGCTGTCGTAGTTACTTTAAAATGCGAAATACGCACAGATATATTTATTACGACACAGAACAAAGCAACATGTTTTCAAGCTTGGGTACAAAACTAATGTCCATAAGAAGAGGGATAAACACTAGTTACCAAGTATATGGAAATAAGAATGCATTTAAACCGCTTACCAGAAAGAGAGAAGTCATCATTCACAGTCGAATCCGTAACTGAAGAGGTATCCATCCGCATTCCTCCCATTCAAACAGTACCAAGCTGCATCCCAAAAAAAGAGAAGTCAAATAGAAGAAAAACATTGGTTCCACAGAGTGGCGCAATAGCCAGCCTGTGGGAAAAGAACAATTTACACAATTGGGAAGTAAATAGTTCAACAAACGCAACACGGTAGGTTTTCAACACGACAATAGCAGAACAATGCCAGCCTTATAAACGTTACAGCAACTAAAGAGGCTCACGGACCACCACATTTCGAACCGTAAACACAAAACCAACGCTCACATAGCGGTGAACAAATCCACACACCAATCTGAATAGCTGATATTTGTTAAAAGAAAATTTAAATAAACGTAAAAACCCGCACTTTGTGGAAATACCTGCTAGAGTTCAGGAATCAATTCGTACAAAATAGACACAGACTCGAGCTCAAATGTTGCAATTTCGGTTTTACTGATGTGTCGATATTTGTTTTAATATACCGTGCAGGTGAGAAGCGATCTGTGACCAAGAATTTCATTAGGGGATAGTCGACATCCTTCCGCGGGGAGAAGTGCACTCTGTACATCCCCTTGATCACTGTACCTGATCATAACATTATCAATAAAATGGCCCTACTTAGCCTACTCGTTCCAAGGGGGTGAAGGCAGAGGAGAAAGCGATGGTGGGGTCTATCACACGTCTTCAAGGGGAATTTACTTTGGCAAAAATAGTGGTGTTAAAAAACTTTTGAGGGTGGCACGATTTTGCTTAATCGTATCAACTTAGCTGTGAGGTCTTGATGATTGCACTAGATTATTTTGTTGGCCTACTTAAGGCTATGCGCAAAGAAGCTTAATAATTGTAAAGGTGTGCTGTAAAATCCGATTGTGGTTTAAAATATCTCCAATAATTGCTCGTCAGTGCATGGCAAACATCCTGTGAGCAAATATAACAAGGGGCATATTAGTGTATACCAACGAATACCAAAAAGATCAGCATCACAATCGTTCCAATGTGTTTAGCTACGTCTCAAATCAAAGATTTTATTTAGACCAACATATGTGAAAGCATAATTTTGTTTTAGTATATATAATGGAGAAATATTGTTTTAATTATCGTCGAAGTTGGTACGAACTGGTTGTTATTTGGCTCTGTCTCCTTTGCCCCTAGGTTTTTAATTCGATTTCTTCAATGTTTGGTTGACCTTAGGTGTCCCTCGAAAACGACTTTTACTCTCAAATCCATCGAGTTCTCCTAGTTCCCCATATTGTTTGTCTGGACGAATTTTGTTGCTAAGTTGTTCTCCTCAGTGACTATGAGCTCGCGTCGTGTTGACATCCGGTAAGAAAGTTTCTCACTTTAACATGCTCAGAACTACTCGCAAGGCGAGGCCTCTTCCTGAATTGAACTCTCCGTCAGACTCGGGTGATATCAAAAATGTTCGGTACGATCTTTTTAGTCAAGTTCAGTTTGATAGTTATATTTCACCCCAAACAAAAACGAAGCAGAGGTAATGTGACATTTGTGCTTACAAATTTACCAGTTCCTGCGTTTTTTCCGGCATCTCTCGCTCTCGGAGAACCGTCAAAAAGAAATCGCCGTGTGCGAAGCAAAAGTCATCAAAAAATATCGTTCTTGAATTGAATATGGATGAGATTTCCCAAACTGATGAGACTACGAAGTCTCGACGTCGTCGTTTGGATGCCAATGATTATATTCGTCGTCGGTTTTTGTATGATGATGCTCCCATCGAGAAACTCGCAACGCCTAAGCTAGCAAATGTGCACAAACGTGCTGTATCTCATGACGTGAAGTTTCGAAATTCACCGCTTGCTCTGATGGCTGCGTCGTCAGCGAATCTCCAGAAGAGACGCAAAAGGTTTCACGGCAAAACTTTGTCACCCGCTAATCAATATCGTGGTCGTAAGGGAAGAAGGCCGAAACCCATAATTGCAGGCCTGGTTGGCCAAGATAAATCAACGGAAAATTTGTCTTTGTCAGATGGTGGCAGCTCCGCTGATGAGCCTATTTCTGTTGAATGCGGCAACCAAATAGCTGAAAGTTATGCAGATCACGGCCTGGAAATGGAACATGATGAAAATTCTCACTTACTTAAACCGCTTTTTCGAAAAATACATAAAAAGAATGCGTATAAGCATGATGTGGACTCCTCCTCAGATGCTCTCCAGGTTGGCTAACGAGCAGTAGCAATTGTGCCTTATTTGAAAGCCGTGTAATAATTTTTACATTGCGCATTTTGTGTTTCGCTCCATTTTTGCTTGGATTTAGTTCAAAACCTTAGTTTTAGTTGGGTAAAAGTGTCACATTTAGGCATCAGTGACTAATTTTACAGGGGATATTTCTTCTACCCATTTGATAGAGTCATCCTGATTATGCTTCGGATCTTCCAGGCTTCTTACTTAATGACGATATGAATGATTTTACAAGGAGTCGGGGTCCTCTTGTCTTAAGTAAACGCGCCCGTCATCGTCTTGTACCTCGACCATCGCCCCCAAGGGATGATTTTATCAAGCAAATGACGGAGTATCCAGGTAGAGAATTCAGCCTAGTGTTTACCATTCTTCCAATCTTTAGTAGGTAGTTTGTATTTTGATTCTGTTGATACGGGGTATTTTCCATTAAATCGATTTCTAGAATTTGGATTGCCGGATGCAGACGAAGCCTTCCGACACCAAGTTCGCGGCACCTTTTCTTTAGATCAAATTGTTTCAGCCGGTGCGGTTATTAGAGAGGCAAATGCTGAATGGAGTGGTCACGTGGAGGAGTCGGTGGATTCCAGTTCGACAAATCCTGCGAAACATTCTGGTGTTGAGATTGAGGATTTTGCTGGGGATCTTTTGCATCAAATTTCTACGGCTGTCAATTGCCCTCCGACATCTGGCAGTAGTCGGCGCAAGTCTCCAATCCGCCCCATGCAGGTTCTGCGCAATGAACCCATATTATATCATACAGAAAATGGTGGCTCCACAAGGTTGGTAATGCCTTCCGTTGGTTTACCTGTTTTTTTTCACAATAGTGTTAACGCAGCAGGTGCAACTCTTATCCAGCAGAAACAGTTGGTTTCTTCGTTTTCTCAATCCACTGGTAGTGAAACTGTTAGCACTGTAGCCGCAGGTCTGGTTGATTTGTGCGCTGCAGCGGGTCTTGATTCGACTGCCTCAAATCAAACGCAACTGTCTCATATCTCAACTGAATGCACTGGCTCTGGTGAACACTCCTCTCAATCCCTTATCTCCAATGTGTCTCAGTATTCCTTGATCAATTCGAATTTGGTTTCCCTTCAACCGGGTGGTAAATGCCTTCGTATATTATTGTCAATATTCATTAATTTTCACCTGGAGCTTCTATTTGTCAATGTTTGATGCGTTAACATTCTTACTGGCAGTCAATTTTGGTGATCTCAACGTATTTTAGGAAATAATTTCGCACTCTTGGTATCTTTATAGGCCGTATGTATGTGGAGGCGGGTCCTCGAACTCCTATTGCCGGATACACTGTCACTCCTACCACCCCCGTATCCAGAGTCTCCCTGATACCTGGTAGATTCAATTACGGACAGCAATACACCCTTTCCAGAATGTCTCATTCAACCAGTGGGACTAAATCAGTATCTACCACCTCAGTTCCTGCAAATTCCTCCGCTAATTCCAGCTCCCGCAGGCGCCCGACCATATTAAAGCGTGGAACCGTCCCTACTTCCTCTTCGTCGGCCAATCCAGTTTCCAAGATATCAACGGGATATAGCGGTACCTATTCTTCATCCCGGATAAACCTATTATTTTCTTATACGTCTATTGGGCTTGAGCTGCTTCTTATCGACCGTTATTTCACGGCAGGCGTCTACATACGAATATTTCAGGACATTAACATTTGTGTGAATCGATGCTTATTTTCCCAAATAGTTGGCCTTAAAACACTTTAGCTTGTTAATCCTCCCCAGTGCCTCGCCTCCCTCCACCCTTCATGCGTACTGCATTGCGAAGCGTTCAGGCGTCGTCTCTGGTTCCCGGTGCACAGCAATCAGCACGATCTGTGACTTACACCATCGTCTCTGCAGCTGTATCTGGTCAACCGAATGTTTTTGCTGTTGCGCCGACGTCAATTGGCGCTAATTCCTCCACTTCACAGACAGCCAGTTCACGACTCTTTGGACTCAAACGTAATGTTGGTTCTTCTCCAACTACAGAAGCAAGATCGATTGCGTCGTTCTCTTCGCCTTCAAACCTTACTCTAATTTCCTGTTTGCCTACATCTTCGCTAGTCTCTTCTGGTATGTTTCGTTGCGTTTTACTTTGTTGTGTTGAATAACTGTATTGTATCGATTGCTTTCGGATTTTCAGTAATGATATTGTTCAAAATAAAATGGAAATTTGGATTTCACAATTGGATAAATCATGTCGGCGCCAATTTTTGCTACATTTGACTTTGTGACTGGGTTATGATGTTACTAACTGCATAATAAATCCATGAGGTTATGGCTAACAATGCTTAGCAAAATGTCTTCCGCCAATCGCATATGTAGTTGGGGAAATTCTGCTTCATCGTGCTTCAGTGGATTGAAAAGTGTGCATGGTGTTATATTTTAGCTCAACAGCCCGTTAGGTATGCTTTTGTACGAGACGCTAGTGATGGAAAAAAATATGTGCTCCTTGGTGGTAACACCAGTCTAAGTGTTACCGATTACAAAAGTCCACTGCAAGTAAGTTTTGATTTTCTTGGTAATATTTTATCAAGAAGTCTCGGGCATTAGTGTTTTTTAATATTCATTGTCGCATGTATTGCTTACGTTTTGTTTTGTTTCTTCATTAACCAATTACCCTCGACGACATCTGCATATGCAATATTTTTCTAGTCTACCGAAACAACAGATAAGGAAGTTAGATGTGAGAATGACAGCGAATCCTGTGGTAATGGAGATGCATTCATGGCATCGTCTGTTGTCAATACTCCCGCATTCTACTCTCGAACTGCATCATCTGACGTCGACGTGGCCGACAGTAACCAAAATCTGCCTCCCGAACAGACAATAGCAATGGTTTCATAATATTATTGTTTTAACTTAGATGAGCTCCAACTGCATGTATATATTTTAGATACCACATTGTTTCCTCTTTGTACAAATCTGCCTTGTATTTGCACAAATTGGAGACCATTGGTGCTCAACTTTTGCCATTTCGTGGTCTGTCTGGACCTATCATTATGTGACCAATTTCATCGCTTATTGTACATATTCGGCATCTGCGCATTTTAAACACTTCCCATACGTCGTAGCAATTGTTCTGTTCTTCAACTTGTTCAGCAGAACACTGCTGTGAAATAATGTAACAGGCTTTGAGTAAGTGCTTTTTCTCGCCGTAGGTTGGTTGGGCCGCCTCCATGTATAGGTGCCTGGGATGGGTGGAGGAGCTGCATCCAATTGTACTACTCGAGGGTGGTCCTTGTCGAGTAGCCCTGGGACGGTGCCAGAGTGCCACTTAGGAGGTACATGTCGGGTGGAGTAGTAGAAGTGGTCGGTGTTTGCGGATAGCGTGACTTTGCAGTGCAGCATTTTTGACGTCCAAAAGTGCGGTGGTTTGTAACTGGTATGTTGCTAATAGGAGTTTTTAAGCGTTTTAGCACCGTAGAAGGAGTAGGTGCTAAAACGACTTTTAAGCTCCTTCTAGTGGTCCTAAGTTTATCAGTCTACAAGTAAAGGTCCATGGAAATAGCACGATAATTGTGCATTAAGTTTTTTATGTAAGCGTAACTGTGCGATTAGCAATACTTGATCATCAAGGGCTGAAACGTTGTAAAATCCCTTACTAAAATATCTTTCTCCCACATTAGTTTGGAGGTATTGAATATACACACCACTGACGAGCAATTACTGTGTTAAATACGATTATCATGATATGCATTTTTATGACCCTTAAACTAGCGATGATGTAAGTCTGCCAAATTAGCCCCTTCTTTTAACCCACGAGTGCACTTGAACGTCTTACTTGATGGTAGATGTACCTCGTACCTCCACCGATCTTGCCTATAGGTTATATCATAATGCGTGTAAGCGCTCACTTGGTCAACGTGTTTTCCATAAAATTCCAATTGCGATGGTTGCATCCCTAGTGAAGTTAGCATTTTTGCGACATCGATTCAAACTGATAAATGGAGGCGCTTTCCTGGATATCGTCAAAAATAGACCAGCTTACAAACCCCTCATAACGGTTTCAAACCATTATTCATGTCTCGATGACATCATTTTGTTTGGGCAGGCTCTGCCTTATAAATTGCTGCTTGATGGTATGGATTTGAGCTCTCTATCAAAAGTTAAGCCGATAGACTCAGGTGGACCTTGGCCGCTGTTGATATTTGTTTCGTGAACAAACTATATAGCGTGTTCTTCAGCTCTGGTAAGGGAATCCCAGTGTGGAGGCGTGTTCGGGACCCTGAAACAGGAAATATCGTGCTCTCGGGACTAGGTGTTTATCAACCCAGCATGGAGTTCTGCCTAGATCTGTTGAATGCCGGACATTGGATCCATTCGTTTTCGCAGGTTTCGTCAAGATTTTGTTCATTGTTGCTTAATGTGTGATAGTGGCCTAAGCGATTAATCATTGTGACTTCCAAGAGGTCATCTAAATTGGTTTGAAGTTTCTCTAGGAGACTGGTTTGAATGTATGCTTCTTGTTTTAGAAATACAAAGGGATCTCTAAATTTGGCACTTTAAGTCCGTTTTGATGAGAATTATGCTTTATGTTTTAAGGGTCGCGTGATTATGCCGTGTGAAAGAGATATTGAGACCACCATTCGACTCCGATGGGGTGTTGGGCGTCTTTTAGCAGAAGCTTCCGTGGTACGTTGCGTAATCAACCAAGCAATGCATTGCAAGATTTATTCTTTCAAAGATATTTGTTTTGGCCAGTTAGTATTCACTTCTGCTGGAGTTCCCTGTGCTGTTGAAAGCGCCGAAATTACAGTTGCCCGCTTAAATTTTGCATTTCACTACAAATGTTTTAATTATCTGCTTGTCAAATAATTCGTTTTCGTTAATAGAATAGTTGTCTTTATTCTTTAGGATCCGATAGTCCTTCCAATCTGGCACTGTGGTATTGATGAAATGAGCCCTTGCAAAGAACCCTACGCACGAAACACGCTTGCTCGACTTTTCGGCTCACGCCTAAGTGTGACTGCCCTCGTTGGAGCTCCGTTTGAAGTGGGTAATCTGGTACGAAAATCAAGAGATACCGGAACTAGTCTCTATTCTCGTCTCACGGCATTCGTGCAACGTGCACTGTATCAACTGAAACCAATAGCTGAGGCTGAGCACGCAAAACACATAGCTTCCTTGGAACAATAGTGCACGTATTCCACCTCCCTGACAGAATGCCCATTTCCGTGTTTTTTTGTGTTAAAAATGTTTGTCGTTGATACTCTTTTAGAACAGATTTCTTGCATAGCACTTCACAAGTCATGCTGGATACTGCGCATCAGTATTGTCGGGCAGTATAACTTTACGGGCTTTTGTCTGAAGCAACTTCTGTTAATACCAAAAAAGTATATCGTCTCTCTACCCTTTTGGTATTACAGCGTACTTTCAGGGAATTTGCTTTAATGATTGGGTAACTGAGGGCAGATGTGGGGGGTGGGTAGTTGTCGATTGACCGTGCTGATTGCTCTGCCTGGAATGGCTATTGGTGACCGTGGATCGCGCTCCTAGGAGTATAACTTTTGGGGCACAGAGGACTGAACATATGGGCTTGGGAATTCTATGATTTTCCAGCAATTTTAGCAGTTTCTCGAATGAAAGCGTCGAAGCCGCGTAGTGGTGGGTTGTGGGGTGATTGGAGTGTTGAAAAATTCATCCTTGAAGTTATGGTCCAAGGGGTGAGAACGCAGTGTGTTCATGTAGCGACATTGTTATGAAGAGGCTAAGTACCTATAAGAGGAAGCTTTCCCGGGATATTCTCTACCAGGAAAACAGTAAAGGATGACATTAATGTTAACAGAAATCCATCAGGGGTGGAATTTGTGGGTCACCGTGGGTTTATTTTTATTAGGACGGTTTACTGTAATGCGCGTGGCAATAATAGGCGATTAGTGTCAAAACCCGTTGTTTTACTGATACACATAATCACGCGAAAGTCCTCCGAAGTCTCCACGAGCCATACCTCGACACGAGATTGAAGTGCAGGACGCAAAGGCTACTAGCTCGTGTATCAAAACAAGTATTAAATATGTAAATATGTTCTATGTAGGTGCTCCCAATTTACGATATTTTAACTAATAGTTCGTTACGTTAGAAACGCCTATTTAAATCAGTCAGTATAATTTAACCTTAGTGTGGGCTTATCAGGCAAAAATTCACAAGTTTCTTCTCTTTATGTTGACTCTCCCTGTTCTACCTATCTGGCTAGCGCTAAATACGTCGTCAAATACGGTGCTTTTAGGTTGTCCTATTGTTTCCAAATCCAAAAACCCATTCAACGAATTATTTTAATGTCTCTTGCAACGATACGGGCGTTTTTGAATAATAACTGATACAAATACTACTAATTTTCAGTCATTTTACTGAATAGAGTTCCGATCTATTAGGGCACGACTTTGCTGTTAAGCGATCCAACACGAAACGCACAAAATTGTAGTGCCGCGAGTCCTCCCTGTAACCGCAAGAATTCACAGCAGCAACCCGGAGCACTGGCATGGCCCGAAGACCACACCACCAAGCGAGAGCACAAAAGCGGAGCCTTAAACGTCTGCGAGACCAAAACAAAGAGTTGGACAATCAATCAAAGAAGTACAAATTGTGCGCTTAGCCGAACACGGAGCTAAACAAACTATGTAGTCATCGCATAATTATAATTCACATTGATTGGACCTTTTATGCCTACTCCATGGCTTACAATGTAAGCCATTAAATTAATACCTACCGTTATTCGGACAATAAGTAGAGCGTTCTCGATTACCTGATAATACAAGCAATTTAATCTGATGACGGTCACAAAATCACTCCCTTCCTGTATTCATTGACGTTGCATTGCAAAGTAAACTTCCACTATTAAAAACCACAATATCCACTCATCAAACCTATTGTTCTACAATACCCCTCTTATTACATTGCAAGCAACCCTTTGAAGAGCCCTGAATCAATAAAGTCGGACAGGGTGCCAATGCCCGTCTCCGCTAAATCAATTTCCCCCTCCAGCCATTTGTATGCCTCTGGGATTTAGGTATATCCTTTTATTTCCAATTTTATTCCATGGAGTTATAGGTTAAAATCTCCGAAACTGTATTCTTCCATCAGGAGGTGTATCGAGTTGGTGAAACTCACATCAATTTTTTACTCCCAATGGACTGTGTAACTTATAGCAAATATACTTCGAAAACATGATTTTGGCTGTTTTCCATGATCGGTCAAATTCAATCTCTCCGAGTGACTGGAAAGCCGCATTAAAATCCACCATATAAGCAGAAAATAAGGTACAGATAACAGAACAAAAACCTGCAATCCTTTTCAGACTTCCAACCTCCTACCTTGCCTGACAAACAATAATATAATTGGTAGCTTGTTTTCATCAATGTGTAACACTATACTGTACTATATCAAATTCCAAAACACTGCATTTTCGGCTCATAAAAATGTTTAAAGTAGAAACCCCGGCTATTATCTTGGACCATACCCACCGAGTACATCAAGTTCCTCTCGTCTGTGCAAAAGAACTTCATGTTATTTCAAGAGTAGTCTCTAATTATTGGCGTGACTTGATATACCCGGCAATTATCCACAATATGACGATACTTTATGATGTGAGTCATGATTCTTTTCCAAAGACCGATTGTTGAGTAAGTTCTGCTAAATGGAAGGAAAAATTGCCTGTTTTGCTCCGATGTGTACTAAAAACCACCTTTTCTCCCAATACACTATGGCTAATCGGAAAAGGGCAAAACGAGCAGACTTATGTAAAAGACCGAAGATCTGCGATGTTATCGAAAGTGCGAGTTTGAGCACGTTAATATTTTTAACAAGCCGGGATTTGGAAATCAAAATGTGGTATCATTGTCACCAAACCAGTTCGGATGTGAAAATTAAGTGTGGCCATCATACTCCTCTGTTAACCAGCCACTGATGCTAAAACAGCACATTTTTCAAAATATTTTTAATGAAGTCACCTTCAGTTCCTGGAAAACGATAGAATCCTCAGAGATGCGGGCATAAAAATAGTGGTTCGTTGAACTGAGGCGATGTTAAGCAATGAGATTTATTCAAATAACTTGTTTGTTTTTATATTATTTTCAAAAAGTGCTGCCACTGTAAAGCATGCACATCACTTCAGAACGCCCCGCCAAATTCGTGAATAAAATAGCACATCTGTAGTTTAATTAGCAATAAAGTGATGATTCACGTTTGAAAGAGTACAGTAGTCCTCAATCCGACTGCCACTTTTTACCCAGTCGCTGTCATACTCCTCTGGCGCCAGGGCCACAAACCACAAGCAAATTCATAATTTCACCCATTCCCTCCTTTCCCCATCCGCCTGCCTTGCCTTACAGCGATGGGAGTGGTCGGCAGTCTCCACTCCCCACCCTACACGCATACTCTGCCCACTTCCAATCAGCACGGTCTGCATGAGCAGGGTGGCGTCGTGGGTTACGCGCATTTACGAGCGCCGCAAAACGCCCCTCTTGACTGGCTTCCCCCACTCCACCCCTTGCCTCCACCATCACCGTTTTTGACGCGCTAGTGTGAAGCTGGCGTGTACGGCATAAAGTCAAGCGTCTGCCTCCCATGCAGACGAAGCATTCTACTTCTAGACCCATCCAATTTAATTTCAATCATCAATCCTATATATTTAATGCCTATCTAGATTAAACCACTGTAGCTCACTTGTAGGGAGGATGAGCATTTTATAAGTTTTATGCTTTTTAAGCAGTTTCCGTTTTTTAGAAATTGGTGTTTTTAGTAGCAACGCTTTCCACGTGGTTTTGCAATTATAGAGTCTGCAAAGTGAAAAAAACTGGTTGAATAATATATGCAGGAAAAATAGAACCTCCTCCTACTATTGCCATGCATGAATATTTAATTTGTGCTGAATTAAAGGGACATTTATAGGTTTAATAAAGTTGACTAATTGGACATGAATGAATATGTGACATAAGATGTCACTTCAGTTAACAACGTTAAATGGCATTATTTATGTGTGTTTAGATAAACAGCATTTGTCCTGCTCGCTGAAATTCATTTCTTGCATAAACTGATGCACTCATTCCGTGAAATTAGGCGCTTACACGACCGAAAGCATGAAGTGTTTTGTGTCTGGCTGAAATAACGATGTCTGGCTGTTGAAGGTTCTTCAGCTCAGGGCAGAGAGGTCCAATTTGTCCGTTACCCTCTAAATCGCTTACTACTGCGTGTACCTCCTCATGCACAGTGCAGCAGGCTCGTCTGTGTAGAGGTAACCAAACCAATGTAAACAAATCAGGTTGGGTTATATTTGATTGCTCTTTCACCCTCTACCTTGGCAGCACTAAATTGTATAAACAATTTCCACGAGTCCACACATAAACAATAAAGTTGATATCATTTACACCGACACAGGCACCGAATATGCTCTTTTAAATCAGCACCACCACTTAACAGTCGGTCAAAAATAACTGTCAGAATTCGGACACCTTCCGCAAAGCACAATTTTTAGTTCAAGGATAGTGTTTACTATCTGAACGCACTTACTCCCAACGTAAATTAAATCTCCATATCGAAAGAATGCTGGGTTTTTGGAATTGCATCTTTCTCACTGTAAAATAGATTGGCGTACTAAACGCCTAAATTGCTCTGTTGCAAGCAATAATTTATTAAAAATTGACGAAATCCAGAGCCAATTATAATATTATGCCTGTCTTACTAGATATTAGTTAAAGTCACTGTTTCAAATGATTGTGTCATGACGAAGTAGACACTTTCAAAAACTTTGTACTTCTTCATTTGAACATAGTTCTTGGAAAAGGTGTGTGCTACGATGCAATTATCACCACTGCCCACGGATCTGTAGGAGTGTTTTCCACCATATCTACATATGAATCGGGAAATCCACACAGCTATCGCAATTTCACCGATTCCAACTCCAAATTATCACACATATTCAATGAGGCCGAGGTAAGATTTCAAATCAGTTCGAGTCTCACCTTCCCTACTTCACTCTCCCATGTGGGACAGTGCAAACAAACCTGTCATTAATGCGGTCAGGCTCTGTGCACACACATTTCCTGCGTCGGGCTCTTTCGTACTCCTTATGCTTCTTACTCGTTCGTGACAGTTTATGGCTACACACCAACATCTTCATTAGGCCTCGCTTAATTTCAAATTTAATTACGCCTTGTCGACTCTTCTCCAAAACGTTTGCAATCATTTTAAGTAAACTGTATGATTATACTGCCATTTGTCGCAGCAATTCCATTGTTGCACGACATTTCAGGAAAGACGATTCAAGAAAAGTAAAAAATGCATAAAAGTTTAGCTATTTTTACTGAGGGATGTCGAATTCTGAAAACTCCTTAATAAAATACAGAAATAGTAGCGAGTACAATAGTTTCAAATCACTTCCTTAACTGAGATAAATATTAACAATTAATCCAGTTTCCGAATTAGGGGATGGTAATGGTAAGTAACTATCCATTTGCTTGTGAAGCTCACGAGTAACAGACCACAAAATAAGTCGGTTAGGATAAAGTATCTTAACCGAGAGTATGACTTTTTTTAAGTTTCCAAGCTGTAATTTTGCCTCAAGTTGGGTTAAGCTTAATTGAACTGCATGTTTGAGTATAACAGGTAAATTAGGAGCTAATGTTTTAAGTACTATTACCACCTACTTCACTTTAATACCTCAGTAGTTGCCCAGGTTTGGTTTGGGTTTCCTGTTCAGAATAATGCGTTCTGTTCCTTGTTTACGGAACGTAGATACGCAAGAGGGTTAGTTTACTCCTTCATCTGTAGTCGTAAACATTTATTTCTGTGGAGGCGCTATCAAGCGGTCAAACTGATCCTCCTATTCACACTTATGTGGCCCGATTAACATAGACAGTGGAAGACTATTTTATCTGTTGGGAAGTGTGTGAATTTTTAGCCTTACTTTCACCTTGCAATTTGAAAACGAGCGCAGTAAAAAGGCCGGTACGAAAGCCGATCTCTCATCTCTGCCGATTAATAACAGCCTTCACAATTTCGCACTGAGAGGGGTAGGCTAGCAGCACCATGGATTCGAATTATAGGTCAATAGTTCTCACACGACTGAAAAATTCATGGGTGTTTGAGATTTTCACCATCGCATAATAGAACCCAATGAAAAGCGCGCATTACAGTTGACACACAAAAAATTAATCACTTCGCAATTGTGGAATTTATTTGACCGAAAAACGCATATTCCTTCGATGCGTGCAATCGGTGAAACGTTCATACTTACGTTTTTTTACAGCTAGTACAATAGGGAAAGAATGCCATGCTTAATTCCAAGCAAGGAGCAAATTTACAAACTGGTGATGCTAGTGTTCGACGTTTAGGGGATACATATAGATAATAACTGCTTCGATGAAACTTTATAGATGTGCACTTACCGCTTAACTTATTTTTGCTTTCAATTAAGGGGAAATGTATTACCATAAGACTTGCCAACTACCGAGCAGTATCCTGACAAATATTGCTTTTTAAGTAAGTAATTTGTAACGTTTATTCATTTACTGTTAAGAATACCAGAAAGGAAACACTTGAGGGAGTATATTTATTGCATTCCACTTTGGTGCAATCTATTTCAATAATTTTTGTAGAAACAAACAAACTGGTAATCAAAGTAGAGCTAATGGAACTAAGTCACATCGGAGATGTTCAACCGATCCTTTGAGAACGACGGCTGTTATGAGTAACATACTTTCAGTATAGTCCCTCTTGTGAGTGAAAAAGCAAAAATACGGTAATTGCATTTGCTATTAGGAAGTGGGGAGAGTGGCTTGGAGGTAAAGCAAAAGGTAGGACTTGGTAGCTCAGAAACTCTATCATCGCATCCTCCTCCACTACCCGGTCTACTCACCAACCTTCCGGCTATCTTGATCTGCCCTGGCGCCAGTAGCACGGTAAAAAGCTGAAACTGTTGCTAGGATACATGATGAGGCCGCAGCGAGGGGTGGAGCAATTGCATCTTAATTAAGCCTCTGTTAATGCACACGTGAAGGCTGTGAAGATCTGGGGGATGATAACAGAGGGAAGCAAATGGGTGCACCCGTTGCCCCGCTCTCTCCTCTTCCCCATCTCTATCACTCCCGTCCTCTTGCTTTCCGACCCCGTGCAAGTGTGTAGTTGTGGGACTACATTGTAAGGGTTTGTCGAGGGAGAACGCCTAGCAAAATAGTCGATTGAGGGAAAATGTAATTTAAGTGATGGCGCTAATAAGTTTTGACAAAAGTCTTAAGTATCATAAACCACCGAACAAAGTACAAGTGCAAGTTTCATATCGACAGTACACAGTGGGTATTTAACATGTGAAATACACTGCGAATCAGTCCTACTAAGGAAGGGTGGAAGATGATACAAGCATTGTATTTTTGTGCCAACATATCTGGGTACTGAGTCAGAAAAATAGTTGAAGTCCACGCCTCCTAATGAGTGCATTTAGTTGGTAACCAACGTATTAGAAGAATCGTTGTTAAGTCAAAATTGAATGTCTTCGTATGTGCTATTCCATTTTAGGCAAAGTTAAAATTTTAGCTGCACTTTTAAAAATGTTGTCCAAAGCATAAGAATGTGAATGCTCACGTAACTATTGGTAGTTGTTAAATAAAGGGGTTACTTAAACGACCTCCTACAAAATTGCAAAGATTTGGAAGTTTCTAGGATATGACTGTGATACTACCGATAACAGATTGCTTCGCGTCCATAATCATATAACCTGCTATCATGTTACTTACATAAATACGGGACAGGTACAGTGACTGCATTGTCCTAGCAACACCACCTCACACCTGTTTGCCACTTGACGCACATGCACGTGCGTAGGGGGCAAGGAAGAGAGATGATGTATCACTTCCTCCCTTCTTCTTTTAGGACCCACCTCTCTCAATCGCCAGCGTCTTGCCATGGGTAGATCATTGTCCCGATAAGTTGGTTAACTACAAACTCTTGATTCATCTCCAATCCACCTGTTAATATCCATTAGTGGAGTAGATGCTGACTCTGACTAAGCTCTTGTACTTAAATGTTATTAAAGATGCGGCCGACTTTGAACTTAGCAACTAAATTTGTTAAAAAAATGAGGAAACAAGTAGAGGAAACTTATTGTATCGAATTTTGAATTCCTTCACACCAATCAGGGCTATCAAAATGTGTGTTACATATCGAAACGTGAACGTAAATTGCTCGGCATCAAATCACGCAGTTTACCATTTTGTTTGACATTAATGAAAATAATAGATTTGTACCAGTTCAATGTCTATATGCAGATGTTTTTATTAACACAAAGCACAATTCTTCCATCCGCTCTGTCTCCGCCAGTACGCAAGGTAAATACAGTCCGATGAAAACATCAACCACTATGACCACCCTCTACTATATGCTATTTGCTAAAGGATAAGTTCATTTTGACTTTTTCTGGCAAAGCAACCGTGGTGAAAGACTAAATTCGTTACGTTGATGAACCGAATTCCATGATTTTGCTTTATGAATCATGGATACCGCATGAACACGTTATTGTACACGGCATTATACTCAAAATCAACCTTGTAATTAGGTAACTCTAAGAAGTGAAGCAATTAGCGCAGCGAATAACTAATTTTACTACAAGTGAATTAAAACACCTATAAAAATTATTTGTGGGGACGAATGGCAGCCTGTGACCCAAACCTATACACAAGCGGTGGAAGAAATAAAAAGCATTCGCTCACAATAGAAAGTGGTTTGAATTCAATCGGACAAAAAGACCACGTTTAAAGTAGAATTCAACTTCACGACCGGTGACATCTTTCCATGAGAAGTAAACGTAGAGATGAGATGGGACTGGTGCAGACTGAATTAAGGTGCCTGTGTATGCCTTCTTTGGGCGTATGGTGGATGGGTTGAAAAGAATTGGTAAACATAGATTGGCGTCGCTTTCATTAACACACACGTAGGCACGGCGTTCAAAGCGCGCCAGTCGCGCTCACGCGCTCTCCACCAGTGGCGCCGGTGGCGAAAGCGGGCAGGCGGGTGGGGGGGAGGAGGACGCACACACAAAAACTCGCACGTCCGCACGCACGTACACGTGGATGCCATAATGCTGCACGCGTCGTCTGCCTCAGCCAATAAAGTGGGGCGAAGGAGAGAGGGATGGACAAAGGCAGGGCATGAGAGAAAGGGGACTGAAAATTTGCCCTTCCCCTTCACCTAGGGGAGGGAGGATAAGAAGGCAGAATTCCACTACTACCTCTCACCCATTCACCACTGAGCCGTTTGAATCGATTGAAGTGATTCCTCGGCTAAAGCTTACAAACAAAAAAGGTAGACATGGAGCTCAAGTTAACTTTGTTAATAATACTGCAAAAGGCACACTATTTAACACAAAATTTATTTACAGAAAGCGTACAAAAATATTCAAAAACCGGATGGATTGTGCTTCTGCGATTTCACTTTGAATTGCGTCGCTGCATATCAAACATTGTCCATCTAAAATTTGTTTAAAAAAACAATCTACCAACTTACGCCCAAGGTAACAGTCTGCCAAATATTTGTGTTATAATGGAATATCTTTAATGTCGTTTAGTCAATTTGTCAAACTAAACACAATTAGGCAAACCAAATCACTTATAACAAAACGAGATTAGAAAGGAGTTAAATGCATTAAGTACCTTCATGACTAAATGTTTAAACTTTGACGGAGAACAAAACTGAGAAACTTTCGTAAAACTGATCCCTCTACTACAGAAGCTGGCTTTCCTCCTGACGGAGCAAATTGGATGCAGTTGCCACAACCTTCTTCTCCCCTTCTTTCAGTTTTTTCGTAGTGGAGGACTCCTCGCTGAATAGAATTTCCGAAGGACATCGCATAATGCGCCCTAAGGCGAGCACCTCCCTGGGGCTGCGGATACTGCCGTTGGCGACTGTCTGATAGTAGGGCGTGACTGAGGTACACTGGAAAGTGCTGCCATGGCTGCGACTATTAATCCCGCTGTCTGCTTGCGTTCGCGGGTCTGATATAACAATTACTTGATCTGGAACTACACTTTCGCCAATTTCCTTCACCGCCTCCGAAAATGTCTCATCGAGAGTCTTTTTTATTCTTAATATGGGCAAACGGACATCGGGTTTCGCGTGCCAGCATTCTTGCATCAGACTGGCACAGCGGATGAGCACCTTTGAGCTCTGCCAGCGCTCGGAGATAGGCGGGCGTTCACCCTCGACATGCACCACTCGGCGCATTTCTGCAAAGCTCGGATCAGCAGACACTTTATCCCAGTATGGCACATGGGGAGGATGAACCTCACCTGAAATCCATTTGTCACTTGGAATTACATTTCTAAGTACGAACATAGCAAGAATGCCATCGAAATCTATCTTAATGCCAAAACACCGAGGATTGTACAGTGTGAAATAATTTCACATTCTGCATGATCTAGATATTGTGAATGTTATACACCCTGTAGTGCATGACTGGAAAGTAGAAACGTGAAGTAACGTGTTTTCATGCACTGAATTGCTTTATGCAATTATGAAATAAAACTTCAGATTCTCAGCCATCCCTTCCTTTATAAATTTGGGCTTCGTGAAACTACGTAGATAATTACGTTTTCACTAATTTTTTATAATGTGTTTTTACATAGCTCATATATTTAGCTTACCACGTTCAGTTAGACATCGACGAAAAATTTCCCAAAGCACCAATCCAAATGCGTAGACATCAGCAGCTTTTAATTCCTCAAAGCTGAATCCGAGCGTATTAGGCACCGGTGACGTATCATTAATTCGATTTTTGCTCTGAAGATAAGCTGAAATCTCAAAATCGTGTGGCAGGAATCCTTCACCAGATTCAGGGCATTCTTCAAGACCGTCATCAGCCAGTATTTCAGGCGCCATGTATCTTTTCGTACCAACCTTGAACGTAAAGACATGTTTACAAGGCTAAATAATACAGATAGCGATTCTATTTCCGTATAAGTTTTTTTGTTACCATGTGATTAGGTTGACCAACATCCATTTCCGTCGAACCAGGTGCTTGCATTACAGCTAGTCCCAGATCTCCAATACTGCAAGTACCGTTTGCCTGAACCAAAATGTTTTTTGACTTGATGTCTCTGTGGACGATTGCTGGTTTTCCCTTCAATACAAAAGATGTGGACTAACTGTTTATATTGTGATACAAATCAGTTAAATAGATTCCAATCGTATTAATGCGGAAATGGAAATTAAATTGGCCTTTAAATAACTTTATCTGTATTATGGATTCTTATGCAGTGAATGCCTTATTTTATGCACTCCTAATATCTTCAAAGTGGCTAGTATGTTAGTATTGTCCCATTACTTTCCAGGTCCATTCGTTACGGTTAAATCAAATATTCCACATCTGCTGAAACTTAACTTATTTTTCTCGCAAATCAAATGTCTTAACAGACGGCATAAGGGAACAGCTGTGTTGAGATCTTTCAAAGGCGCCATTAATCAGAGCGCCATAGAGGAGAATGGGTAAAACCACTAGTCGGCACGCAACAGCAAACCACAATGCCAAGTCGGTCTCTCTCCCCCCTCTGTCTTTCTGCCTCTGTCTATGCTCAATCATCCCATACGGAAACTAAGTTAAAGGGGTCTGTGGATGGGAAACTAGCGCTCCCACCATCACCACCACCAAAAGAAAGTATTGGGGCCACCAACACCTGGTCGAATGTGACACATGTGGTCCCAGTCCAGACCTCACATGCATATCTTGCCATTGAATCGACATTATGGGTCTTTGGTGTATAAAAACACTCCCTAGCTCTCTCAACTCAAATCTAAGGGAATGCAAACAGTTTGTACTTCAAAAATGTGCACCAGGGTGTACTCACAATGCATTATAAAAATTTATAGTTATAACGGATATTTTCAAGGGTCGGAGTAAGTGACGACTATTGGTATTTCATATTTCTGCAGATCCAATCGCTGTAATATGGCACCAGATACAATTACGTTGGGGCAGTTCCGTTCGGGTTTTATAACAAGTTACGAAATTTTGTCGAATATGTATAGCTAACTTGTAGTCCGAGAATGTAGGAGTGGAGGTAGCAGAGACCGGATGCGGCTGTTTTGGCCAATCGAAGTGCCGCGATTGTGTCCACCACGTGTGCTTGCAGAAAGTCGTACAGCGAACCGTAGGGATGGTAATGGGATATAATCCACAGCTGCGTACACCCGTATCTATGCAAAAATTGGGTTTTGGCATGAAAGAAGTCGATCACAAACAAGCTTTAGCATAATAATAAATTAGCATAAATTATTTGATTTTCCTCCCTTAAAAAACTTACCATTAATATCTAGGTAAATTTGGCGCTCAAAGGAGTAAACCTTCATTAATATGATAAATTTGATTAGATAAGTCCCTATCCCATCATTGTTCAACCTAGTTCCCACATTTTCTTAACTTTTTGAGCATTTTTCATTGAAAAAGTGCAACATATGACGGCGTAAAACCGCAAAAACAAAACCCACCGAGAGGTTATATCGCTGGCATAGTAGCTGAGAATATTTTCGTGTCTGAGAAGAACGCTGCTATAGATGTGTGTTTCTCTAGCCCAGCTGGCCTCGTCGCGACTGGAAAAAATCTTCACTGCTACGTTTTCGCCCCGATAAATACCACGCCACACCTCTCCATACCGACCCTTTCCTATGAAGGCAAGAATACATACATTATATAAGGTAAATATTCCAGTCGCTTCACAAGTACGATTTGGCCCTTAGAATGCAACAATAATCTAATCGACCTATTAGATCTTGGTCCAAGTATTTCATCATTTATTAATACAGAGATTAAGACATTTTGCAGTTATATTGAAAGCTTAATGTCTCATTGAAATTTTTCTGGCAATTAATTCAGTAATGAAAATCTAGTGACAAGCCATTTTTAATGCTGCTTTTGGACATTTGTATCATGAACATACCGATACACTCCTGCAGCGAAATCTGTCGAGCAATAGTAGCTTGCACGAGGAATGGTACTCCGCTACCGCTTCCACTAGACATTGTGCCCGAGGGCTGGGTCTGTTGATAGATGAAATGGTTCAATAAAGGGCTTGGAGATTACTGACTTATTCTATTATACAATATCTACTGCTCTATGCTTGTCAGTAATGGACTGTTGTCATTCATATTTACTAACTTTCAATATAATTCTAGACCTAAAATTCACCGTGAGTTAAATAAGTGCTTTTAAAGTCCCACTATCGAAATCAGGTTTCAGCATGAGCTAAATGTAAGCTTATTGCAACGTTTAGCTGCCAAGATCAACAGAATGTCACCTAACCTCCAGTTTCCTAGACTCCGTCCACAGTTCGAATGAAAAGTGGAATCACGTCCCATGTTTAATTCAGTTGGCAAATTATAGATAAATTTGAATATAAAGTGCATTTTGGTGGTTTAAGAAACAGGAACATAATTGTTTGAGTAAATCTTTACATTAATTTCGAGAAGTTAAAGTAGTTAAAGTTCCTTAGAAGTCAGCATGGCAGAAACGCTTTTCGACGCATCCACAAGCCACTCATTCATAATGGTTTAAAACAGGAATTTAAATCTGTTTGAGTAAAACTTCAGGGAACAAAGTAGCCAGGTTCTCAGGTGATTTTTGTAGTCTAGTTATTGTTGAAGAAGTAAAAGCACCCACTTTTCAGGCATCCTCATATGCTGACGAGCAATGAAATAAAATAACAATGATCCAAGAAATACTAGAAATCGTGACTGCTTTATGGTAACATTAAGTAAAAGAACATCGAATCAGAATTTGTAAATTTATTCTAACACATATTCAAGTTATACCATCCACAGATTTCAGAATATTCCAGATTGTTCTTCCTAAGCGAGAATTTGAATTATATGGGAATTGCTTGTGGTTAACTCTGACGATGAGAGCTTCAGCGGATGCCGCCGAACACTTAACGCCCTCCCCTTATACACCGCCCCCAGCGGTGGGGAAAAGCTATCACCCGTGGGGCGGGGTGGTGGATAGAACTGGAGAAGGAAGATATGGAAGTGAAGATGGCATAAGCGTCTCAGTTCGTGGCATCATCGCACTTGGTGCGTTAAAACCCAGGAGATAAATATCTAATAGCTGGGAAATGCACTCTGATGGCGGTATTAGAACCTCACCAACTGCATAAACTTTAAAAGACGCAAGAATAGGGAACTATCTGAACCTGGTCTGAGTCTTAAGTCAAAAGCTTTTGGCAAAATAAATGTGACGCACTTAGCGATTGCTTCCTAGAATATTAAAAACCCGAATATACAGATGATTGCTAGAGCATCATTTCTAGAAACTCTTCTATGGAGACTGTTGTTAACATATCCTTCAAGTCAATGAACGAAGATTAAAAACCCAAGAAAAGTTTGCTTTTTAAGTGCGAATAACAGTGGAAAGTTGTTTACCTAAAAAATCATTTTATGACAATACTCTCTGCATTAAACGGATGTAGTTAACTAAATAATGACAGAAATCGGGTAAAAAAGCCTAGTATTATTGTATAACAAAGAGACTAAAAAAATACGATGGAATCTCAAAATCGCAAGGTGATTTCTGCTGGAACTTTATTTTCGAGACTTGTAGCGTTTGACCAAAATAGACATCCGGTGCGATGGTTTGAATTATGGTCTCCTAATAAATGTGAAGTTTATAATCGAGTACAACACAGGAACAACAAGTTCAGGAAATGTTGGCTTTTAGTATCCTGAGTCATTGTTACTTGCTTCAAGCTTATCAACGCGTGAGGACCTAAATCCATAGGTGACGTCAAAAATATTAATAATCCGAAAACACATTAAAAGTCAAAGCAAAGGAATAAAAATAATTGAGTATGAGGACTGAGTATTCTGTTCTGGTTGTACTAATAGAAAAGGAGAGAACTGCAGCAAGAAAGAAGTAATATAAATTTGTTTTGAAGTGTCCCTGTAAAAAAGATTTAATTAGAATGGCAAGCCAATCGACCAAAGCATATTTAAATAATGCATCGGCTTTTTAGTAAATCCACAAGAAATTTAAACTTGAAGACTAGAACTAAAACTGAGAATATATGAATCAACGTTAAATCAAACATCATGTTTCTGACAAATGACCTAATAACAGTCACTTAGGATATTTCAAGCTTTAAAATTAATTCACAAGTCTAAGTTAAGCACGACAAATACGATGTTGCTAAAAGGAACAATAAAAGACAGGAAAAAATGAGCAAATTTGCTAGCCAATCTTAGAAAACAATACAAAAAAGAGTTATTTGATATAGGAGAAAGATTTCCGCTATACTGGACGGTTTCGTTTCAATGATATTTATGTGTGAAAAAACTGTCGCCAACGTCTAGATGCAAAAAACTATAAAATAAATCAAAGACAAAACTATAGCAATACATTAAGACTTTAAAGACCAAAAATACACAATTACATTATTTAATAAGTAATATGTTTATCCTATGACTAATAAAGTCTAAAAGAAACGCATAAAAACGAGTGCAAAAATGCCGTTTTTTATAGATAACACTTTTAAATAAAGTGAAAATTAGGACGCATATACTACAAATATAAACATTAATTTATACCAAAACCTCAGTCAAAAACTTGTACAAAATACTTGTGCAGTGACAAAGGTTAATATTTTGCATTAATAACTCACTTCAGACGGTAGAGCCGCAGCTGATTCCAATGGCTTTTGAGGAAAACTACTTGAAGTGTTCAATTGCAATACATGATGGCTGAAGGGATTGTACTTCAAAGGACTTGTTTGCGTCAAATTTAACGAAGTGTTAACGCATATTTTACTGCAACATGTTAAAAAGTAAGGACAATGCATAGATGAACAAATATTAAGGTCCTGTTTCATATAAAATGGCTTCGTCAGGAATTTGCCAACGTTACGATTGCGATCAGAGCATTGAACAGCACCGGTGTAGCGCAATTGCTTACAACGACATGAACATGTAACCAAACCCTTGCGAGCAAAACAAATAAAAAAGAGAAAAAAAGCAAGAATGCAGAAAAACAAGATAACACTCGAGATAAGTGAAATCAGTATAGCTTCACTTGACCAATCATACATTGCTGTGCGGATGTTTCGAGAAAGTGAGGCATAAGAAGAAGAAACCGGATATTGTGATTTTGACAAAAAAGGCAAATAAAGATCTAAAAAAAATTAAACTCTGTAAAATGTGCACAAAAGATTTGCTTAAAAGCCCTTGCGTTCAAAAAAATTACCCGAAAAATTGCTCCAGTTGCAGAAATTACCGTTACTGCAGCAATATATTGATGAATTTTTATTTGACAAGACACCGCAAGTTATTTGCATTTGAAAAATATCATTTGAAAAGCATCCAGAAGTGATATATTCAGTGCCATTAATAATATTCCGCGCGGTAAAACACCCAGTAGTGGTAACACAAGTGCTATTACTGAGTCCAAGAGAATCACATTGTTCAAAGGGATAACAAAAGCAGCTTATTGCTCTGTGTCTCATGAATTTTAAAAAATGCTCAAGTCGCGAATCAGGGGACCAAAAACGCGAAGATACCAAAACGATTCAAATGACTACTTTAGTTCAACGACCTTTCTTTGGCCGAAACAAACAATTATTAAAGTAGGTTTTTACTGCATAATTACAGCAACTCAAAGAGGCAAGAATTCACTTTTACAAAATTTTTATCTTGTTTGTACATATTGGGCATAGAATGAAGGAAGACCTTAAAGAAATGCACTAAATTATAGCATTTTCATCTATTAAAAACCCTTTTTAGATTTTTTAAAATAAAACTGCTTTATCACAATTAGAAAAATATTTGTTTGTTTGCAAAAGAGTATATGAAAATGATTCTCTTTGCATTGGAGCACATCGAGAATGTCACAACTGAAAAGCCGTCGGTATGAATTCTGGGTAGTAAGATTGATTAAGATTACCATCTACCATGACGGGGGTAACTGATTATTTTGGCACACAGCTAACCAAAGCGAACATTCTTCGCGTAGACCACCTCTTCTTCAGAATGTCGCTCCTACACCTCTCCCTGCCCAACCATTTGCATCAGCCAGTTAAATGCAGTCGATG
>NW_020170381.1:1111232-1131120 GCF_000524195.1 Echinococcus granulosus | reverse complement strand
AACTGCGACCTGCAAAGGCTGAAGCTCAAGGAATGTTAAACTCAGCTAAACAAATTATTGCATCATTAAACAACTTAATAGCATTTTATGTATACCTTTTTAAGAATTCTGCATTTTATGCAATGGGAATAGTAACTCAAAATCCTCTAGCATAGCTACTGCTAACACAAATATTTAATAGAATATAATGAAGTGCCTCAAGACCTCCATGCCGACAAAAGAAGACAAAATACTCGAGTGGAATATGTATTTTCGACCTACAGCAGAGACTGGCGCTGCTGGCATGACCAGGAGGTGGGGCCCCCGGCGGATGTTTAGTGATGGAGCCCTTCAGTGGCTTTTACTGCAACCGCGGTTAAAACAAACAAATAGTCTATTATAATAATTTATTTGGAAATCGGTCTAACTTACACAATTATGTACCGTTTTATTACAAGAATTATAAGCCAATCATTGTACAGCCTACTTTTCCGGAATTATTCATTAGCAAAGTAGTTTTGGGGCAATGTGAGGTGAAACGACCCTTGTTTAAATGCACAACTCTTGTGGAATCTTTGATATTGGCAGTCTGTGCTTCTGCTCAGAAGTACGACCTTGCGCTTGCATTTTCAGTCCCCCGGCATTAACTGCAAAAGATCGCTACAACCGTTAACATGACATAAGCCATCCACTCGAGTGCATTGCTTAACACTGAAACAGCACGCGAAGACCTCCTTTGACGTGTTGCTACATATCACGTCACCTAATTGTTTAGTCTGAGACCACTTGTCGTGCAACTATTGTGCAACTAGTATATGTCTTCTCCATCAGAAAAATAAATTCCACTACCGGCGTGTCAAACACCCGCGGCAACCACATCCTCACACATTTGAGGCTTACAATTTCCAATCAAACTAAGACTGCAAACTGAAAACCGCCCCACCAAAGCATTATAATAGACCTATTGTGATCACCAAACTTCGCACCCATGCTTCGCATGGGAACGAGTGAAATGCACACTCTAGTACCAAACCTTGAGAAACCTAAGGCCCGCTGATAATTATTTATTGAACTTGGTGTCTTAAGTTTAAAATTTGTGAACAAAATGAGACCTTACTGCAGCTTGAAAGCTTCATTTGTAAGCTCCGACTTACAAAAACAGGACCAGGTACCTCCATATGCATTGTTCCACTATTCGTATCCCAGAAAACCGATTAACAATGCCTGAGTAATCGTTATCTAAGAATTGTAATCGAAGGCAAGAACATAGATACGGGAGAAAAAAGCCCCTCCGCGTGGCTTGGAAAGTTGAAGTAAAAGTAAAAATTAACAGGCCTGTTGGCATTGCATGTTAAAAGATGTAAGAGCAGAAAGCCACGGAATGAATAATGGTGCAATTTGGTAGTTTTAACTGAAGCGAAGCTCAGCAGTGGCCGTAAGTGCAGCCGACAGAGGCGTAGGCAAGGCTGGCGGAGTTTCGGCCGTCCTGCTCGCCGCGCTTCATGTTGAGTGAGGTCTCCGCAGCGAGAGCCGCCTGTGAGGGACGACTACGAGTGCGCGACGACGTCATACCATGTAGCAGTATTTCTGTTCTATTTGCCTCACCGCGTGATACCGCCAGGCACTCCGCCACCACGTCGTTTGTTATACGCGCCGACACCACCGAGTCGCCACGATAATCCGGGTGGCGTTGAATCAAATAGCGCAGCCACCGCGCCGTCGTCGGCAATTCGCCTGTTAAGAGAATTCATGCGGACCTCGTTTCTGCCTTACTTCAAACCCGAAAAAACTCTAATGACGTACTCCCCAACTTCCGTTAACGATTGTACCCTATTGCATATTTCAACTCTATCGAGTGGGAGTTCAGACAATTATCTCTATTCGCTAAATCTATAATGCGCAGTCAAATTCAGATTTATAGCATCGATCAGAACATTAAAAATAAGTGGATGAAGCAGGAACGCCAAATGGTGATTCGAATCAAAGGAACTGCACTAGGACAAGAAAGGCAAACCTGAAGCTCTGCGTGAGATGAGGCTCAAGTACTGGTGGATGGAGAAGGCGGTGTTCGGATCAATTTCGATCATGCTGAGATAGTGTCGAATGAGCGAGATTAAGCCAGGGAAAGTATCCTACAAAGTGCATTGCAGACAAATGGTCAGCGATGAGTTGAGTCATTATATTGCCTTGAATAATGGGCATATGGCTACAAATGACAAGGTCAGTAAAACCAAACCTAGCCTTCCAAAATGAAAACTCTAGGATCACAGTTGACGACCAACAGTGAAGATTGACCTATCGGTATGGCATAAAATACACATTTATAGCTCCACTCATTCAAAGCCTTTCAACTCAAAGGACTTGGAAACACGCCCATGCGCTGGTACAGTTCGCCTGCCTCATAGGCCCACATTTTCGTGGGAGGCTATTGCCTCGTCACGCTTAGAGCAGGACTCACACTGCCGTTGATGATTTCATTGATGGTCATGGCGGTGTAGCTCTCCTCCGGTTCGACCGAGCATGTAAACGCCCCATCGCCATTGGAAGCCTGAGAGGAGGAGCTGGAGCTTAAGAAGTCACCGGCAATAAGATCCTCGCTGAAGTTCTGTGAGCGCCGGATTCGACGACAGGCCTCGACAGCCGCCTCCTTAGTCTTGCCTTGGGGAGGGGATCACAAACATAATTAAAATCACAAAAACCAGGAAAAGCTGCCAAAATTCAAAAGATTCCACTACCTTGACAATCAGAGCAACAACTTATGATCATCCATGATATTAAATATGAGATTGCGACAGTGGATAGCATAAACAGAGAAAACAGCTCAAATTACTGACTGACAATGTTTAAAATGGCAACCCGATTGAAGCTGCAGAGAACAACAAAGATGACAATAATGGGGATAAACTAGACAATTTGTCAATCTACACTTAAGGGAAATTTTATGCAACGATGGCGAAACCGTATTTACACAAAAAAGAATTGACAATGCATCATGACACAGAATGCAAACAAAGAGCCGAAAGTAATGACGTAGTATTAACCGTAAGCTGGATAGCACCCCCGGAAGATCCACGATTTTGACTGACTGTTTTAAATTCGCTTTGCAATATAACTAGCATGAAGATTTAAAAACTTGCTATCAGACATATACAACTGAACGCACAAACAACCTCCACTCATCTTGTTACTAAGCCATCTTTCAATCGGCTGAGGTGAACGCTAAGCGCTGCGAGGAGACCCGCATTTAATAAGGGGGCCGGTTATCGAACAGAAAGACGAAGACTGCAAAGTGAGGAAAGTTAACTAGTTTTTTAAAGAGGTTGGGGCACAACTCGGTGGTCAAACACCAATTTGAAAAGCAAACAGATGATTTTTTAAAGTATGGTGATGAAAAATGACAGTATATTGTCTCATAAAGAGTTTTCGTGAAGTGGTGGACGACCGAACTTGAATAACCACAACAATATGCACCAAGTGAGCTTCAACAACAAAAAAATACTGATTTTACGGAAAGGAGCTGAATACATATCCACCAGAAAAATTAAGTTTAAAAAATTGTAATAAGTTTGGCCTGAACAAACTCGCTGTTTCACAATTGACGGGGATTAAACTAGACCAAACTAAATTGCAGCTACATGTCTAACACTCCGAAGAGTAACAAATTGGACTCAAGTTTTATTGAGGCTACGGTAGACAGCAAATATCAGTGGCATACCTAAATGGCTAAATACATGAAACAGTTAAATCTAGCTGTTGCAAACTGTCAATTAGCTTACTAAGTCTAGTTGTAAGCCATATAAATATTTGAACCTACAGAAATCGCCGCTGCATGCTACAGCACACGTTTCGCTTGAAACCGAAAGCCCTCACATATGTATTGCAGGACAATTGCCAGGCAAGTTAGCATGTAATTGGATTTCCACATATGATGCCCATTTACGACAAATGCATGAAATGATAAAGGAATGCACCCTGAGAAAAACTCTTCCATATCAAAAAGAACAAACTTAAGAGGCATCTGGTTGACTAAACCCTACAAAGCGGAGCAAGTGATAGTTACCAAGTAGAAGGTTGGTAGTTACACCTCCCAAAACAAACGGCTTTGAATTTTGAGGGTTTCTTCAATAAGTATATGTAGGCAAGACATAAATATAATGTCAAGCCATAATGTTATTTCTAAATCACTTTGAAATTGCCCCAAACGTAACAGAGGTAGAAATATATCGCTAGTACAATTTGAACATCCATACAAATACTTTTAATCCAATTATTGGTGCAATGAGCCCGGCATACATCAAAGGTAAGTTTTGGAGCATGGCGGCACTTGAGAATACCCCGACCCTCCGTCGGTTAGTCCAGTGCATACCATACATGACAGAATTTAAATGTATAACTATACCTTGTGGACTTGCATAAAGCATTTCAATATCAAAATCAATAACATAAATGATCCATGTTAACATTGAAAACAGATCGTCGAAAGCCTTACGCTTTTGCGCACTTTATGAAGCCATCTAATCCAAAAACATTCGAATACGATTTTAAGCGAGAATACCAAATGCCCCACCCCCAAACCCCATACATAATCAACAGTCGCGTTGAACGAGATCAGGAGACCTGCAAATAACGAGCAGTTTTAGAACTTACTTAAGGCGAAGGGTACATACCATAAAATATAAGATCACCGCGCCTAAAATGAAATCTCTCCCGATTTACGGCGTCACGCTTGACAGCATTTCGCATGTTCTCCTCCACCCTGGAGATCGGAATAAGGAAGTTAAGCTTGAGCGAGAGAATGGTGCGGGTGAGCAGCACCACAAAAGTTGCAAATGCTGCGTTCTCAAAATCCGTTAACTGAACTTCCATGGGGCGGAATTCGACCCGCCAACCAATGTCAGTGTTGGGAGGAGGTGGTTTAAATCGCATTGATTGCCAATTGGTGGATTGAATATTCTTAAAGCACACAAAACCGAAGAAATATCAGAATATTTAACATCGCTACCAGTACCTATTATGTTTCTCTGTTTACCTATCCCTATGGTACCCTACACGATTAATTTATTAGATAGACATTTCCGTAACAAACTCCTCAGCTTTAGCAAAGATTTGCGGTCTACCAGTTTCATCAAGATTATGGCCGTTGTCTATATTAACAATAATATCGTTTGAAAATAATAGAGTATCACATTTGTGTAGGATTTACATAATCGTTTGCAGACTACGATGGACATATGGATCTTTACAGAAATTTCTGAATCAGATCATTCTGAAGCATTCCAGGATACGTTGCCAACACTATTTTGAATTCACTATGCCTCCACAAGCAGGCGTTAGTGTGCTTAAATGTCAGAATCATTTGATATGAAGCCTTTCCTAAACAGTTCTCACAACTTGACATGGCTTTGTTTAAAAGTAATTTTTTTGAAAAATAGACAATAGTACATTGAAAATATCGAAACTATTAACCAAACTAGGCGACTATGGAAGGCGAAGGCACATTGTGAAAAGGTAGGTAGAGAAACCAGTACCTCAAAATGGTCGGTGTCATCTTCATCGTGACATTGAAGTTTTTCAGCGTAAAGCGCAATAGGATCGCGAATAAAGAGATGGGCGATGTGTCGGGCCAGAACATCGTCGATTCCTACGGCCCATAAGCACACTAGTAAACTCTCCAGTTTAGTCATCGTAAATTAGCTGAGGTTGTGTGAGCATTTAAGTGTTAGGTATCAAATGACGAGTTTGAAAAGCAACAACACCCCAACGCGAACTCTTCTGAGACCAAATTGAATAAGCGGAAAAATGCATTAGCATAAACAACGTTTCGATAAGGCCTAGTGAGTGATCTATTTAGGCACAGAAGGCAATTTCAAAATGATTCATTTTTACTGAGTTTATGTCCACCAGAAGCAGACCGTCACAGACCGTCATAATTAATCAATCAAACTTAGTACGCAAAACAACAGAATATTTTACTAAAGGATTTACCAGCAGCTTGCAGTTCAGCGTAGATTTCACAATCATATGGAATGCTTGTGTCGTTATAGGCGCCCCCTTCAGGTGAAATGTACGCTGACACGGAATCGTACCTTGATTTCTGGATCCTAAATCTATCATGTTCCAGTGGCTGAAATAAACACCGAGTAATTAATTTTTAAAGGCAATTACCTCTGAAACATCTATACAGTTGTACTGCAATAATTTAAACAGCGTGAACGAAAAATCCGAATGAAACAAATGAAATATTCACTAAACACAAAACGTCAACCGTAGCCCTGAAATGGTATGTTAAACCAGATTGAGCACATAAACAGTAGTTGGATGAGTAACGAAAAAAGGTAACACCTTGAATCCACGCTCTTCCTCTGTTCGATCATCCACAGACGCGGAAATAATATCCCAGCGGCAATCCGTGTCAAGCAGGTAGCCCCTAATGGCTGGCGTTGCCGCACTCAAAGCCATCATCATAGGGCATATTGTGGTCAATTGGTCATACAACATACGCGCCTCTGATATACAGCAACCCTATTTTTTTGAAAGCTCAGATGAAGGTCAATAGAGTAAAATATCATTAAAGTGCTTGAACCAGTGATCAATCTTAACGAAACTGGGACATTACAAAACTTACCTGAAAGGTGACTTGAAGGCAACAACATCCCATACCAAAGCCCATAGCGTCCATATATACATGATCAGGAAGAGCATCAGAAGAAGCTGAAGTATCGTTTGGATCATGAAGAGCGGAGAAATCTTCGACAAACGGTTTTGGTGTGCTGTTATCATGGAAAACTTGAAAGTTGTCGAAAAAGGAATATTAGTAGGCATTACTCGATATAACACTCATTAAACCGCAAAAAGCCTAGCTTTGCTGGAAGCTACTTGCTGAATTACGCAAAGTTCCAGCTTTACGTATAATACAACTACGAAAGTTTATTCAATAAAGAGGCAAATAAAACCTTCAAATATTAGCAGTAAATAAGGGAAAAGCATAGGTAAATCTCTGAGTACACGAACAACTATGAACGCAGAAAAATGACAATTTCCCGTAGCTATACGAAAAGCACAATTACTTGGCACATTAATGGCAACCTTCGAACCCCTGCGCTCTCGTATGTTACGGGTCAGCACTCTAAAGAAAAGTAGATATTAATGCGCAAAGTTCGTTAAAAATTCACGTATACACGTTTGACTTGAAACCCACTTAAAGCGCGGGATTGAATCATTTATTGCTTCTTCAGGATAAAATAGACTTCGAGAGGCTCCTTTTGTGGGTGTTGGACGAGTAGGTGGAAACGTGAAGTCAGGACACCCAAGTCTAAAATTATGAATCAGATTGAACTTACAAAATTTCGACCACTATGTAAAGAGATAACGCAAGCAAATATAGGAAAGTTATTGTTGGAATTACATCATTGTTCTGATAAAACAGACGCAAACCTAGGGAAGGCTGATAGGCATATGATATAGCAGTTCTCTGGAAGGCGTTTTTGAACCTGTTCGCGACGCATTTGCATATTGAATTCAACGGTATTCATGTATTCTGGCAAATGACCAAAAGGTTTCCCTGGTGTTCCTTCAATCATGTATGCAGCATACTCAGGTCTCCATAATACATCAACCTGATTCCCACTAAGATAAAAGAAGTGTTTAATCGAGATTCAACTTGCCAGTCAGAATGATGAGAAATCATGCCAAATTCCTCAATCAACCCGCTACCATACCCGTCCATAGCTGTGACCTCATTACATAAATGCTAAAGATTTCTTTCGAACATAAACGTTGACAGTACTATACCAATTACATCTACCACGAAAGCCGATTTGCTGTGTAAATGTAAATACATCGCACGTGACAGAGCACCAGAGAACTCGTGAATACAAATCAAGCAGAAATCTTACGTTGGTAACTTATTTTCTTCCCACCGCATATAAGGAACGAGTTCTGAAGCTATCAGCAGAACCCGGGTATCCTTCGTTTTAGGATCGATGTGAATTAAAGTGTACTCAATCTCATCACCGAAATACAGAGCGGCACCAGTTGACTTGGAAAGCTTATGGTACTGGCGGATAAACTGCTCCACACCTAGCCTGCGGACCAAGGGGGCATACTTCTTAGTTTCAGGCCAAGAGAGAGGCACACCGGAAGTCATCAAGACCATCTTGACACCGAGCACCGAATACGAATATGTGAATTGCATCTACTGGTATAAACAAAATTGAAGGACACATAAAATATGCTGTTTATTGCATGAACCAACGGCACATATATTAGTAAGCAACATGTTTTTTAGGGGGTAAAAGATCTTTGCCACAAATGGAAGGAATATGCTGATCCAAACGTTTATGTATGATTGAAATCTGATGACAATTTTAGCGAACCGCACTGGTTCACTTGCTGAGAATTTTAAATGATGGTGGCTGGCGTAATTCAAACTATCAGTGCTTGAAGAATTTAAATCATCCACTACAACAAACTCTATTACATCTTTAAATTGAGCCATGCTAAAAACATCAAAATTAATATTAAAACGCATGGCAGAGGAATTCTTTAATGGTATGATGCCGTAATGCATGGCATGGAAACCGCTCCATCAATTTTACCCTAATCTGATGCTAAACTTACTGTCTTAAGTACTCCGTTTGACTCTTATTGGATTATTTTGCGTATCTTGTCTTAGCCATCAATGTCGGCGGAAGTTGAAGACGGGGACGTTCCGACATCAAAAAAACCGAAAGGTCTGTTTTGTCTTCGTTGTTGTTATTGTATTTTGTAGAATCGAGGTTTTACCAGCAGAAACTATGGGCATGGCAGCCTATTCTTACAGCCAGTAACATATGTCCCTACTTCTACATTGTTGCCATCCTATTTATTCCTCTCGGTGCCTTCTTTTTGGCTACATCTAACGGGGTAGGTGGTGTATTATAGTGGCTAAATTTAGGTTACCGAAATTTCCATTCCATATACTCATTGCGTCTCGCTGAATTCCGTGGGAACATCCTGTGCAGAACATGTAAAAGATCCATCATTAGGACTTTGCCGATGCCGAGTTAATTTCACATTAGATGCAGATTTGCAGGTAAAACTATTCCAAAACCGCCTTTTTTACTAGAGTTTTATCTGCTGTGTGGATTTTGACATCTAAAAATTGCTTGCGAAGATGAAGCATTCTGTAGACATGTTAAAACATGCTTATCACTTCTTCAATTACTTATTTTGTACTTAAAGGGGCCATTGTATGTCTTTTATGGACTAACAAACTTCTTCCAAAACCACCGTCGATATGTCATGTCTCGTGATGACGAACAACTCAACGGCAAGCCCATTACCGTTCCCAGCGTGGATTGTGAACCATATCGTTACAATGTTGTGGACGGTGTCAAAAAAATAATCGCTCCATGCGGAGCAATAGCTAACAGTTTGTTTAATGGTGAGACCATTGGGCAACAATCTTTTATAAGGTTCCACTGCTAGTAATAACTGGCTAAAAAAAATCCGATGGCATATTATTAAGTTCAACTTTATCCTTGATAGTAAAGTTCCCATCATTTAGTAATTATGCCAATTCTTACAAGCATATGCAACACGACGAATGAATGTTTGTTCGTACTATTTTTTAGATACTTTTACTTTAAGGCTAGTGCAAAAGGAAAATAAAAGTAGCGTCCTTGTTGAGTTTTCAATGGATAACATAGCTTGGAAGTCGGACCGAGACGTGAAGTTCGGACGGCCCGCTTCGTGGGATAACACGACCAAGCCCATTAATTGGCCCAAGCCCGTGCAGAATATCAGTGCAAACGCTTATTCCGGATTCTCCCAATTGCTTGTTTGGATGCGAACAGCAGCACTTCCAAATTTCCGCAAAAATTATGCTGACATTATCCATAAAGGTGCCTTCGCTAATGGTCTCCCGGCTGGATACTATGAAGTAGATGTTGATTATTGTAAGTGATTTATCGGAAGGTAGTGCTTTTTGCCATTACCCTAAATACTTCATATATTGGCTGTATTTTTGTTAGTTTCATCATTTTAGTAAATTATTTCTTAACTTGGAATGGAAACATGGAATTATGCACAAAACCGTTTCCAAGTAGAAATGGATATCTTCTATTTTTTGGGTTCTATCAATTGATGATCTAGTGTTTTTTTTTCAAAATCTCTGTGCCCTAATGTCACTAAGCTTCATTGTTTTAAGTGGATTGAGATCATTCTCTGCAAACGTTGTTTTTTTTTAGCGTATCCAGTGACCCAGTTTAGTGGAACCAAACGATTTATTATCTCACAGGCCAGTTGGTTGGGTGGCCGCAACCCGACATTGGGTATTGCTTACATTGTCGTTGGTTGTATCCATGCCGTTCTCGCGGTAATCTTTACCGGAATTCACTTTCATTTGCGCAGAAGGTAAGTTTGTGGGTTATCATTTTAAGAAGTCAGACCTTCGCGACCGGAATAACTGTACTAGACAATGGATTTTGACTTTTCTTTATTTTCGTTTCGTTCATGATCATTGTCTTGTCTCTTTATTGCTTGTTATGCGAAATATTGAACTAGCCTAATGTCCCTACCACCATTAATCTGCATAAATTTCTGAATCTTGCTGTACAAGAGTTGTCTATTGGCGTTTGAAGCTTTTCGAGTTATTGATGTCGCCATCAAACAAACTCATGTATCGAGTGCATCTGAATCGCCTCTTTTTGCCGTTACAGGCGACGGGGAAGACTCTGAGTGAATTCTGCTCGGTTGCGGCTGTGAACTGTGCACCCTGACACGATCATGCCCATTGAATTTTCATTTCCCTCATTCCGCTTTGTACAATTTCTCCTACATTTGCGATGGTACCTATGCCATGCCTCACCGCCTTTGATTATCCACTGTATTCATGTACGATGATAATCAAATTTGCATGTATCCACGTCCCTTCAAATTGAGTAATTTTCTGTCGTAAATGTCACAACCTTCAGACGACAGTTTTTCGATCCCAGGTACACGTACGAGGTGGCGTCGGGACCACACCGTGCTTCAAGGCTATTGCGAATACGCCCCGCTTGGGTCAATGACCTCGCCATCAGCACCTAGAACTCCTTAACTTTCATGGTAATGTAAAAACCCTACCACGGGGGTGCCGTTTCTGTGAGGGGGTCTTCAGTATCGTTTAATACAAAGAGTAGCAGGTCAACCCCGGAAAACATGGAGGTATTGCTCACCACTCGGTGATGACTACGAGTCTACTGGCATCTCAGACTAGTGTACCCCTCTTCCGGCCCATTAATTGCATGCACTAAGTGCAAAGACAAGATTTAATAATTTACAAGGTGGAGCATGTTCACGCAGCAGCGACAAATGCTACACAAACAACTTACTCCACAGGACCCCCACGCCCACCACACCCCAACCTAGTAGAATACCATAAACTCCTGATAAAGCATCAAAGATGACCAGATGATTCCATAGCTCACAATATTATTATTACAATAAGCTGCCGCAGTTAGTGGCGAGCAACATCGCGACTACCGGTGGTGTGATAATTGTATGTACATGGGACAGAGCTGCGCAGGAAGGCAACAATGCAGAGCAATCGCCGCTAAAGATCGAGTTTACGCATTTGGAACTCCTCGTCGGGATAAAGACGAGCCACGATTTGGTGGCCATCGAAGAAGCGCCCATTAAGCGCCTGCACAGCATTAACAGCGGCGTCGTGACTATCAAAGTTCACGAAGATGCGCACCGCTAAGCTATCAGTCATCACGTGTACGAAGACGCGCAGAACCTCACCAAAATTTCTGCACTCCTCTGCCACCTCCTCCTCTAGGTAGGCGTCCACTTCCTCCGCCGCCGACACCATGTTCTCCAGCAGCACCACTCTTTTGCAAGGTCAAAAAGAAGGGTTAATTATCACACACAATAATATGGTCCCCCTAGGATAACTAAGAAACCGTTTCAGAAGAAAAGTAGGTTTGAAAATGTCTACTTATGGTGACGCTATGATGATAATATTAGGGACTGCAAAAATTCGTTTTATGTAGTGAGAAAATATTTTAGTGCCTGGAAAGATCATCCGGGTGAACGGGTGATACAGCAGAAGGAGAGTAGGCGTCCTGAATTCCTTTACTGCCGGCATCTTGCGGGCGCATTGTTATGGCAACATCATCCTCATCCCAACGGGCGCCAGCCGTGGCTGACTGGGATTCAGGCGCTGCGAAACAATTAAGGAAAATAGTAGGATTAGTAAACCATAGTTTTGGTGATGATGCTATCATTGACGGCTAGAATTGAGTGCAAAAGTGTATTCATTGAAAATATTTCTGCGTGTTGCTATTGCAAAACTTCACAGGCGCAAAATCTATCTCACACGGTTATCCCAAAACCTGAAAACTCCTCGGAGAGACGTCGAACCAAACGTACTATGAGATTGGTAATATTACACACTTTACCATTATAACCGAGGTTACGAAGGAGGGACAAAATGAAGTTCTTTAGTGTTCCTACCGGATACAAACTTTGGGACGGGAATGGACTTAAAGAAGTAATAAGTGGTAGTTAAGACAAGCAAACCTATGGCCATAAGTGGGCGTGGAGGTACATCAAACGTCCTTAAAATGACCCAGATTACCGGTGATATAAACTTGCGGTGAAAAGTGGAGAGAAGGGCGTCACACAAGACTTACCAGGTACAGCTGAGGGTGGTGGGAACGCCACTGAAAGAGGAGCCGCAGCAGGGGCCACAGAGGGCACGAAGACACCTGGAGGCGGCACGTGCTCTCCAGAGCCCCAACCCGAGGAGAACCCAGAGGGGCCTGATGGTGCGGACACCGATGTTCCCACCACCGGTGCTGACTGTTAGATAGGAGGTATAAAAGATGATAGCTCGCTGCTATCGCATAAATAACGATTATTCGGCTAACTTGCGCTGTGGAAATAAGTTTAAAAGGAACTATCAGATAAATCGGCAACGACCAATTGCTTCAATCAAGAAAACAGTAATTTAAATAATAGGAATTCTGTAGTTCCAATGAGAATGATGCTTCGCTTTTAAACCGGAATCAAATAATTAAACGACGATTCATGAGAACGATACGTTAGTGGGAAATAAGAAATGATTAGTCCGATACATTTAATCGGAAATCTCATTTTTAAACTATAAATGTGCATTTTTAAAGATATTAACTATAATGTACCCGTAGGCCACGGTTTAGGAGGCACGCAAAACGACAGATGTAGAAACAAAATGGTGGCCTGCTTATCGTGCCAGAATCACATGACGCACACTGCTGCTAATATTGAATACCCTCATCTGAAAGTAAATTATTTAGCTAAAGACAAAAGTGCAGGATTAGACTGAACACGAAAGAAATATCCAGCGTGGTTAGCATCTGGGTTGCTTTGCGTTACACAACTGAAGTGGTGTAAACAAAGGATAAATTCGTTTCGGTGTGGGATAAAATTATCTCACGAACGCATGTAGAAACGATACCTTAAGAAAGGGGAAAAACCAGCATTCCGAATATGAACTGTTCTTAAATTCTACCATATTTTAATAATATTTCAAAGGGAGATCTAATACTGATCGCTGAACTTAGAATTTCACCTAATCAGATCAGGGTTCAAATAAAGCACCACTGATATGAGGATCATGGATCACAGCAACAAGGACATATGAAGAACTAAAATTGGTCAGGAAGGAGGATAATTACCAGAAGGACATTGGTGTGTTGGTATATTTCAATAGCGAGCACGGACCGTTAAATATCTTGAAAGTTCCTCAAAATTAAAACATGACTTGCTTCATATCAAAGGTAGTTTTTAAGTATACAAATCCGTTAACTTGATAAGGCGCGGTATTCAAAATAGATTATAAAGCAAATGCTTCGTAAAGAGTAGTTATAGCCTAAAATTTTCGAAACGAATTTCCATAATGCTAATGCATCAAAGGACAAGATACAAATTTCAACCAATTTCCCTGAAATTCGGAAGAAAGTGTTCTAATTCGTTCTTATGCAAAGGGTTAAAAACGGCAAAACTACTAAAGTTCATCAGTAGAGAGAAAACAATAAGAAACTTAAAATACTTGAAGGAAGGCACAAAACCAAAAAGTGGATTTTAACTCAAATGAGCATGACGTTAGAAATAAAACAAAAGAGAGCAGACCACAGAACGAAATCCACGATCCTGGCATTCTTGCCGGCTGTTAAACGTATTCATAATCAAAAATTTAAAAGCCAAACCTCAGTATGTGCTCCAATGAATAATGTGATTTTCGTCAGGAGAGAGCGGAAACTTACAGGATGAGAGGAGCTAGAGGCATTCTCATTCTCAAGAGCTGAGACGCGTGCAGTAATAGATGCAGCCGCGGCCGCAACTGCAGCAGATGGAGGCAAACTCGAGGACGAAGATGTGACACTCTTCGGTGTAATGGCACGACCAACTCGTAGTAGTGTATGCGCTATTTCAAACCCATTCATATTAGTCACAGCGGCAATTGCTGCCTCCTCTGTTTCGAACTCGATCCACCCATATCCCTTATGATTTATCTCTGGCTGACCAAATTTCACATCCGGCTCCAGACTATAATAAAGAAGTTAAAGTAGAACTCTGCTACTTGCAGAAGGGTATGAATGGACTTTTGTAGCAGACATAAAAACAAACAAATCATGCTTTATAATGAGTAGTAGCAAGTGGTATTCATTAGCACTCACATGCAAGATTTTACTGTCCCAAAAGCTTCAAACACGGTTTGGATATCCGCCTCAGACAGCTTAGGGTGAACTCCAGCAACGTATATTCTACATTTATTCGACGGATCTTGGCGCAGCTCCGCTTCCAATGTAGCTGTTTGAGGCGCATTACTAGGTCGACCAACCTCAATATAGATAACACAATTGGGAGGCAAATTTCCAATTGGTCGAATCAGTCAAGCACCATTAAACTCACCTTAATTCCTCGTCCAGCTATCATAAATCCATTCATTTGCTCAAGGACAAGAGACGCCGCCTCAGGAACTTCGAATTCAACAAAAGCGAAACCTTTATGTTTTTGCAAAGCACTATCCCAACTTAGTGAAATAGACTTAATGGGCCCATATGGTGAAAAGGCTTTACGAATTTCTTCTTCACCAATTTCAAAACTTATAGACCCCACATAAATACGACTAAGAAGGACAAGAGCTTGCGTTTGTTTGATATTATTGATATCCTAAGCAGTTATAAACGATTTAAAAGGCAAACCTGAGACTGCAATTGAGACATTTGTTTGCGCACAGCATTTTGGATACTTTGCTCCAAAGCATACTTCTTGGCCCTTTCTACAGCGAATTTCTGTTCATCGGATAACGCAATCAACGTAAAAGGAGCCACTTCCTTAATATCTTTTCCAAATACAATAGGTTCACGTGTCTCCGAAGTCCCATTCGATGTCACAGATTTACGGTACGCATTTATGTAGGCTAAATCGTCAACATTAAACATTTCTTAATAATTCCAAAATAGCCCCAAGGGTGAAAACACAATCAAATAGACCAATAGATATGGCAAGGATATGAGAACCAATAGCTGAAAAGTAACCTTTGTTTTAAATTGCATCCACTGCAGAAGAAAAAATAGGCGGACTCTGATCACAATGAATACGTATGATTATGTTATTTTTTCCTGGTCGCTTAAAGCTAGATTTTATTTTGTGGAACTAAGCCCTCTGACCTCTTCTGAGCTGAATCTTCGTACCCTCAGAAGACCCAGGCTGACTTATTTTTATAATGTCTATTGGTTAAAGTAAACGGGGCAGTGGGTACAATGTTAGGAAAGTTTTGGCATACAACTTTTTCTCCGGGTTGTGGGGCGTTGACACCTTTTCACGTATGAGGTTCGATTCGTCCGTCCGCCTCCTCCCTAAAGCGAACATTTAAACAGCATAAGCATTACACTTACAAGTGTTCCTAGGGTATTTTAACACTTGGGCTCGGTAATGATCTATGCTATTTATTTCATAAATTTTTTTATATCAAATATGCAAACGACCTGAAATGTCTACTAACACACTACAAATGTATCCGTCCTGCACATTCTGAACGGTGATGGTTGTACGCTCGAGCACACCTTATTGTAATACGGCAGTGCTTTATCCCCCGGTATTGGTGAAGCACCACTTTTGTACTTTGAACTAGCCCCCTTGTACCTCGCTAGTTGGGCTGGCCTTTTGGGCCATGCCAATAGCCCAGACACCTTCTCCTTGCTGAATACATGTATTCTGCCCGAGTATTGTGTCTTCTTTTGTCTTCAGGGAGTCTCCGGACGCCATATTATGATATTAGAGTTATAATGTAGATCTGTGGTAATTTCTAAAATAAAATTCAGCCTTGTCATAGATCTATAAAAACAAAGCTTTAGTAGATTAAGAAACTCTGGGCTTTTTTTGAAGCCTTCCTACGGTTTTCGGTTAATTATGGAAGATACATTTAGGGATCAATCTATCTCGCTTTTAGACTTCCCTAACGACAACTAAAAACACATTGCTCAAACGAAATATATTTATGAGTAGTTTAATGTCCTACAATGCATCGTCTTCTGCAAAGCTGAAGCTGTGGGGCGAGGCTCCTCGGTCTCCGCTTCCCGATTCCTAGCGTTCCTAGACATGCCCGGTCGGTTTGCTTTGGTTATCTTTATTAAAGACGACAAGATGTATAGGGAAAATACAATATTCAAGAAGGAGGGGAGCCGCAGTCACTAGGTAAGGGAGAGGGCGATCCAGTTACAAGGTTCGAATTTCCTGATTGCCTCCTCCCTGAAAGGCACATTAAAACAACATAAGTATTACAAAGCATCT
This sequence comes from Echinococcus granulosus, assembly GCF_000524195.1. NCBI lineage: Eukaryota > Metazoa > Platyhelminthes > Cestoda > Cyclophyllidea > Taeniidae > Echinococcus > Echinococcus granulosus. The sequence continues at coordinate 1,114,335 of NW_020170381.1, read as the reverse complement.
CAAAGGTTTAATAGACCATTTCTAGTTATGGTATTGGAATATGTTAGGCCTGTACGTCCCTAGTCTACCATTGACCAAATCTTCTTTTTTTATATTCATTTATAAATGTTCCGATTTCCTGATTGTTGTTTTATTTTTTGTTGTATTTATGTACGTTGCACAAATTGCATGGTGCGCCCTGAGTCATTCCTGAGGACGAAAAAGCTTAATGCTAGGACAGAAGATGTGTTGGCAACGTATCGAATCGCTGAGGTACTACCGGCATGGAGCGAAGGCCACGCCATCGGGCGCAATCCCAATAGTGGTGCCCTTCGGTGTCTGGGCAACCAAAACGAAGAGTTAAAAAACAAGATAATACATATGGATTTTCTGGTGTATCCTGATTCGGCACAATATCCAGCTCGACGCATATTCTATGTTTATATTACGGTCGCACCGTTACCTTATTCTTTCTTACGAATAAGATTGTCCCGAAAATTATCTGGAATGTTCGTTCCGATAACTCTGTACCATACATTTGCATTATACAGGTAGCAATCAGAATAAGACTTGTTAAGCAATATGTCTCTTCATTCTCTTTTATTAGGCATTTGTTGTCTTTAATGTGATGTTAATCCGAGCGATATTTGCAATCCGTAGGCAGGCTATCGTATGGATATATTTATTACCTGAGTACATGCCAACGGTCACTTCTTATCGCAATTTTACTCTTTTTTGAAGTGAAGGGGGACTGTAGAGTCATATTATTTGGAGTTTGAGGAACTTCTAGGAAAAATTCTTGATAATTTGTTTGTCTGGGATAATTACAGTGCCTGTTCCCATCGGGATATAAAGGAAGTAGCTTTTCTCACTCAGTAATTGTTACACTAAATGCAGCGAATGGGTTTTTTACTAGACTTCGTTACTAAAACTAAACAGTAGCTATTTGTCGAATATGATTCACTTTGTTTGCTGGCTGGTGGTCTGTTGTTCATGCCGAAACATAGTTTATATCGCGGTGTCGACGGCCATTCAGCTCCGAATCCTGATGCTTAGCTGGAAAGTTTTCCCTATCATACTTAACAGTTGCGTAGTTCAAATGTTCATAATCTCAGCATAGTCACTTAGTTACTATCTAAGCCATCGGCGTATTTCTTACTTCAGTGATCCAGTGTAGACGGGAGGTATGCCCAGCATTCTGCGAGTATTCTCACGCTGCAAATTACTCCCAGTATGCGGCGCTTTTACTTTTCAGATCGGGGAAGCTCGCCAAAACCATAATATTTGCGACATTGTGGAAGAAACGTCAGTTGACTTCCCTCACGTTTTCTACCACTGGGAAAGAATACGCCATCTGTCGAACAGTTTTCAATGGGTAGCCACCGTCGGCAACATACAAATCCCCTGCTGAACCGTCACTACTACGTTTTGCCTGCCCAGCCTTATTCATTCCTACGCTCTACGGTGCTATGGCCCGCATTGCGCACACGACATACTTCAGCAACCTCATACGGCGGGGCCGAACAGTTTCTTCAAGACCATTGTAACTGAAGTTTTTTAGCGTCCAATTCCAAACATCTTAGGATTTGGAAACATAACGAACACTGAAAAGCTGCTGCTCTCCGAAGACAACACCTTTAGTCATAAGCCGTTCAACCAACTCGACTTCGAATACGACATCACCAAATCATGCCTCTCACGAACTACGGCGAGGACGGCTACACGAAAACACATTAGAGAATTACTGCACCACACATGATCGTCCTGTATTTATTTAAGAGATAGTAATAAGTTTAAGCTTCAAAAACCTATTTTAATTCATAATATTCGGTCTACTCTTGCCAATTATAAAATGGAACTTGAAAAGGCCAACTGGAAGTAGAGGTACAGTGTGCAAAACAATCATTCATACAGCTCTAAAACATGGAGATTGTTGTCGGATTTATCCTTTAAATACCGCGGATAATACTTGGACTCTCTGAAAATCCTTATCATTCTTTCGATCTGGGTTGGGGTCAGCTGGTAAACGTTCCTTGAGTCGCGGCACATAGCACCATAGTCCTCGCCATAGAGCTCCAGTAGATATATGCAAAATATTCTGTCGTCTTCCGAAATAAATTTCTCGCGTTTTCTCTTAGACTTTCTCACGTTTTTTAATTCTATGCATTAAAGAAATCAAACAGTACCTCTTATAACATTTGGGTCAGCTAGTCCCTCAACCTCATCCTTTCGACCCTAGGAAAAATTTGCTATTAAGAAAATACTACTGTGTTGCAAGTGCTTTCATTTGGATCAAAGACCAATCCAATTCGGTTAAAATTCGCCCTGATAGAGAGACGGTCATTCCATGACTTCCTGATGATTGAACTAAAGGTGTCAGGCGGTAGCGATCAAAATACTTCTGAATAATGAAACGTTTCTTTTTTTTACGCAGGCTTTTCCTACGATTCTTTCTATAGTCATAGGCATTCTTCCTACCCATAACACACCGAAAACCAACCAGCTCGAGTATGCCTCCAATTGACTTTGTGGACAATCGATTAATTGAAACAAAGCTGCCCTAAGATGGACATTTTAGAATAAAGGATCGTTTTGTGCAACTTTTAACCTAACGTGAAATACGCTGTAAAAAAATTAATACAGTTAAAATAACCGAATAGAATCAAAATGACTTCCGAAAAAACTTGTGAAGTTACGACTGTTGGGTAGCAATAGATATTTTGCGAAGAAAGATTAGAGTAAAACTAGAACACTGTGCCTTTTAATTTTTTTTAGCTTTTTTGCGTGCTTTAATACGACACAAAAAATGTATTTCTATTACTCTCTATTGGCTACTGATTGAATCAAGCCTATTTTGATACAGGCTGATATTTGGCTAAGTGAGTTTAACATCCCTTGTGTAGCGTCCCGGGACTTCGTGAAGACTAAAGAAGCCAAAATACTCTGGCAGAATATATATTCAGCGCAGCGAAGGTGTCTGGGCTATTGGGATGGTTCGAAAGGCCAGCCCACCCAGCGTGGTACAAGAGGGCTAATTCAAAGAACAAAGGTGGCGCCTCACCAATGCCGAGGGATAAACCACTATCGTATTACACTTGAGCTTTAGCCTTTGTAGGTCGCATTT
>NW_020170381.1:1048719-1111132 GCF_000524195.1 Echinococcus granulosus | reverse complement strand
TATCGACTGCATTTAACTGGCTGATGCAAATGGTTGGGCAGGGAGAGGTGTAGGAGCGACATTCTGAAGAAGAGGTGGTCTACGTGAAGATTGTACGTTTTGGTTAGCTGTTTACTAAACTACTTAGGCACCTCAGTCTTTGCATTTTACACTTTTATTCTTTTGTATGATATTTGAGCCGCTCTGTCAGTCCCCAAACTTTCTCTGGATTGATTGTTTTTTGTTCTGCTTTTGCTTTTTTTGACCAGGGAAGACTGAGGATGCTGCATTTGCTTACATTGTGTAATGTGGTTAACTTAGGGCACGACTTTTATGTACTTTTATGCATGCACTCCTTCGGAAGATTTCGAGTCCTTGATTTTACCAATTACACCAAAATCGTGAGCACATGGGTTATTATCTGATCATATTGAGGACGTTGGGTTAAGTGTCTTCTTGAAGCAGTAGTAAGCCATACCAGTACCGTAGAGCTGAGACTATCAGCGCGGACTTTAGCTCGAGTGCGCAGGTGGAAGTACAAACCGCGGATTTGAAGTGCACTTTGAGACAGTTATCAAACGGTCCTTGTGCTTTCATTTGATCAATTTTTTAATTATTCTCAGTTTATGAGACTGCGAAAGTATGCGTCCTTTGTTATGCTGAAAGATGTTGAAATGGTTTAATTACAAGCTCAGGAAAGTTGTGACTGGAATCACATCTGCAGTCAATAATCGCGGAAACGGAAACAACTAAGTTCAGCACCATAATACAAACCGCACAATACGTAACCAAAAGAATGACCGAAACGAATTATAATGCTTCTCGTCAACGCCGAGTGTCGAATTATATCACGATGAAGCACAAATGAGTGAACATCTCGGGAGCTCACTCGTACGGTATCGACATGTTTACCTTACGGCGAGACTTTCTGCTGTGCTTCGCACCTCCAGCCGCTGAGTCTTCAAAAATAGCCACTTTGAGTCGAAAAACCTCACTCCATCGACCTATGGTGCCATTCACCCCTCCATCAAAACCCTTTAACTGATGATTGCGACCACCCGATTCTGCTTCACTAGCAAGCCAAGGAGAACGGAACTGTATCGAAAACGACGTAGACTATCACGGACTAACTAACTAACTCACGGACTATCACTGACACGGCAAAGCCACCAAGAAAAAAGGTTACCAAAGGCAGGCGCATCACAATATCCAAACATGGTCTCTATTCCAATGTCACCCAACTTCGAAGCTATATGCCCCCTCCAGCATGGGTAAGTCACAAATGGAGAACATAGCAAAACATAGGACAAGATACGTCCAAATATAAAGGACGAGGTAAAGGGGAGGATTAGATAGTCCTACTCACCAGGGGGTGCAACCACAGACCAAAGTCGCAGGAAAAATGCATCAACACACATACAAAAAGGACATTAGTGAGTGGAAACGAGTAAGAATACGACAAAGAGAACAAAAGAAGCTAGCACATCTACCAACGTAAAAGATGATAGGAAGAAGGGGCGTTGGGTAGATCTTGTGTACACGGAGTAGCAGACGCTAGTAGTCATCGAGATCAAAGTCTTCGTCAAAGTCCAGATCGCCACCAGCTAAATGTTGAAAGTCAACTTGGTAGCGAAGAATGCCTGTAGAAAAAAGGGACTTCTTTACTGTAGAAAATCAAAATTAATCACTGGCAATTAACACTGTGCTAGATAAAGCGTACGTACATATTATAATACTTACTTGAACTCAATGTCAAAACCCACAAAAAGGCGTAGACTGCAGATGGAGGAAATGCAGTATTTAAAGCTATAAGTCGCTGGCACGGGTTGCGATTATCCTTAACCGAAATTAGACAACAAAGAATCTCGAATCGATCGTCCTAGCGCTCATGGATCGAAAAACTAACGCATCCCCTCGCAGCATTACCCATACTTATGTGGCTCGGTTAACAGAGGATAATTATCGGGTTCAATAATGGTCACAACATTACAACATATGGCTTATTGTTAAATTACTAATCACAAATCGACTATGATGAAACAGAATTGCGTTGGGGTTACTAACAAAATAATAAGAACCGAAAGGGAAGTATCAGACAAACCATCAAGTTTGCATGAAGCTGGTGGTAAGTGACATCTATTAAAGGGCTTATTTGCCATGGTGAAGAAGTAAATACGAACACACACCTCCGATACCACCAAATCCGCGGACAAACTGCGAACCTTCCTGTGACTTGTCAGTGACTATTTCGAGGATAGCACCGAATGATCGATAGCTAAGCGCGAGCCAGTCTAGTAGAAGCTGACTCTCCTCGATCTCCATCTCAGTTTGCGTTTCTGGATCGACAAAGTGACTGCGGTCTCGCTCCTGTTCCGGTCTCAGATGAATGACGCGCTTCTCTAGAGAATGAACAGAATAAGACTACTTACACAACAGTTTAATGAGGGCAGTGAATTTGCCATTCTGTATTCTGTAGGATAATTTAGGGCGAGATAATTAAAGCTACATAAAAGTTGTAATTCTCTGCAAACCAGTAGTGAAATCCAGCAACTTTTCAAACTTCAGAAAACATACATTTAACAGACACGAGACCTTATGCACACAGTGCACGGTTGGCGCGTCAAAACAAACTGATCCTCAAATTAACCGCTTAGAGGATGTACAGACAAATTTTACAAGAATGTGGTATTAAATTAAACCGTACATAGCCGTATTACGATGAGTTTCTCATCAAAAGTGACAACAATGTCAGGTCCGAACATTGGAAGCAAGGAGCACATCAACGCACTAAATACATCATATAATGTGCCGGGAAACAACCAATGCATGAATGAAGAAACGTATGCGACTTTTCAATATACCAAAAACTAGTCATTACTTTATCAAACGCATAAGCAGAACACACTCCCATGAAAGGGCCTCAAAATTGCATTCGAATAACTAAATTTACCGTCACTTGATGAAGAACGAAGCACGTAGCGAGTGACCGCTAGGTTTTCCCACACAATTAGGGAATCCACAGCACCCATTTCAAGTGCCTTTAGGGTATCATCCACGCCAAAACAATACTTCCCTGTATCCTATAAAAGGCACCGCATTAAATATTGTACGAAGAATTACTTGCGAGATTTCATCAAAATAACGCTGAATCAACTTCTTCTCCTGGATAAACTTAACGCCCGCCAAAGTATCACTGGCAAGTTCAATAGCTTGATTAAATCCACTTTCACCCCCATATGATATATCAACTATCTTCAGCACTTTGGCTTGCAATCTCTAAACCAAGGTAACAAAAGCGAGACAACCCTTACGGGATCAAACATTCCCGACTGACTAAGGTCCGTTTTAAAGTCGGCCAAACCAGCGAGAATAAGACCCTCCACATTGACCTTATCGTTCGTAATAAACAACTGTACCGCAGTCTCTGCAACTTTTCTCACGTAATTGTGACGTTTTTCAACACGTAATCGGGCAAAACGAAGTGCCGACTGACCACCTCTTCCATGTTTTTTCGGTAGTTCTACATTGAACTTGTGCAACACTTCCCTAGTGTTTCCAGACAGAGTACCAAAGAGGGTGCCGCTACCATCCATAATGATAAAACCAAATTTGCTGTCATCCGTCAGCAATGCATTAAGGGCCTATTTCGTGGGAAAATGTACCAAACGTCCCTTACTTCGGTATGAAACTTGTTGTCACAGAGATAAAGTGAAGTATTTACCGGCCGAAAAGGCTCAAAGTCAATGTTTACTTTCTTTTCCTTTCCATCTTCAGTAATAATAGTGCCGCAATATACAACGAGTCCATTTGGTGGTACTACATCGGTTAAAAGGTAAATAATTACCCTTATTATACAGCTTTAAACGCTGCTGAACGGAGGTGATGGCGCTTAACACAGAAAGACGGTTGACTCTACTTTTGATATTCGAGGCGGTACCATATTCCTCAGCCAACATTTTCGCTATCCGAGTAACCTGATCCTTGGGCGGAATGATGAGAGATATCATACTAGTTCCATTACTGATACGAATATGAAAAAAAGAAATCGGCAATACCCGCGAGCAGCTTCAAGACTTTTTATAAGTTTCTTTATTCTCCACATTTCTACGTTTTTATCAGCCTGAGTCGCTGCAGTTTCACCATTTGTTGAAGTCATAATTTATGTAAAAGCACCGGAACGACAAACAACCACGATGCCCTAGCTCAGAACTACCGCCAACGTTTATTTGAATTGTTACCTAAACCAAAGTGCCACAAGATAAATTTTGAATTAGATGTATTGTAACCTTGTTACGAAAATTTTACGTGTTTACTGTTGAGCAATGTACGAAGAACTCCAGTCGCCTTTGGCCTCTACATCTTTTAAAACCCATTAAATATAATGAAATGATCATTTAAACTGTCACACACTTGACCTCATCTCTACCATTTATAAAATCTCGTATTTCTTGCTGGATTCAAGCAGTCTCAACCCTACTGCTTAAAACTGGCACACCCCCGCCCGTATAACGCATGAGCATCACAAGGCGCACCCCCCCCCCCCCACCGGGCAAAACCGGCGTCCACGGCGAGACTCCGCGCCGCAACCCTTGAGAAGAAGAGAGCCACCCAGAGTTACGACCCCAATGTGCTAACCGAAAAACAACTTGATAAGCTATACAAAGGCATAAGCCCGTCACCAGAATTAAGAAATAGTGAGCATCAAAAGTCTCGCGTGATGGATACGAAGGAAATCAGGATAAGGGGCCTGAATTATCTCATAAAAAGAGACAGACTGGTTACAAGACACCAAGGTCTTGAAGCTCAGCTTGGAAGCAAGTTAAAGGAAATCAGCGATGATGGATGCGAATGGTGATGCCCTTACTGACCACCTTCCATACGATCAAGCACACGCCCACCTTGCTCCTTCCATTCCGCCTTAGTAACCCAACAGTTGGCCGATCCTCCCTGCATCAAACGAGCCAAAATTGAACCACCAAGAAACACCATGTGCTTGCGTTGTGGTGGATCCTCAATTCGGATTCTCAGTTTCTGAAATAGACACAAAGATCACAACATTACTAAAGCCTAAATCATTTCTTTTATATTTCTCTTATCTTTATCCATCAAACACAAATTTTTCAATTTGTTTCATACCTAAGAACACAATTTTAATTAGATTTAAATCAACAATGATGTGAGTCAATTTGTGAACTATCGAAATTCTAGAATGTGAAACATTTGAAGCGAGCTATTTGTGACAAAAGCAAACAATCTAAATAGTCTCACAACCAACTGCCAAGGAAATGTCCTTTCATTAAATTATGCGGAAAAGAACATGCCGAACTATAGATTAGGACAAATTTTAAACCTTCAGTGAGAGAGTAGCTGAAACAATTAACGGTTTCATAAGCAATACTCAAATAATTCCAGCATCACACATTAACTTAAATTGGAAACTTCAGAGACCAAAGAAATATCTCGGATTAATGAATATTCCTTTGATGAATCAAATTACTTTAGACTACGAAAGTCATAAAGAAATTAAGACCTACAGAAAGTCCGCTGGCATCGCCCTTCAGAACGTTTTGAACGTAAAGTTGTTTGAGCTCCCGTTCAAGTCGACTAGGCAATCCAGGATACATGGTGCTACCACCACTCAGAACAATGTACTTGTAGAATTCGGGCCTCGTATCGATTGGTGCTGCCTGGATTGTATTGAACAGCATTTCGGAGATACCGACGCTTTCCTTATCAATCAAATTGGGCTGAAATAGGGCCTCTGGCGCCCCAAACTGTTCACCACCAACTTTAATCACCCGTCCATCAGGAAGCTGGAAAATAGAAAAAGGTAATGAATAACACAGACGGAACCCATGTACGTAAATTAAGTGTTTTAAGCACGAATTGACGATCAACATAAGTTTAGGTATAGAAACGACAAACAGCGTTGCACAAAATCGTAAAGTGCGATCCGCTGATCAAAAAACGAACCGCAATACTAACCACCGAAGTCAAGAATGTTAATAGACTGAACGCACCGTGTACTTTTTAACCAACACCGTTGTTTCTAAAGCAAGGTTCTGTTCTTGTTGTACATCGTATGCCACGTAGCAAAGCTTTTCCTTCATCTGGCGAATAGTTTCGAAATCGGCAGTTTGATTGAATGCATAGCCACGGAGCAAGAGCAACTACAAGGCAATCACAAAAGTTGTGACATTATGGTTAATAAAAGCATTACTTCGATACCCTACACAATGTTTACCTTTATTAAATAACGAGTAATATCACGGCCGGCAACGTCAAGACGTTTTGTTATGTGTGTGAGTGTGTGCCCTGAGTAAACGGGGCAGATATGGGTAACACCGTCACCGGAATCCACGACGACGCCAGTCATCAGGCCTACAAGGTGAATTCACTTATTCGTAGAATACAGGCATTTAGCATTCCAATGCACTAATTTCTGCCCTTCAAGGTACCTTGGGCATAAAGCGTCAAAGTGGCTTGGATGGCAACATAAACTGCATTGAAACCATAGTGTTCAAACATTAATTCCATCATCCTCAACCGATTCTGCTTTGGATTGTACGGGGGCTCAGTTAAAAGAATCTTCGCATGTTCTGTGTCGATGTTTAATTTTGATGGGCCAAACGTATAATCATATAGATGCTTCATATCGTCCCAGTTCTTAACAATACCATTCTCCATTGGGTAAGAAAGCTCGAGCATGGATCTCAATTCACTAGCCTCGTCGCCAATCATAAGATCTTTCACCTCCACATTCCCAACCTTAACAGATGCACGAAGTATAGGACGACCGAGAACGGATGGAAATATACACTCAGGAAAGTTAGACCCTGCGAATCCGCATTTCACAAACTAGCAAAACATATGGTTATTGTTAAAACATACTCCAGTTCCATTATCACAAACGATAACATGGTCACCGTCCCCGTCAACCGACATTTCCCCACAAAAACCGCAGCTTCCGCTCTTGCATTCAACAAAGCCGCCTAAAGCCAACAATAGTTTTGTTTTTGCAGCGTGTAGCAACTGACAACATTTTATAAAAAAGTCAAAATAGCCACCACTCCACATCAATCGGTGCAAAAATTTACCCCATTCCATCCGCTTTGAAAAAAAAGGACATATGTAAAATGTGCATTCCAAGCACATATTAGTTATCTACAAAAAGTACATATATTTTGCCCAGGAACTTTTGAAATGGTTTAAGGACAAAAATGCTCAAGAAAGATTCAGTAGGTCAAACCTTTTATCAAGAGTTAAACAACCAACCTATTACGCAGGCCCTCCTCTTTGGAGCGTCGTCCTTTGCGGTCTCCTTAGATAACTTTTGTGTCAGCCATTACATCACAACCAGCAGTGTAAGAAAAAGTTTATAGGTTAGCTGTGCTAGTTGTCGAATTTCCGCCCAGTTGAGGCGGTGTTTGGGCGCAATGTCACTTTTACCTCTTGCCAACTCTACAGAATCCGTGTTTCCGCCCTGTATAGGAGCTGTATTGAGGATCTATGAATGAGTTGTCCTAATGCCAGTTAGGAGCATATGGCAATTTTGCCGTCAGACACATTCTCAATCACGATGGATGAAAATATTTGCGCAGAATATGAATTTTTGCTCTACCAAATTGGATTTGAGAAACTAACATAAACCGCTAACTGGGTTTTTAAATAAGATGCAATTGCGGAGCCCTAAAAGAGCCTAATGGAAATGTTAGGCCCAAATAGCAAATAATATATTGTACGTGTGTCTAAACCATATATTTTTTAAAAAATATATTAAAAATTATAAGACATAGTTTTTATTGATATATTCGCAATAGATTTTAAAGAATAGAAAATGCTATTCACCTAATGCATTTGCTTAAATCAATCAATGTACCTTTTGTAGGTGCCGCTTCACGCTTTTGAATAGTGTTTCGGGATGGCTCTGCGTAAATTTAAGCGTTTAACTAATTATTCCTTTCGATTCTTGAAAAAGTATTTTTGGTTCAGCATTTTTTGCGTCACTTTTTAAGAATTTCTGGGGCACATGGCTTTGACTGTTTTCAAGTGATCATTTTTGATTAGATGAACGACATTCGTATGTCACGCTGGCAACTAATGATGAATATGCCATTGGAGCTTTGGTTTTGGGTTATTCGCTAAGGCGAGCAGGAACAAACAAGGAAATGGCTATTCTTATCACCGAAGGTGTCTCACATGGTTTTAGGTAAGTGATCATTTTGCTCAGTACTCCGTGTTTTCCTGGTAATTCTAATTCATTTCTTGCATATCTTATAATAAGCATGTCAAAAATCTTGATATCTCATTGTTTGTTGGCATTTTAGATATAGTTTTGTGTCAGCAAATGCTGAACCCTGCATATGGTCATGCTGGCATTGACAGTCATTATTTGCTTTTATGTTTAGAGAAATTTTGGAAGGTGTTTATGACAGCGTTATTGTTGTGAAACCTCTTCAAAGCCTTGATGAACATAATCTTAAATTGCTTAGACGACTAAATTTGGGCATAACATACACAAAGCTCTACTGCTGGAAGTTGATTCAGTTCTCAAAATGCGTGTTTCTTGATGCTGACACAATCGTAAGTATGCCTCTTTGGTTGGCTCCATTTTTGCCTTTATTTGTTGGCTGCGTATGAATAGGTACTTAGCAAATCGTTTTACCCATGTTTTGGTGGTGATTGGGAAGTCTTAATGTCTAGAATAGGCCTTTATTGCACTTATGTACTCGATTGTCCATTTCACTTCATTATTGATTAGGTAATCTTTTTTAAAATGCGCGTATTACTTCTAAACGTAAATACTATTAGGTTTTTACGGTTTTGTCGAAGCTGAAAATGTTTTTCTAGTTCAAAATAATACGCTGTACAGTCTGATTTTCATGGCACTGGTTCATTAAATAATTGCTTTTTAACTACAGTAACATTTTCTAGAAATGGTAATATAGAATAATATCCATCACATCTGTGTTATGTGGGGTCGTGTTGGCTTGGGTCAACTCTTTAAATCTGATTTTTGCTTCATCACCGTACAAGCGTTATCGCAAGAAGTGCCTTACTTTCATTAGATCAATCTACTATAATCGTATTTAATATATTTTGAAGATTTTTTTCAATTTGCGACATATCACTCATGAATCTTGGGCAACCATGACGTGTTGTAATAAGGTAGCCTCTTTGGCTGCTTCCATTTCTTCAGTTGGCCTATTTGCAATTTTTCGGGAGCCCGTCTCAATAAGCGTGTTCTTGGATGCAGAATGGTCTATTTTTTCCGAAGGAATTGTTCTTTTCATAATTTTCTTGCTGTGGATGCTCCAGTGTGATTAAAAATATTAGTTTTATTGATCAATTTGCATGGCTTAATGATCTTATTCTGTCTGTCCGCCTTTTTGGAATCCATAAGGGATGGTACAGATGATATTCGAAACAAAGAACAACAATCTTCCGTGCTAAGATGATTTCAACTAGATGCGAAATGGGTTGAGGAGATTTCCTATGTGGAGTAATGATTTTCTACGAACTAAGTCTTTTTTGTGCTATTTAAGGGCGTTAAATTTTAGCGTGCCATTATTGGGAATATTAATCTGAGATTATCTACTTCCATGCGATAAGTATTTAACTATTTTTACATTGGATAATGTCGAATGGTATCTTTTCTCTCATTTATGGAGTAATTTAGCTGTTTTACATCTGTATTTAAACCTTGTATGTTTACAAGACACGCTGATCGGCTTTTGGAGAATGAGCTGTTCTTTAGATAAGCAGAAATAAAAATACTTGTAGAATCGATTTTTTGGTAGGGTTCGCATGCATAACATAAGCAAATTTTTTAATTAGTCTAAATTAAATAGCTGAAAGAAATTTATAGTAGCAGCAGCATGAACTATCAGCTATAAGTGGTTAGTATTTTTGCAATGCTGCTGCTCTACCTTTGGTGCTTATCGGTTTTTCTCTGGAGTGATACATAGTCGTTCGTAATAGGCTGTTAAGTGGCATTGTTTATGATATATAACCAGCCAAATGGTCTAATCACATTGTTATTTCCTGTTTATGTGCTGATGAAGGTTGTTTGTACTTTGTGTACAGTTCTTGACAAGACTAAGGTACTGCGACTCAACCTTGAATAGTACACAAATTATTTCGTTAGAGATTGCTGACTGTCCGCACGCCCATGCTGTGCGAGACGAAGGACCTCCCGGCTTGACTGCGAGCCTCATGTTTTAAAGTGTATAAAAAAGCGCAATTCGGTTTTCCGTATGAACTAATGTCTAATCACGGGTGTTATAATACAAAAAATGCGAAATGTTTGAAGTTTGGAAGTCACATACGTCTCACTGTATTTAGCTACTTTTTTAATCATCGAATTGCGAAATGAATTTGTGGAGAATTCGTACGTGTAGTCAGTCCTATTGACTAACATAATCTGCAGTGGAAAAATAGTTACGCATGTAATCAACTGCCTTCATTTGTGCCAGTGCTCTAAAGTACAGTTGAAACAATAAGCAACCGTTTATCTTGGCTTTCCTTGGATTGAGTGGGGTAAATCTCCTTTTCTCTAAAGCGACAAATCACTACTGCAAATATTTGCAACTCTAAACAGTTTACAATTCTCTAAAGCGATTATTATTTTTACGCATATTTTTCACTAATTGTTTAGATACCAATCTTAATGAGGGAGATGAGCTCTAGTCCTGTCCCCTCTGCGATCAGGGTTCCACCCTATTTTCGTAGATTAAAATCTAATCATAAGTTGAAAAGTGCCTGATTACTTGGTGCTGGTGAAACAAATTCCAGCTGCATAACGCTTACCCATTAAGGAAATCCTTTTATTCAAATGTTGTTAACTACCTAAATTCATTTCAACAATGTTATCCGGGGAAGTATTGGAACAACACTCGGGCCCTTTAACGTTATAATATGGCAGAAATACAGTATCATTGGCTACATGAGCACTACTATTAAACCACCTGCTTTGGCTACTGCTCGGATCGGATGTATTATATCCCTTGTATTGTTTTACTATTTGAGACTCATGTTGTACTTCCACGTAGGTTCTGCAAAATATTGACGAACTCTTTGAGCGCGAGGAACTGAGCGCGACCCCTGACGTCAGCTGGCCGGACATGTTTAACTCGGGGGTCTTTGTCTTTCGTCCTAGTTTAAAAACATTCTCAGATTTGTCCGAACTGGCCAAGACTAGGGGCAGTTTCGATGGTGGTGATCAGGTACGTCCTTTTCCAACAATTCTCTTAGTTATAAAGTGGCTTCGTGACTTGCCGTGCTTAATAGACAAGACGTTTGGCCTCTGATCATGGCATGCGTTAATTCATAAAAGCATTATCTTACACTACCTGATTCGATTAAGTTTTTTTCACTAACTGTTCCCTTTAAATGTAACACAGGGCCGTAACATAATCGTGCTTTTGGAGGCACGCTGCTTTAATGCTTTTAGCCGCCAACTTTTCTTGCAAACTGCCGAAAAATCTATAAGAAATGACTTAGAAGTGGTTATCCCAGTTTACTCAGCATCCTGTTTGTAAAAAGGCATTCTAGGTAATATTATAGTAGTTCACTTATTTCCTAATGTATTATCTTTTCAAATTTTTCTGCTTTGAAAAAAGACAAAATGAGTGGTCGGGTTCACAGGTTCCGGCCACCAATGCAGTGAGAGTGGGATGTGTCATGTGCATGGCGAGGGAGTTATACACATTCAACCCAACTCCGGACTATTTGGACCCCGCTACTGCTTAACAAATAATGAACCTATTAATGCATTAATTGAAACCACCTAAATGGATCGGATTTTGCTTGAGGGACCCAGTTATTTTAGTTGTTACAGGCTTTGTCATCAGAAAAGCTTCTTCCCTATCGTTGTACTTTATTGTTGCACGGAAAGTAGCGCAGGCACGATTGGCCAAACGACGAGTCTGAGGAATGGCTAATGATTGAATTCGTGAGCGCCATTTGCAATTATTTGACGCTTCCGGTGATACGTATTTGTTAATATACTGTGATTTGGCATTCTAAGGTGTTTGATGGATAAAAGACGTGCATGCAATAACGGGGTGCTCGTGTTTGAAATCGCATCGACTACATTCCTTATTTATGACCATCTCTAGGCTCTAACGCACGACTTTCAACTTTAACGGGTCTTGATGATGCCAAGTGTCAGTAGTGTCACTTGCTAAGTTCTGAGGTTTGCTCATGGCTGCCTCGTTTATTTTTTTTTTGCACTTTTCATGGAGCGTATAAGCACGCTTTTAGAGGATATCACCTTCCACGACTGTTAGCGGATGGTCTCTGGTATTTGGCTTCACTTGAGTGAAATTTTATAGGGCAACCAGTTAATTATCGACGGCTTGACCTTATTTCTACATAATCCATCTTGCACGTGTCATGACTGACTTGAGTAAATCTTTTTTTAAGTTCATTTTCATTTTCGGCATAACGTGAAAGCGGACTTGATATCAGCCCGGGGGAATCGAATGAACTTTCATACACATGGACTGCTCCAAATTTTACTAGCTTGGGACTTCTTGGTAATTAACGCCAAGTTTGCTGGGGCAGTGTATGTTCTAGAAACGTCTCATTCTACAATTCTTTCTCATCGTACTCTAGTATACCCTATCAGAATTGATACGACAAGCCCACGATACATTTCCTTATGCGAGATTTTGAAATCTATCTTCTAAAATCCAAGTTTCCTTTTATTTCCCTTTATTTTGTCATGTTTCCTGATTTTCGTAAGATTCGCTTCTACCCGTAGCTTCGTTCATTATTTGATTTTAATTCACCCACTTCAATAACTGACTGAGTCGCCAATTTAGTGGTCACAACCTCGTGTCTATAAGCGCTAGTCGCATGCATCTCACCGAGGCCACTGACCCAATAGTCAGTAGCTGAAGGTCTTAGTGCAGATTTCTCTCCTACTGACCCAATGAGTAGACAAGGGAGAAATCGGTCAGTGCGTATGCGCCTGGTGGTCAGAGGGCAGGGAATGCCTGAGTGTTAGTGTGTCTGTCTGTCAGCCAACGGGTTCAGTCACATGTACTTGTAGGGATTGGTTGACCTTGGTCTTTGAATGGTTATCGGTACGCTTAGAATATATTTCTCGATACGAGCGAGAGCATGGCACTCTAGAATATTCGGAGATTCTTAATCAATTGGAACTTTGGGAAATCTAGCAGGAACGTATTTCTGGGATTGCAGGCATCCCCAGCACTCAAGTACCTGCACGGCTCCTCATTGTCCTCAACGGGTCTTTTCTTTGTAGGGACTTCTCAACGAGTACTTCAACGGTTGGAGTACGGAAACATTGGATAAGCACCTGCCCTTTGCCTACAACTGCTCCTGTTGGGTGACGCCGAATGACCGGCTCGTCTTCTACACACGTGCACCGGCTTGGAAGAAGTTTGGGAATCAGGTGAAAGTGGCTCACTTTGCTGGTCTTGAGAAACCCTGGAGATACAGCTTGGCTGCTAACGACGCAGCAATTTGTCACGCCATCGAGCGCCTTGAAAGCTCCGACACTAACTTCACCGATGCCGAACAGACCAGTGTCCTAGCCCTGTGGTGGGCCATATTTTTCAAGAGAGTGAAGCATCAACTAAGCTATGGCATGGTTAGTCTATTCTCAACTTGGTGACTGCAATACATGAAACTCCCTTGCTCCTTTCCATTCCTTATCCAGCTTTGACCTGCCTAAAATGTAACCTACCATTTTTGCCTCATGTCTTTTCAAGCACAATTAGTACAAGTAACACCTGACTATGATACACGTCGGTCGTGTAGCAGCGTAACGAATACTTAATGATAACTGAAATCTACACGTTGTATTTGTTTGATGTTTCTAGTTCTTATCAACGACATTCGAACCGGTTCCGCTCTCGCCACCGCCGCCGACGCCGCTAAGAGATCATGCGTCCCAGCACCAGGAACAAAACCAGTTTCATTTCGAGAATGAATACTATCATCCCGAGTTTCACGATACCTCATTTGATCATTTACACAGCGGACAGCGGGTTGACGAGGCCAAGCGATTTGAAGAGTACTACGTGTACGAGGAACCTCCAAAACATGTAGAACCTCTGTGCCACAAGTACTTCGAGGACAGAATGGCGCATAAACGTCATGATTCACATTACCATCAGCAGCCAGCGTATCATCATCATGAAGAAAATCAGCAACCGCACTATGAGAAACATTGTTTTCAACCTACGTCTCAGGAATACCACCAGGAACAATACGATCCAGCGCACCAAAAGAATTCCCTTCCTCAACAACAACAGCATCGGCAGAATGAAATGTGTCATCACAATCAACACCATCAACAGCAACAACAATGGCATGATCAAACGCATCATGAGCACTATGTGAAGCTGTCGCCTCCACCACCGCTGTCTGGACAAGACCATGTAGAAACGCAGCGGGATGCTTCATCTTTTCAGTCATCCCTGTCACTTCAACCGCCGCCACCGCCAGAACCACCAGAAACAAGGAATGACAAGGATCCGCTCTTCTTTGCGCCCAACCCGATGTGTTGTGAGTGTCTCAAGGAACTTCAATGGAGCAGACAGTTTGTGGATCCATTTCATCGGGATCTTATTTCCCCGGTGTCATTGCTCTCAGTGGCTACTCGCGTGAGGCGCCGCTCAACACCGCTCTTGCCTCTCGGGTCCGAATTAATCAGGGGTTCGCAGAAGCTGACATTCCCAATTGTGGCTATCGAGGAGCCTTCAAAGGCAAGTGGAATTCAGTCTCGTAAAAAGGAAAAAAAAAGCTGCCTTCACCAAATCCAAAGGGGAAAATTAAATAAAAAAAGGCGTCGGGGAAAGTCTATTGAACGTGGTAAATTACTTGACGCAGCCAGAAAGCAAATGCAGTTAAAGGAGGGTGGAAACATGCGAACGATTGCACCATTTCCAATGTCCACACCAGACACCAGCCCAACACAGCTAGGGGGGGAAGACACGACAACACCAACAGCGCTAAAGTTGGAGTCAACCCTGACAACTAAGATGAACAAAGGGCAATTGCAATCAAAGGGTAACAATGTGAAAAATTCAACAATCTCGACGTCTGTATCGACTTTAACCGTCGCACCGGACAAGAGCCGAAAACAGTTAAAGAAGGATGACAAGATAATTTTTGGGTCGGTGCTACCCGTATCATTAACTTCAGCAACTACACCAGGCACTAGGCAGATGCAGTTAAAGGTAGACACGATGACATCACTAGCAATGGTGTCAACCACAACAAACCCGAACACTAAAACCATAACCACAACTCCTAAGTCAAAGGTTCTTGATGTTACGAGTTTCGAAGAACCAGCTTTGGATGCACTGGCTTCCCGACAGGGCGAGATTACTTCTCTGAACACCCCGATGTCGATGTCAGAGGAAGGATCGAAGGCATTAGAACCGAGAAAAGGGGAAGGTCTAAATGACTTTTACGAAAGAAGCAAGTTTGAATCACATAAACCAAAAAGGACGGTTGAACATGAAGTTGAAGATACTCCCGTGAATGATGCACCGTGGCTGCCTCGAACAGTCAAAACCCAAAATGCTCCTAAGAAAGTGAGCTAACATTTTATGAAGGGTTCATTCATGTGTAGCGTATTTATACATTTTCATGAAGCGTATTAAACAGCCTCATGCGCTAAATTTGTTGATTGAATTATAATAAATTCGTTTCCTTATAGTATGTGTTCAAATGGAGTCTCGGCTAAATCATTTTTGGCATAAGAATTAGTTGATTTATTTTTTGTGGTGGCGAAAATACCGTCTAACGTGAGGTCATACTATCCTCTAGCCTAAACCCAGGGACTCCACCGAGCATTCGCTTTCCCTTGTCCGATCTAATTTCATCAGGATTTGAAAAGCATAGCCAGTTTATATTTTTTGATATGCTATTCCAAATTATTTCAGCTACCTGGCTACTTTGAAACGTCAAGCACCTCTATGATATTCACACCACTGCCCACTCATTGATGGGATTATTTTTCGTTTGCCAAATCAAACATGCCCTAGTGTTGTAAATTTTATTAATAACAGGAATTTTTTCCCGAAATGCATAAATGCTGCGTATTCCGGAAAAGGCAGTGTTAAGTGACCCAGTGTCTCACGGTTGGTGGCAAAGTTATGTCATTCATTTATCGGTCAGAACGATGTCGGTTCACCATACTATACAATGCTTAATTTTTATGTCCGATACGGCACCTATATTCGAAGTTGCCATAAACACGAATAAAAGTTTTTAGCACCCATACAATATTATGACGGTGCAGCGGATCCTGCATCCTCTCATATAAATAAGCGCACTGTCTTCATTACTAATTTGGATATTTCCCTGAATAAGAAATGGTGAAGAATGTCCGAATGTGATTCGTTCTTCCGGTGGTGACACCGGCTTTTTGTTAATTTCGCTCTACCTGTTTAAAATATTACCCTGTCAGATCTTTTTCTTTTATTTGTGACCTCACACCAAATACCACAAAAAACGGTGAGAGCCATCTCCAGTCTCAGTCAGTTATGACCTCATTAAACTGAATGAAATTCATTTTTATGCTATTTAGGAGAACGCAAAGATTATCAGGATTTGTCTTGAATCTTTATTCAATCTCGTGACTCAGTGCGTATGTACGGAAGAAGACGAAGATAGGATAGGTAATTTGTTCCTTATTGTTCCGCTTTTAGCTTTCGAAAGGGTCCCAATACTTTTGCGATCGCCACCGACCGCATTCTCCGCCGCCGGACTGGCGAATGTTCGCATGGGAGCGCGGCGACATCGACTACACGGGTAGTGATCGTTTCTCTAACATCCTCGCTCGCATACGCACCACTATTCGACAGGCGGAAGAGGAAGCGATGCCTATCGGTGTCTGGCTGTAGCGCTCACCTACACTGAGAGATCAACTTCATGAAATCTTAATATACCGTTATTCCCAACCTAGCTCCAACGTTTCACCCTCTTCGACCGTTGCAGATTTCCTCACCAAGGTACCTTCTCACACATGCCAATTGGCTTGAATTCCCAGATGGTATAGTTGTTGTACACCCTGAACAATCTTCGATGTTCTATTGTCCTTCATCTTCAAATTAAGCCCTTCATTTGCAATTTTGTGATTCCTAGCATTTTCCAAGGCAGTTTTTCATTAGCACTTGAAAACTGGTCGCGTTCTTCAAACTGCTACATTCTAAACGTGAAATTGTTGAGTTAGATTACTATTTTTGTGTTTTGAACCAAGATAGAAAAAAAAAACGCTTGTCAAGAGTGTGTAGGAGAACTGCTGTTTGAAAATATAGTGGAAGTGTAAAGCTATCTTAGTAATGTGATCTAGCTGCATTTTCGGTTTCGCTATTGGATGGATACAATGCATATTTTGAGTTATAGGAAAAAAGGATGGTCACTTCCTTGTGGTGAGCTTGTTGAACTAGGGAAAGCTTTATTGATTGCTCAAGCTGAAGAAACCGCAAGAGGGCAAAATTTATTTGTTCATGGTAAACCAATCTTGTGTCCTGGGTAGTACATTCTAAATTAAAATAACTAATCCCGCTTACGACCTATTTAAAAGTGTAGAAAATTGTATGGCAAAAAGTGTTTTATAGGATTCTTGTAATGGAGACCATTTCGTAGCTGTGGAAACTACCGAATTCCAAAACCAACAGAATGCATTGAAGTAATGTTAAAGAGATTCATTTATTTTGAATGTAGCATCGATATGGCTAGTATAAAGCTCTGAGGTTTGATATTTTATTTGCTCGTACACTATTCACAAGGGCACCTCGATTTTCCTCGTTCGCACATCCGCTTTGAGAGTGCAGCACTATCCACAGCGTTAGCATTTATTAATCTTACGCTAGTATTGAATTTTATTCTGTACTGATATGCCAAATATATTTCGTAAAAGATAAGAAATAATAGGAATCAAATTAAAATCAGCACTGCGTATTAGAAAACGGCACCAAGAAAAAAATGATTTTCGCAAAAACCTATTCCGTTAGAGTTCAAGCGGTTTGAAAGCATTATTGTAGTACTTTGGCTGTGTAACTCATGGCTTTAATAAAGAACCACTTTGGATCTCTGCCATTTCATCTAAGTCGGTTGAGCTGGCCTCAGGATCGTTGCGGCAGCTCTAAGCCCTACTACAAACCGACACTACATATTCCGCCTAAGTAGTACGCCCTCTTTCGTCTTCAGAGTAGTCCCGGGACGCTACATCATAGTCATAGTTTTTTCCTTCTTAACGCATGAAATTAGGTGATGCTCAACAATAAAATTCACTGTAAAAGAAATGGCATAAGAATTTACGCCCCACGCTAGAGCCAGAATGTGTATGTGTGGCACACCGATACTTCTCTGTAAACGAAAGAGGACATATTGTTTAGGGCAAAATATACACATCTGACATACAAAAAGACTTGCGGCTACTGGTATGGCCAAATGGCCAGCTGACCTGGCAAAGGCACGGTTAGGGACCCAAATTGACCCTTAAATGAAACCGAGTGTTAAACAACTAACGCTGTACATGCGCCTGTGTTAATTATGTGGGCAAGCGATTCACGGACTATTTTTTTCGCAAGCCAAATATTTGCCTATTTTAACTTCAGAAAAGTAAAGATCTAGACATTGGAGAACGCCGCAAAACAAGAACGTAGTTCGGATTCTTCCTGTAGGTTTTAATTAAAAATTGAAATATAGGATCGTGCAAAATGTATTAGAGTATCACAGGTGCAGCGGTTTTATTATTTATATTCGCGGTATAAATGTCTTTAGCATAATGTCTTCGGCGTAAATTGAATTTTGCAGGAAGACGTGATTTGTTTGAATTGGGGTATTTAAGGTGTGACCAATTCATTGGGGCACACGCTAAGCGGAAATATGGGCAGGCCAGGTTCGCTTTCCGTATATTAAGGATATTTCCCAGATTTTCGTGGCAGTAATCGCGGTGGCGGTAGATTTAGCGATCGAGGTGGGGGCAGGGGACGCGGCGGCTTCGGTGGAGATCGTGGGGGTCGTTCCAGCTATGGCGGTGAGGGTGACAGAGGTGGTTTTCGAGGTGGAGGTAGGGGTTTTAGAGGTGGTGGTCGCGGTGGTGATCGAGGCGGCGGACGAGGAGCACCTCGCGGACATGGTGGCTTTCGTGGAGGAATGCGAGGAGGGAAGAAAGTATTCATAGAGCCTCATCGTCACGAAGGAATATTCGTTGCCAAAGGGAAGGAGGATGCCCTTGTTACTCGCAATCTAGTCACGGGCGAGTCAGTTTACGGTGAAAAACGTATAAGTGTTGACGGTGACAACGGCACAAAGGTTGAATATCGTGTGTGGAATCCCTTCCGTTCAAAGTTAGCCGCTGGTATTATCAACGGTCTGGAGCACATTCACATGCGCCCAGGAAGCCGTGTTCTTTATTTGGGAGCTGCTAGTGGGACCACCGTCTCTCATGTTTCTGACCTAGTTGGTCCCAAGGGAGTTGTCTATGCCGTCGAGTTTTCACACCGTTCTGGCCGCGATTTGCTGAATGTCGCGAAACACCGTACAAATATCGTGCCAATAATAGAGGACGCCCGTCATCCGCATAAATACAGGATGTTGGTCGGTAAGTGTTCGTGCCCCTTTCCACTTTCTAGGAATGGTTGATTGTATCTTTGCTGATGTTGCCCAACCGGATCAATCACGTATTGTCGCTGTTAATGCGGAGCACTTCCTAAAAAATGGTGGCTATGCGGTGATATCTATCAAGGCCTCTTGCATTGACTCGGTAGCTGCACCTGAAGTTGTATTTGCCAAAGAAGTCGATACTTTACGGAAACAACAATTCACTCCTCGGGAGCAGGTTACTCTGGAGCCTTACGAGAGAGGCCATGCTATGGTCACGGCTCAGTACAGGGTGCAGAAAAAACCGGCTTAAATTAACTATGCTTTCAAGGATCCCTCAAGATTGTACATAGAAGAAACTTTTGACATTGGACAACCGTTATCTAATTGTAAACTTTGGGTGTGAATAGTTGTGTATAATAAACAAACATGTCTTGTCCCTTGGGTTCTCTCGATGCATTGAGGATGCACGGGAAATGGGTACGGCATCAGTACCATATTCAGCTTTTTTTGAGATTAGATCTCACGGGGTGCAAATACAAGAAGGTGGTGATTGACGCCCTTGACCAGCGGAAGTTTCCATCGGCTACACATACCGCCGATGGAAGGGAGCCGACGAGCGATAAAAACTCGCTTAACACGCGAGTGAAGCAGGGCCATTGCGCACATGAGGCACGGTTCTGTCGAGAGATAGACGTCGCAGTCAGTTAGAAGGTATCTTCCGCCGCGTCCCACTTCTACATTTCCGTCTTCGTCAGTCGGATAGTGCAGCTCCCGATTGAGCCTGAAATCGGTTACATGACCCATTACCCTGGGACATAAATGAGTCTCAAAAATGATTCCGAGGCTAAGAACAAGTATTTGGACTACTGAGTTCGTTGCGTGATAGAATCTTAAATCATACTGCCCAACTTGGCTAGCTGCGAGCATGATGGCGTGGTCGATGTGGGATTCGCCGTCCGTGGACACGGCTTCGGCCAGCGGTTGGGCTTCATTGGGGTCTGAACGCTTGACCAAGTGTGGATGAATGACGATGCAGGTGCACACGCAGTCTGGGTGTTCAAGATCGCACGAGGCGTTTTTCACAACACCAGACCGGCTCTTCGCTAAGTCAACAGCTCGTCGGAGCCAGCGGTTGTGCCTAGGGCCAGTAATCATCGAAACGCAGTTTAACGCATTCAAGAAATTTACCAAATTTAACCAAAGTTTCCATACTACAAATTATAGCGACTGTGTTGCAATGTGGGTAAAGGCTGCACCATCTTCAAACATGGATTTAGATAAAGATGTAGCCAACTTTGCTAAAGTGTAAGACTTTGGCCAACCCACTTATTAACTTTGAGAAATAAAACTTAGGTTTTATAACTGCAAGGGCCTTTTAAAATGGAACCCATAAACGCACCATTTAATTTCTTCAAAAGAGAAGTATGGTTTGGTACATTCACCCCGTCCATTTCCCCAACCTTCAACTGACAGAAGCGACTCAAGAGTTTGATTCGGATGGAAGTTGAAAGGCCAACTACGACTCTCATCATCATCCTTGATAAGAGAGGAGAGTGTCTTTTGTTGGCGGCGCGAGTGAGGCGGACAGAGGGGAACACGACAAGTCCCCAAAACCCCTCTTGAGATGCCCGTCATTTCACATAACTTGGAAACCAACTTTACCCCATCCACCTCCGTAAAGCTGCACAATTTTTCACAAGAAAATATAATTATGAAACGAGAGCAGCATGCGTCGATTCTAACTTCAAGCCTTACCGAACAGGCCTTACCTGGAATACCCAGAAAAATATTTAAGGGGGATGTAGTTTAACAATTACTTTGCATCGGTATATCCAAATAAGTGTTTTGACAGTTCGGAATTACTACATGAAAAGGAATTACTCCGTGTAAACAAGTGCATGAGGACTAGATAATTTATGGGCAACCATTATCGAAAAGTGGTAATGGTATCCAAAACTCATTTGTGGAAAGTCTGAAGTAGTATACGGTTTGGGAATGCTTAATTGAGAAGGCGAGACCAATAATAGCTTGCCTTTTACCAGCTAGACCCAGGAGCACCTTGCCAACTCGGGCCTGATCCAAATGCCCAACAAAGGCCCGTTTCACATGCCCCAGTACTTTGGGAAGTGGCTTGATTTGGGCGAGCACCGAAATGCAGGGGCTCATGCTCGACAGTGGCGCTACGCTGATGCACCACCCGGGGACGTTGTGACCCCGCTGGCACCAGTTTGAGGGTTCTAGAACAGCCGTCAGACGCTCCACACTTCGAACGAACTCATCACTACTTTCGCCACTAACACTGAAGCGATTAGTCCGTTTGATTGGCAAACGGTCGCCCTAAAGTGACAAACTATATTACTTTAACCGCAAATAGAAAGTCGTAGAATTTAAGGGGATCTATACGAGGTAAAAATCAGCTTGTTATTCATGGAAGTACTAAATTATGCAAAAAGCGACCAAATACGCATCGATTTAGTCTTCGAAAGCCTAATATGTTTCAGTGAATCGTAACCCAACGGTGTTTGGGGATCTCATCAAAATGGTCACAGGGAATAGATAAGTTTAGCGTAAACAACAAACCACCTAGAATAAGAATACGCAATTCCCCATTCATATCGGATTAGAAACATCTATGCACTTTAAATTACCTCATGAATGAGATTATCCGAAGAAATAAGAGAGGCATCGATCCCAGACGCCTTCAGTTGGTCGACCGCCTCCGTTATTTTTTCCAACTCGGTATCTTCTTGGGTTAAAATTAGATTTTTGTCTTTGTCAATTTGGTAATGTGTCAAGCCTAAAGTAAAATAGAATGAATCAGTAACAAAAATAAGGAGGATTTTTTACAATAGTACCTAAATGAAACCAGGATATTGTAGCTGACTGTTCGTGTTCACATATATTGATACTCCATATTCCTCAAAAATGATGCGTACCTAAATATTCCGAAAGAATATGATTAATGACCTGCAAACAGTCATTACAATCCACCGGTTCGATCCGTAACATTTGAAAGCTGAAACACGAACGTTCACCCTCACAGTTAAAGTGGTAAAATTAGTAATTTTCAACATTTATAATAAACAATTTGACAAAAGGCTTGGAAAATAACAATGCCTTTGTCCGTAAAACAGCTATCTTAAATACCACATTCCCAACTCAAGTTACTCTGCAGGAAACCAGGATGCACACATCCTAAAGTAGAAACGCATACAAAGTCTTGTTCAAGACGAATCACATAAAATAGAACTAAACACAAACATCCCTAGAAATTCCAAATTTTAAGGTCAGAACAATTTCTTCAGAAGCCCTATTTACGTCTGTGATGATGTACATATGTATAATCTAGGTGCAGCAATTGAAATCTGATGGAAACAGTCAATTGCTGGAGTCACAAGCAAAAAGAAGGAACAGTTATCGCAAAATAGTATATTGTAAAATTGGACACTGAGGTTACATAATTGTGGTATCCCGATATCATTTCAGTGGGTTAATGGTCTCCCGTGTTGCACTAACCAATGCGTGTTGTTCCACCATTTTCTCAGTTATGAAGCCACCAACCACCGCATTGGCAAGAGTGAGAAGAATGAGCGTTGAGGAAAAGCTGCCACACGCCTTACAAACTAGGCCAAACACCTTACGATATTTCGTAAGTTCGGGCACGGGGAAAGTTCTGTAAGAAATCGAGGCGGAAGCGCAAGAAGACACAGAAAACAGAACGGGTGCAACAACACCAGCTACCATCTAAAAACAAAAGAGTCAAGATCACCAGCGCAACTTCGGGCATGTGGGTGCAAAATATATAGCAAGGTGTGCGACCTGCAAACACCAAGAATACTGGATAAACTGGTGCATTTATAAAATCCTTACCTGAATAAAAGACCCACGAATTTCCAGACAAGTGGAACAAAGTGATTTACGTGTCTCCGGTAAAGAAAAGCCACTAATAAGTTTTCGATCCACAAATACATCCTGTAGGATAATATAACCCACACTAGGAAGTGCCACAACTGGAAGTAGAGTTCCCAGAAGATACTGCTGTGAATAAAGATTAAAGAACTGTCGCATTCGAATCAAAACCATGTAGCTAGATCCTGCTACACAAAGAGCAGACATTGTTGCACCATGCGCAAGTGCCCATACACTAGTTTGAGGGTGCCAAGATGAAACCACTTTTCGGTGCTCCTTCACAACTTCATTAATAGCTGACATAGTCGGTTCAACCCTACAGACACGCCTCCTGGATACACAAAAGGCGCATTGCGTATGAGTTGATTAAAACTCAACAATTGAGAGTAAGCTATGCAGTTTTATGTATGTACAGGTATGATGCCAAAGTTACTTGACTTATCTTATACTTTGTTGATAAAGAAAAAGCATGGCCAGTATTAGATTGCATATAAACACTTCGAAATAGTGTTTAATTCTCCATTAACCAGGCTACTCCAAATTAGTGCTACCGTTAGGCCTTCACCCTGTCTACTATGTTGAAGGTGCAAGACTAACAGACCACATCCAAGCGGTCAAAACACCACCTTGCACCCGACTTCACCAACCTGCGACTTTAGGTACCTGACCGTGTTGGTACGGAGACCCACCAGAATACACCTACCAGCACAATTCATGGCACCACGCTAACACTGGTGCACGAGAACCCTAGGACGCCTAACACTAACGGGCCATAAATAAAATCCACCAGTAGGGACTTTTGCGGGAACATTCCTCGAGGTCAACAGAGACACCACATCAAGGCGCAGAAAAGATGGAATGTATTTATTAGCGTGCTAGTTTGCACAAAACATGCATACCGCTCAGGCGCAGAAGCGCATGTTAGTTCTACCTCCGCAATTAACTCCACCTTCACTACATCTGCTAGCTGATGCCGTTCTCGACTTGCCTGGATCACCGGACAGATGCCGCTCCTCCACTGCATCAGGGAGACACACCAAACTATCCACGTGACCGCTAGTCTGCCATTTCGCAGAAAATCTGCTCAGGAAACAGCCACAGGAACGCCGCACCACTTCCAGATGGAAGAGCCCGCACTGCAAACCAAGCAACATTATCCGCTAGCGACCCAAATCCGTACACCACCTTGCGGCACAGCGCTCGACAATGAAGGCGTTACTAACAGCTCCTATCAGCATTCTAGGCCATCAACCGTCTGCAGTTTCATCAGCGGCAAAAAGCAGCAGATAGCGACGACATGAAGACACACCTTACAGCTCCCCCGAGTCCTTCGCTAGAAGCCAAATAAAAGACTATCAGCATGGAAAGGGTGTACATATAAGCACGTTAATTAATACCGATCTCTAGAACGAGAGCGGCTGTCACGATATTTATCTTTCTTATAATCATTATCGTCATAGCGATCCTTTGATCTACGACGCGAGGAGTAAGACCTTGAGCGTCTACGCCTAGGTGTTGATGAACGTCTAAAAAGTTACAATATTTGGGTGGAACAGGAAAAATAGGAAGAAAATGTGGTAAATGAACACGTACCGCCCACGTCTACGAGAATTTGGTCTACCATACATAGCGCGCTGCACACGAATTTCTCTTCCATCAATTTTACGACCATCCATCCCACGAATAGCGTCTTCAGCATCACGATCACTATAATATCTCACAAAGGCAAAACCCCGGCTATCCATCGAATAGGGATTTCGCGGAATATACACATCGCCTAAGGCCAAATTATCAGAAACATTTGAAACATACCAACTTCGCCGTAGCGAGAAAAAATTCTGCGAAGATCTTCAACAGTAGTTCTATAAGCCAAATTATCCACTTTAAGAGAAACCATCCCATCAATACGCGGGGGAGAACGACCGTAACTCATGCTCAGCGTCAAAGTTACTTAGACGCACACCAGTTCGAACACACTGACCAATCAACTATATCCTTGTAAAAGGGATTTTTAAACAACACTATTAGCACGAACTTTGAGTAAATTTCTAATGCATTCCAATTTCTCTTTTTTTATAAAGTGCTACTTGTGACATAGTACATTCTTTGTAGCTTCCTGAGACTTCATTGAAGACGGAAGAAGACATAATACTTGAGCAGAATACATTTATATTCGACATACAGAAGGGCCTGATGCTACTGACATGGTTTGGAGGCTGGTTTACCTGACAAAGGCTCAATGGCCAAGACGCAAAGTAACCTTTTACCAAAACTGAGAGTTAAACAATTAACCAACACATTAAATCGTCGCTCTTCATTTGAGCCTCGCCCCCAGCAACCCCCTTAGTCAATCTCCTTTGTCAACCATCACAAAGTAATCAGTGCTGAAAGAAAGCACTCACGAGCCATCCGTGACAGCCATTGAATTTCCATCCAACTGAGGAGATGTTTAACCGCAACGTCAATGATCCCGCTTGGCAATTCCATCGTATCTGGGGTTTCGTCCTGTGTGGAAACCATATTGTGGATAAGGATGATATGCTGGCCAATACGCATGTTTATGACTAGACTTAAGGACACTGGCTAAAAAGCTTACTCATGTAAAGTTGGACGGGATTTAACCCACTTCTGTGTGGATGGGGTTTCTCGTTTCTTCCACCTTGCCACGGTGTTCTCACTTCAGCGCTGCCCTAGTAATATCCATCAGGGTTCTATCCAGCCAGTAGAGAAGTGGAGGAGCTATCAAGATTTCACTTTGTAGAAATTTTTATGCAGGTATGGCAGGGAAACTTTTCAGATGGTTCAAAGCTAATATCACCTCAGTTGTTGATGGCCTTCCTGAAGTCCATGGAGCTAGGTATTCGCCGATGGTAGACGTCAGTTGTGATTGTGGTGACCCAAAGTTTTCGTTTACTAAAAGCGAGAGTTAAACAACCAATATACTACAAAGGTTAAATAGGACTTATTTTTTTCTTTACTTAGTGAGAAATTGAGGACTGCCTGATTTCCCCTCTAAGTCGCTAGGGGTATCTTAGTGCTTCCAGCCTACATTTACTTTAACGTCGATTAATTATCTATGAAATAGTCCACATACTTTAGAAGCACGCTAACACTTATGCTAGCCATATTATAAATTAATATGATACAGTCTACTGTGTTTTTCATGCTCTCCCCTAATCCCCACATTATAATAACGTTTTGGTGGCTTCGTGACGTATGCGACTTCCCCTGTAAGTTAAAGCTTCATTTAATTTGAGCATAACCATCAATTATAGCGCTCCGATCCTTCCCTGAATTAGTAACAACCCGCGGCGGTGTGGCAAAACATAACACAAACATACAGAAGGGCCGGGAGGCTACTAGCATGACCTAAAGGCCGTGTTGCAGAGCGGAAGTGCAATTTGTGCGGACTGAAGTGTTGGCATAATTCAACACACAGTTAAACAAAATACCAACTTTAAAACGCCAAACAATACCACTTTAAGTCATCTTATGAAGATCTGGATACTCCATAACATAGCTGTAAGCTTCATTGGATAAACTTGGTCGCAATAATTGAAAAGACTGTAAAAATTTGTGTTAAAATGTTTTTTTTTTCTAGTAACATTAAGTGGCGATATTCATCCCCTTTTAAGCTGACTGGGCACTGGCATTAAAATGGTTGATCTATCTCAGCAATACGCTCTTTGATTGTTCTTTCTTCCAACAGAACTACTTTTAACCGTAAATAAAAATGTGTACATATTTTAATCGATCAGTGCTCATTGATACCGCATACTGTTTGTGTCCAGTGTATAGCATGAAACGGGTGGCTTCTGATAGCAATACTGTTTTAAAATCCCGGAAAATTAAAGTATTAAGTTATTTTTAGCAGGCATTTAAAATATCCACTATTCTGTATTAGTAGTAATTCGGCTACTTTGTCATTGAAATGCCCGGAGGACTAGGGAACGAAGGTAAAGTCGACGAAATGTCAAATCTATTTACGGTTGAGTGAGAGTCTTAAGGTTCTGCGAAAAATCGTCTACCGCACTTAATTCGCAGAAAATAGTCCATTGTGAGTCTGGCTACTACGGTGAATAATTTTCCAAATTTAACACTTAGGGCTCGGTTGGTGCTACTTGCGATACATTTAGTCATTCATTGCCTCTGCCGAAGATTGGCCTGGTTTCCCCTTTCTTGATCTTGGTTCCTAATTTACGATTTATTTCAGCACTTTTTCTACCCACTCCATCGCACTCGAGCATCTGTCGTATGGAACTATAACGCCTCAAGGTAGTACTGGAATACCAAAAAAATATTAACGGTTTTACAGATACAATTAAGCTTTATTCAACCCTACTATTGCGAATGTTTAGGACTGTTGCCGAGGCTCCAGTCTTCTTCCCATGTAGCCTCATGGTGCAAAACTATTTCATCTTTATAGTAAAGAAAACCATATTGTAAGTTTTCCTTTCTGGCACTCCTTAAAGCGTAAGGATTGGCTTATCTTAATCCTTCATCTTACCAGTTTGCTTTTAGCGTTTAAATATTTTTAGCCGCACTCTTATCAAACCTTCATACACCTGTTTTCGGCCCATGAGTACCGGCCGTTGTCTCAGGTTTCAAGCTAACTGTTTGTTACGCTGCATTTACCGGAAAAGGAAACCTTCCAAACTATCGATACGCTGTTGAGAAATTATTAATCACCTTATCCTCAAAAATTCGGCAAACAATGGTCTGAGTTGTCTGTGTTGGTTACGTGGAGAATAGCAATTTTGGAAATAGCACAGTTTTCTATTAGCATGTAATTTAAGAGCTAATTTAGAGAAATAAGTAGAAGAGTGTTCACAAACCAAAACGTGTTCTTGATGTGAGGACGATGTATCTCTTGATTACAGTGGAAGAACGTGAATAACTGGAAACGAAGTACCTAGAATGCCTAGTCTAACGTAGCATTTACAAGACTGAGGCATTTCATCCTACTTGGTTTAATTTTCTTTTATATATAACCAAAATTTGCACAAAACCCAATATAAACACACTATAAATACTTTCCCTGAAAAGGTACACAATAAAACTTAGAGGCAAACAGGGCACAGGGTGGGGAAATATCCTACGCGCAATCTAGTTAAAAGGTTAGTATCCATTGCACTTGACTTCAGTAGATATGTTCATTTACAGAATTACACAAGTTTAAGGAAAAGATATGCCATTTAATTTTCAAAATTAGACATTTGAATTAATACATTCCAGGATGGCAAAGTGCTACTTGTACACTAAACACTACATCAAAATTAATACCTAGGGCATTTGTAATTTGTAGAAATGCCACATAATTTGAGCGATTTTTGAATATTTTTATTAATTTTATAATAATTCGATTGACCTAAAAAGCTGCCGTTTTTAATGGCTTAAGATCTATCATGGCTCAAAATATTTTCCAACCTTCCAATACCTTTAAAAACACAAGTTGTAAATGACACTTTTAAGCATTTTTTCCATGATGTAATTTGAATTCCTATTAAAGGGATTATTTGCTTTCTACCGGTTGTGCATTTGATGCTTCGCATCCATGCATCTATTCACCATAGGTAGTACACTAGCTTTCACTGTAAAGAAACTTGTAATAATCTGAAGATCTCATCAAATCTCTTATCGCCTTCGCAACCTAAATTGTTGGAATAATTTAAACTTCAGCGTTAATAATCAACAGATAAGCCCATGTGCTAAAGTATTTTGAGCCCCACTGGATCCTATTGAAGAGCATCTGCTCTTAAGGACGATTTTAACAACTCCTTGACCTTCTCCGGGAGAGCCACCTTCATCTGCATCTAATCCTGGGTGTCTACGTTTTCAGATTTCAAAATCGTGACTGGAAAGATGCATATTCAAAGGCATAACGAAGTATGCATTCATGCTAAGCGGCGGTGCTTTACTAATCACTTTAAAAAGTGCGATTGCAAAGTTGCGCTCATTCTGGAGTTGTGTGCATTCGCCGAGGTTTACATCAAGAAAACTGCGTTCCAAAATTAATATCCGTTTTCATAGCCACATTATACAATCAGGGCACATAACGTTTACAATAACCGTGTCACTAGAACTATTTTTGTATCCATATGCAAGGTTACATCTGATAAGACTACGGACTAATCCAAATATCATCGTTAGGTTTGTCAGATACGTAGTCTTGGTCATTTGATGAACTCATGCGCCTTCGCTGTCGCTCAGTTGGACCCGCCGTGTGCTCACAACGCCAATCGCTCGTTTATGAGCCTCTGATTGGCTGGCTTCAAACGCAGATAAACCAATGTTCCTGAGAGGAGAGCAGCGAACCCTTTGCTGAGCTCCTTCCCCCGCTCCGTTTTACCCATCCACGGCATCTTCGAGGCATAGGGGTGTGGAGGAGGGAGGGAGTGAGGAAGCGCTCGCTGGTGAGACCGGAGTGGAGGAGGAGGCTGTAAGCTAGACTGCATGGTCATCCAATGAAGAAGTAGAGGTGGAGGTGTCGAATTTACCTCCTCATATATAATGCTCGCTGTGCAGTTTTACCTGTTCCTCAAAGGTTATTAGGTGTTGTAAGTTACCTCACTCATTTATTTCCACTGGTTTCAAATCCACAGACCTCTTTGATTATTACACTGAGTACACTTTGAATGATAACGCAATTGTGCTTAGTA
The DNA here is from genome assembly GCF_000524195.1 of Echinococcus granulosus. Taxonomy (NCBI): domain Eukaryota; kingdom Metazoa; phylum Platyhelminthes; class Cestoda; order Cyclophyllidea; family Taeniidae; genus Echinococcus; species Echinococcus granulosus. The sequence goes on along the minus strand of NW_020170381.1, from coordinate 1,080,986 downwards.
CAGATGAAATTAAAAGGTTTATTATAATTTATACTTGTTTGCAGAAATATAATAGAACTTAGCGGAAAAATATAGAATGCTGTTGAGCATAAAGTCTGACATTTTACTCATGCAAATGTTTTGGCACTGATAAGCCAAACATGGGAAACTGTGGGATATCATTAGTTTGAAGTAAAAGTGAGAACCGAAAACTAGTCTCATCGAAACACACTTGTGATCTCGTTGTATTAATGTTTAAATTGTGTAAAATCGCCACGCTTAAGCATATCTGATATGACATGGTATCTCCCGAAGGACCCCATGACTCCACTTGATTCAAAGGTTTTCACAACAATTACAAAGCCATCTAATTTGTTCCATCTAATGAAATGTGCACTCTTAGTTTATTTTTTGATTTGACATCAAAATGCCAATTTGTTTGGAGGCTTCATGGACCAAAACGAAATGATACTGATTGCCAGATTATAAAGGAGTCAACAAATTTGGCCAATCCTAGTGCGACCTCCCGATAGTGAACTTTGCCTGTTTTTGATGCATATTTGTATTATTAGCAAGTATATGCCTTCTCGAACACCATATCATAACAGACAAGTTTCCAAATATTAATTTTTTCGTGCTGTTCGTTAAATGTTTATCCTTAAGGGAAAACAGATCTTTTTAATCTGCACATGAAACTATCACACAAATTTGGATACATGAACGACAGCTTCTGACTTATGCAACTTTTGAGGGTGGGATTATTTCACATTTGTGCCCTGGTTGGATGGGGCGCATTATTTTTGGGCCAAATGAGATATTTGTTTCATTTGTAGTGATTACTGTGTTTTATGTCAGATGCAATAGGGTGCTACTGACGTACTTTAAATTGTAAAAACGCTGGCGATGATGAGTGGACTCATCCAAAGAAGGCCAATGGGTAGGATAGGGAGAGTAAAGTTGGTTGAGTAGGAGATGGCGGTGTAGCAAACACCAGTAGTCGCTTCCACCTGTCGTATCCCATAGCCGCCTCGATTATTTGCTTTGCGCTTCTTTTATGTGTGAAAGAATCTCAACTAACATATCTTCCTGCCGATAAGGCATAGTTTAAAACACCTCATCAGCATGGAATTATTTATCTATATAAAATGATGCACTGAAGCTCTTGGAACACGTATTTTTGCTTGCTAAATGTTTGAGTGGAAACAACATCTCATTTAGAAGCATAAATTACTGAATTTACTGGTAAATATCTGTTAAAATCTCTATATTCCTTAGGCAAGTACTAAAATAATTGAGAGCTTGAAGTGGAGAATGTAAAGGGTGAAGCTTCAATGAGGAATCTAGAATCCAATTAAGTGCACCATTATGGCAACACGTTATGTTAAATCTGTCCTACAAAGCGGTGACATTGATGCCTTACCCCAACCAGATGGCGGCTTATAAGTTTTCATAGAGAAGGAAAACATTTGACACAGCAAGAAGATGTTTCCTAAACATATTTGCCTTCGTAGACATGCATTGTAATTCCCGATCCCTACAGCTAACTGGATCTTCTACAAAAGAGTAGACCGCTCGATTATTTCGATCGGGTACTTCTCCCATAGTCAAACCCTTAATCCCCATCCCTCCACATCCTTGCGCGCGTCGCCACAACTTCCGTCGTGGCCTGCTTGCGTGGACAACGAGGCATGGGGATTTGGCTGACTGATGCTCTCTTATCTTGATAGTATGCAGCTTGGAGCAGGCGAACACACTTCCGTAAATGTAAATATCGAGAAGCAATGTAGCCGAGGATAGGTCACATTCATGCTTACCTGAGTTCCAGGATTCAGTTTATTTGCAGGTCTAGCATATGTTACTTTATAACTTCTTAATTAACTCATTTAACAGGATGTAAGTCACTTTCGATACTGAATGTATTATGGTGCGCTGTGATGTCAATAATTAATTTGCGGAGTGATAAGAAGCAGCATGATTACCATATTTTAAATAGACAACATATGCAAGACTGAGACTGAATTTATAAAGGTGCTTTGAAAAGAACTGAATCTCTGGTCTATTGAAAACTTTATTTACACTACGGCTTTAAGGGGGAAATAAATCTTGAATACGTTTGTCCTTAATCGTTCATGTTTCCATGATTGTCTTCTTGATGATCACGCGCATATAAGCACAAACTATGGAAGAAGAACTTTGTAAAGCAAGAAAGTGGTGCTTGAGTTTTTGCAAAAGAAGCATGCATGCGCCAATGTGTGGTTTGTAACAGAGTGTTAGCATCAGTGACCACAAAAGAGCCAAGTTACTGATGACAATGATGATGCCTCTGCCGTCGGTGTGGTGGTGTCAGCGGCATTGGAGTGGTAGGACAATAAGCGGACCAGCCGCAAGTCTTATCGTCCGTAGGCTATCTACAGCGTTTCCGACAGCCACGGGCTTCTCCCAAAACAATCGCGATTTCCGGTGACCTCCATCCTCTCCAAGGCACCACCCACACTGTGGTGAGAGGCCTCATTAATTCTCTCTTGTCGCCTCCTCCTCTCCTCGGAAGTCGTTGCTGCTGCCGTCTTATGGCAAAAGGGGAAGGAAGCAGATGCAATCACGATCAACGGTGTTTTTGGAAGGATGAAGAAAAGAAGACTCATGCTAGAGGGAGTTAAGACATAACAATGGACATACCGGAAAGTTTGAGGCTGGTAGACGTACAAAACGGGGAACAAATACGCTTGTGGTGAATGATTACATACACTCAAACTACATTTGTATTTGCTTAAAGTGCGTGGCTATGCATGTAGCCAATAAGGTTAATCAGAATTCCGACCCAATTTTTGGAATTTTCCAGTCTATTTTAGTTCCTTAAACGGGGGACACTCCACAGGTAAAAATTTAAAATCTATTCGATCTGAACCGGAAACCAGTGATAAGAACTAACAGTAACGGAAAAGTTAGGATAGTTGGACCTGTGTTTGATGTTGTAGAGCCCCTATTAAAAATACCTTATTCATTAACAGTTGTCCGTTTTCGTGAAGCGTTCAAGTTAATCAAACAGGATTCATGAATACATAAACTAACGAATAGTTTGCATCTGTACTCATTTTAAGGAGGATAAAAATGGTGTTCGTGATAAATATATGAACCTTTGGAGTATCCTGTACTGCTTTTTTAAAATAATTATCTCGTTCAAGCCACACAAATCCTTACCCTTCGCACGGCCATCTGATTTTATACAAACAGGAAGACGCGCTTACAAATTAGGTGGATGCACTGATACACCATCGCCCCCCGCAACTGGCCACATGGCAACGCGGCACCGCCTTTGATGGGCCCTGGCCATGTGTGGTTTTATTGTTTGTAGGAACGCGGACGCCATGATTAACGTGCAGAGCGAATCGGAAGGCACAAGAGCCATTGCTATCACTGCTGCTGCCACTACTCCCATCACCGCCACCACTACTATCAACAGTAGTGGCAGCGATAGTAGTAGCCTACCAGCGACAACCCCTCGCTGCCTTCCTCTTCCTCTGGATCTCTCCAAGCCAGAGGGTGGAGAGAGACACAACACGTGTAGCCCCTGCGTCAGTATCAGACCAACGGAAATGACGCCGTTGGCTATATTTCCAACTCACTTCCGGTGGGATGGCACGTATAGAGGCATCCCTACACCAGCTGAGCTGGGCAAAATCATCGCACACCGATCACTCACCCTGCCCGAATTGACGCGACTTGCAAAGGCGCTGTTTCCTATGCCTCCATTCGATTCACTTACACTTTCACCTCCTTGTCCCAAACGCATTCATTTGCCCATCAGAATGCGCCGGATTTGTGGAAAAGAACCGGAGCTATTAGTTGCCAATTCTCTCTCCTCCCCTTCTTTTCCGTCGAAGAGGAGTGGAGAGCGTTTTCACTGTCAGTATTGTGGCAAAATGTTCCCCCGTTCAGCCAATTTGACTCGGCACATTCGCACTCACACAGGAGAGCAGCCTTACAAGTGTGCCTTCTGTCCGAGGTGCTTTAGTATTTCATCTAACCTCCAGCGCCACATTAGAAATATACACCAAAAAGAGCGACCATTTCATTGCTCGCTTTGCTTGAAAAAGTTCGGTCAACGAGCTAACTTGGAGCGACACATTCGCAATCATTATTTACTCGACTCCACATCTCGACATTGTTCTTTTCTGTAGAAGGATTTGGGAGAAGAATCTACCTCTGTTTTGCCTATGACTCTCACTCATATCTGCAATATGTCACATATTTTGTGTATTTTATTTGTCCCTCAGCTTCGAAATAAAGCATTTTACACGTTAGACTATTACTTCCATTAACGAAACTGGGGCTACCTTCCCCCTTCAGATACCCCTAACTAGGCACGCAATATTTTTTTCTAAGTGCGGTCATATTTACTTAAGATATGGAGAGGGGAGAAGGAGATGGGGAAAGGCAGAAGGAGGTTTCTTCACTCGCCTCTGGCGTGTCACATCAGAGGCTGCGCTCGCGGTTGCAGGAATATGACGGGGTGGGTAGGTCGGTGGTAGCACTCGCGTTATCCCGCCTCCCTCCCCCATCATAATGTGTCACATGGATGTTAGGTGTGAGAGGAATGGAAGCTAGGTTTCGGTTAAATGCAATGCCGAAGTGCCAGACCTGAGATTTGCGTGCGAATCAACATGCATTAAAGTGCGGTTTAATAAACGCCGGATGCTGGAATAATGATATGCATACATACCCACCGCCACCCCTATACTTACATCCTCCACGGGTGAAAATACAAGAAATTGCCTTTGAGGTGATTAGTTAGATGCTGTTATACTTATTCACTAGGTGCAAATTGATACAAATAAGAAAAGTTGTTTCTTAATTTGATCTCTTTTTGCATCTTTTAAAGTGGTATACTAGAAATTGCACAATTAAATATTTTCTCTGTGACAAAGCAATATAAAGATGGGTGAATTTTTGCATTTTTTTGCATAAATAATAAGGCAGTCAAAGTGATTTTGGCCAATTACATAAGTTAGGCTTGCTTACACATCTAGAGTGCCTTTACCTTTGATTTTGTAACTGCCAAATTGCGACTACATGTGTCAACTTACAGTAGTATAAATCCTCTTTGTATTTAGTGGATGAAATATTCTCTTTTACATTAGTGGAATGTTTGCGGCACCAAAATCGGTCATTTCGAAAAGAAACGGACGATTATATAAGGGTAAAAGCAAGTTTTTATTCGATGCGTGAAATGGTTTAAGTTTTAACAACTGCAAATCAAGGTCTCAGCTAGCATATTGGCTTTTCAAACTTAGGACGCTATAACTGAGGTGCCAGGATTAAAAACCAAAGGATTGAGAAGTTTAAACAGCCGGGGGGTGTAAATGGCGTAGATATTTCCTTGTGTAATGTACATGGGGTTAAAAATCGGTGTGATTGGAGCAACTATTTACCGAATTGACAGAACTATGAAGATCTGGACATAATCATTGCTACTTAATAAGAATCCGTAGAAAGTCAATCTTGAGTTAAAAGCTCTGGCAAACTACTTCTGCGCCACGTTAAAATAGTAGGTGCATTTTGGATGATCTAGTGAAAAAATTACTCCTTTCCGAAAGGCGTCAGCACATTAAAGGCCTCACACTTATTCCATACTTGTTTGCAGGGGAATATTGCCACAAAACCCTCTGATTGATGGGATTTTTTCTAAAATTGTAATTTGTATATACATAATCTTATTTATTTTTATCCGTCTGATAAGGATTCCTTTAGACGACTGCATCACCCCTCCCTCCCATTCCTAAATGTTTAGGAGCAAAAGAGGTCAAAATGAGATAATTTTGAGCCCATGCTTCATAATTATGAGGTTTAATACCCAACTTGACAGGGATTGCCAAAATACACCTTGTTAATAACTTATGTCTATCACATTTATAAACTCAGATATGTGTGTTCAAATTAGCAAAATAAGTTCAGCCACTTAGTATGAATACATAACTTCGTCTAGAACTTCACCCATAGCTTTAATGAACAAGGGTGACAGAAGTAACTCAAGATATAAAATGAGTTTTCTTTTAGTATTGCACCGATGTGCGTCACCTGACGAGTCGTTAAAACTTCCCTTGGCCCTCTTCGACTTGAACAACACATGACCAGCAAGTAAGGTTATGGACAGTAGACGAAGTTAAATTATCCCATTATGTCATTTTATTTAAACTCTATAACTCTAAACTCTATAAAAGCTGAAACAAAATCAAGTTTGAGAGCATGGCACAAACAAAAATCCAAATGAGAAAAACAGAAGCCGAAGCAATGTACAGCCATCCCGTGTGTGCTGGGTGAGAAAGTAACAGCCGAATGGGATAACCACACTTTGTTACCTTCTTTCAGATTTCTAAATTGTCTGCCTCAATGAAGTGAAAGTTCAATAGTAGGCTTGGACCACTTCATCTATAATTGCTTATCAATCGATGTCATTGTTCCTCAGAGGCCGACTAGCTTTATTTAAGGTCCCTTGACGAAAGTAGTATCCAACCGGCTTAATACATAAGCACTATCGCAGCATGCGACAGGGTGCTTGATCAGAAGATATTCTGCTTCGTCACCAATGCAGCGTTAGATTGTATTTCTATTTAGTTTTCGCACTAATTTACCATCTTCGATTACTAAATAACTCTATTTCCGAGATACGCATCTGAATCTAATTTTAAGCATATACACCTTACAGTTTGTACCCACTGTTGCATAAATACATCCAGTTCATTTTGAGTGCTACTGCGATGAACCAGCTCTCATTTGGCTAATTCTTGTCTTTCAGTAGAATTAAGGTGCTGATATGCATGTAGAAGAGTTACAACGAGGCTGGAATGCATGGAAAATCTTGTAGCCAAAAGTAACCGCTACTACTTAGATTTTAGTTACAGAAGTTTTTGGTTATTTTGCCTGCATTATAGAGGAATATTATTTCTAATGTAACTCTGAAGTGAAGGGGGCTATATTCTAAGAAAAGCACCTCAAAAGGTACTTTATATCTGTTGGAACATTAAAAATGAACTAATACCATTGTAAATTTGAGCTGAAATTGAATGAGTGGTGCATTTTAAAAAAAAAACTAGTACCCAAGAGCACACTGGTAAGCTGATGCAATTCAGTAATGTGTGCGGTGTGAAACATGCGCGCACACAGATGGGTGATCGGAGGGTGTGGATTGGTTCCTTCCTGGCATGCACACGCGCACGTGCCTCTGCGCACACGTGCACCCGTGTGGGCGAGGCGGCGGCACGGACGCACACGAGAAGCGCCGGTGCTTTGCCAATAGTGCCTACAAACGAGGCAAGCAATGCAGCACACTTCGACAGCCATCGGTGGGTGTGCGAGAGTGTGTTCAATAGGGGCCGAGGTTGCAACCGCACGCGTGTGCACAGTGTGCGTGTATACGGAGTGTGCACCGAAATCTGTTGTGACTCACGCGAAGGCACGCAAACGCTGCACAACCCAACTGCAAGGGAGGCTTCTTTTTGATTCGACTTTCGACTACGTGGGGATCAGTAGCACTAGAGAGGACCCAGGACTCAAAACCGAACGAAACCACCTATTTATACTGACAAAAGCATGTCTCAAGTGGTGGCCAAAGTGGACCAACTTTCGGATTCTGAAATAGATGATGCCTCAAAGATTACAGGTCAGTACTCCTGTAAAGCGCATTAATATCGTCATCCTAACAGTGTTTCTGTGGACATAGATCTATATGTATAGATCGTAACGCTTCTATAGGCATTGTGCACGAATTAAAGGACGTACCTTGTTCTTACGGTCCTATTATGTAAGGGTCTGTGGGTAATCCAAAGACCGGCGTTTTAGCATCTCAACAAACATTAAAATTTCTCCAAGTCTGTTGGAGCTGGAGCTCATATCCCCAGGGTACTTCAGTTGCATCATTCACCCTAAAATTCCGAAAATTAAGAGAATAGATTGAAGGGGAAGAGTTGCTTTAGCTCAAGGAGGAGGAAAGGAAGAAAGTCGTGCACCATGGTCAAACCAACAATAGTGAGAGTGAAAGTCTCTTCGTGTGAAGATCTTTGACTCTTATTTAGCTCGATTTGTATTGCAAATGGGTTAAAAGCCATGAAAAAGGCGCCACATTTTAAAATTAGGCATCTTCTTAAAGTGGCCTTTTAAAGTATACAGTTTAAATGCAAATATGGACTTTTGATAGCTCAGCATTCGAAATGTTTACAAATATCTCCCGATTGTACTTTCCAGTCACTGTGTATGTAGGTAAAACAAGGTGTACAAATAAAATGATTCTCTTAAAACCCTCGGTTTTATATACAGTTCAATCACAATTTTTGGAGGAATCGATGCTAAAAAATCCAAACTGGTTTTCCTAATTATCGCAGTATTCTTTGCTTATGTAATAGCATTTGCTGGAAAAGGCAATACAATTTTCTACTTTAGGTCAATAATGTTAAATGTTCTGAAGTTTGGTTTGACAGGTGCAAATGCTTTAGAACGAACCGCTTGCTTTTATGACTGGAACATAATTATTGCAATTGAGTCGCATTAACGACCATGGAATGTATTTACGAAAGGTTGTTTCAAAACACAAAGGAGAAGTTGGGATTACAGCTCCCCTCAGCTCCCAAAAACTTGTCGAAATTGAACCCACTAACCCATTTGGCAAAGGACACCATCAAAATCTCTGCATTGCCTTAGTATTTTTATCACAAAATTGAAATTATAAATGCGAAAATCCAGAAATTTCGACACAATAACACCAACCTACACAAATATCCGTTCGAATGGGCTGATTCAGAGTGACAGGAAAATTTACGATAGTTATATTTAGGGAAAAATTACTTTTGCATTCAATACAGTCTTTACTAACTGTTAGGGGAATGCAAATTTACTTCTGCTTCTCCACAGTTGTCCATTCTGCTGTGTAAATAGACTGCTTGGGGCCTAGTGAATTGAATTGACTGCAACCACACTTCACGTGCTACTCACCAAGTGAAAGATTTGAAAGATTTAAGTCAAGCCTCCATGATTTGTTTGCTAGATCTTCAATCCTACGCAGGTAAATTTCTGGTAAATATCTGGTAAATGGATCGAGCCATTGGTGTTAATTACCATCAACTGGCATTATATCGACATATATGATGGGTTTGTACAAAATATACGTGTAGTTCCATATAATGGCTAGAGTCGAGACTCCACCAACTCATTTCGCGTACAAAATAAAGTAGAGGCAAGGAGAATGACATCCGACACTCGGGGATCTCAAAGTATATTGCAATGATAAGCGCTCTATTCATTACTACTTTTAGCGAAGATACTACCGAACTTGAAAACAATGGGGTCGCAACGCATTAGCATCACCTCAATGCTTTCATCAATGTCTACTAATAGCTACAATACTTGGCTTTGCCTTGGGTAGGGTTCTTCGTCTACATGACAGGCTATTCAGTCTACTACAAACAAAAAAGGACATTTTGCTGAAAACACTTATAATACATGAGTATAAGGGATACAAATATTTAATAACATCTTTCTGTGTGGTAAGTAGTTAATTAAAGCGTGGATTTAGATAGAATTTTTATTTCGAAGCACCTGCTGTTATGTCATTAGTAATGTCGTGTGAGCAATAAAACTAGGTGATTTTCCTGGCCTAGCTATCACAGTCTAACCCTTGAGGTCGATTTTCATCAGTTTTCAGTTCATTTTAGCAATACTTCCCCTCCAACATGTTTTGTGGCCTACAAAATACCCGTTAACTTTCAGTTTAAGCACCAGCTGGAGTTATCTGTTTCAATTCAACGATATCAACTTTTCTTTCGACAGATCCGGCATCATGTCTGGACTACTTAAAGAGAAGGGAAGTATTTCTCTATAAAATGATGAACGACCCCAGCCACAAAGCCATGCTCTACTTCCTCGAAGTCCTTATGAATTCCGAGGTCCCACTGACGGTGGAGCAATTAGCAGCTAGGTTTTCGAACAAGTCCTTCTCTAACGAAATGAAAGAGGCCTGTGGAGGTGGAAGCGTTGATGCCTTGAAAGAATTCCTCCTTAAATATCCCTCTCTTTTCACTGTTAAGCCAACAGGCTTGGTGAGCGCCGTGGCTATTGAAATGCCGGGTTTCGATGAGATGTCTGAGAGTAGTATTGACGTGGATTGCCTCTCACTAAACCGAAACCCACAAAATACTACTACCACTGTATCATCATCCTGTCGCTTGGATCAGAGGGCTGTAAGCAAATCTTCAAACGAAACTAATGAGAACCCGACGCCCAGCACGCAACTAGCACCACTGAAGTCATCCCTTAAAAATTCCACCAATGGAGGCAACAACAACAATGAGGCGAAGCCAGTCGGAATTTATCAACCACCGATCTTGAGAGCTCAAGCAGCAGTAGCTTCCGCAGCAACCCAAAATAGGAGCTCTCACATCTGCGATATGTGTTCAATTGCAGCTCACGTGGCAACTACGGCGACGACAACTGTCGTTCACTGTCCATTCGCCGATCTTAATTGCTTAGGACATCACCACCATCACCATGGGCAAAGGTTTAATCAACTTCCCAAACACTCTCACACAGCCACGAGCTATTGCTGCTGCTCAGCTGATCTCGTCTCACCCTACTGCCGCCCATCAGGCAAAGGCGTCACTTGTTCACAAGTGACGAGCTTTACTTTAGAGGCGGAAGCGGTGAAGTTTTTCCAGCAACGTCTCAGTCGCAAAGAGGAACGTTGGATCCCCATTAAAAGCCTAGCAGGCCACCTTTCGCAAGCCTCCGCGGAGGTCCGCTCGATCGTAGGTCCGCAGTTGGAGTTTCGCCGCTTCCTGCTGAAGCATCCGCATGTATTTGAGGTACAAGGCGATCTTGTTGGCCTCAAAGATCCGTTCATTGCCACCTGTTTATCGTCAAGGCGGCCAAAATCTTTCGGAGGCAGCAGTCTCAATAGTCAATCATCATCCAGCCTCTCAACGCTCAATCTTCGTGGGGCCACTGGACTGGGTGGTGTAACCAATTCACAAAATGTTTTGCGGCCCAAATCGCTCATCATGCTATCTCAGGCATCATCAACTGCCGTTTCAGCACCTATACCCCGACGTCTGGGGAATGTGCCTACTGGTTCTGAGCGCTTTCTTCTTGGACGGGATCTGGAAAGCTTCACCGTTTCAGCACCCAACACGCCAAACTCACAACAAAATCGAAACGGCTCGTCGAGTGTTCGTCCACGACCTAATGGAAGTATGCAGAATTTTGCCCACTACAATAGTCAACAAAACGATGCTGTTAGTTCGTCAGCCCGTCAGCCACCTAGGCGAAATCGTGGTCAGGAAGTGGATGCAACCACCAGCACAAGCGGAAGCATTTGCATTCGAATGAGTGCCAATGAGTACCGCGCAATCATGTTTCTACGAAAGGTTTTGGCAAAGAAGGGTGGAGCACCGGGACAAGCAGGTCTCTCTTACATGCAACTGATGCAAATCTTATCTGCAAAGGCGCCTGAAACTGTTCAAAGCGCAATTGGATGGACAAAGGTTGAACTGGAGGAGTTTATTCTTCAGCATCCGATTTTCTTCGAAGTGCATGCTTGCACCGATGCGAATAAGACGCATTCTGGAAATAATGTAACTTGGGCGAGAGTGGAAACAAGCGAACAATCGGCAACTCTTGTGACGAACCGACGCGTACTCAAAATGATTAACATTGTCATCACAGGGAATGAATCTCTGGACTCGGGTATCCGTACGATGACGAACCGATGCGGTCGCGTCTTCCACGTAGCCAAGCTGTGGGGCATCATTGATTTGGGCAAACACGAGCACGTTTTCTTTGACAAGTCGATTCTAAAGTATGTGGACGACCTCCAAAAGCACTTCAAAGTAAGTTTTTAATCCGTAGAATCATTTTCTTGTATTGGCATTAGACCCTCTTTTAAAGGTTTTCAAAAAGTCATACGCAAATAACCAAAACTATCACTTGCATTTAACAAAACCCTACCCTGCTGAACGCAATCATCTGCACCATACCAGTACCTGGGATGAACAGTGTGCTGCAAATTATAACAACTAACTGTTTAGATGGTTGGTAAAAGAGTTTTCCCATGAAGGAGATTTTTTAGGATTCCAAATAATGTCTTTATTACTTGATGTAATGCATTTTATCGAGCTTTGGAGGAATATATTTCATGCAAATTTCCGCAATTGCGAGGAATGTTTGAGTTCTCCTACCAAATGAGCAACTCACAATTTCTATTACAATTTGTCAGTCTTTTGAGGTCGACTAATGTGGAGTTGAGATTGAAGCTTGGCGTTGGTTTTACGACTGCAGGCACACATGCATGTTTGGCGATAACCCTAAGTGATACCTTTCATAGAGAAACAAGGCATCAAAACAGGTGCAACCAATCTTTGCAGCGACACAACGATACTTATGGCTGTACATTGCGTACTCTATCCTTTTGCCGGAGGGTTTTTGCGTAATTTTAAACTCTATTACTACAAAAAAATTTGACGCCTTTCTAGTTTTAACGGATTTTCTCGGAAGCACTAGATGGTTGGTTACAATTAAAATCTACGAAAGGTGTAGACTTTTGCAGTGATAGCTGGAAAAAGAGGTGGAGGGAGGTGGGTAGGCCCCAGAGCCGAGTTAGTTGCCTTGGCTATTCACTCCTACCCACTCGCAAAAGCTTTTTGTGCGCTGCCGCATCGATCCGCGCCTCGTCCAACGCACACGGCGTGCGCATGCGCGCCGCGATTCCGCATTCCGATTGGTCATTGGCCTCGACAATCTGCAAAAGCGGCTTCCTCGGTTCGATTAACAAATGCCTGCTTCAAATTCTGTTAGAATTCCAAACCCTTCAGTGGTCAAACGGTTTGATGATTTTTGAGCCTTCACTTGTTGCATAACACAACCGGGACCGAAGTCCGCTCAGATACCTAAAACAAAGAGGTTTACTATTAACAAAACTATCGACTTAACGTCATGGCTGTTACAGCCGAACGGATCTTATTCCCCTTACAATTTTTCATGTTTCTATCATGACAGCTGTTGTAAACAGAATATAACATTGTTCTAAGGGTGTCTTTTTTTTCAAAAATGCCTATTACGGGTTCGCATACCACAGCCGAGTAGCATGCTTATACATTGCTCAAGAGCCAATTTGGGCTACAACTGTGTATGTTTTTACCATCATTGAAACAGAAACTTCACAGTACTTAATTTCTGATTTAACAGGATGTGCATTAGAGGATGCCTGCAAATTTTTCGCAAATCCGCGTGATATCCAGAAACAATGTCATTTCGAACATTAAGCCGTACACTCTCCAGTCTTATGAATTGCGATGAATTACATTGCGGTCAATTAATTGTAAATAGTTTTGACAACCCCATCAGTATTTGTTGTTGAATTTTAATAGGAAGGTGTGATAATAACCATTCTATGGCATCAGGATTGCCTGTATTGCCGCGAGGTAAACGTATTGTCATAGATGTGAGCTACATTTGATTGTGCTTTTCATGGGAGATTCACACCCATGTATTTACTCCCTTGCTACGAGGGAGCGTGCAAATGGATTTTTTGTTTGACACTTTTGTAGCTATACAGAGAGGCCGGAGAAATTCAGGAATAACTTTAAAGCATAATAAAATCGAGGAGATAAGCGAACCTGACCCCATCTTCGACACCAAGATAAGTAATCTTAATTTAAACAAATGTCGAAATTCCACATAATCTATTATTTAAGGAAGTCAGTTGATAGATGATTTTAACATTATCTTTTTTTGATAACATAAACCACGGCCCTATGTCTTTTCAGTCACGTCATTTCGCCCACCTGTCCATTTAATTGAATTGGACACAATCAACAGATTTTAAAGGATAAGGCACCACAGTGACAGCATTATATTGTGTGAAAAACCTAGTTGACCATGTCGAAAATAAATGCAATGATTTTGAGGAATGGCTACTTCTCCAACAAACATTTGACTCTTATTTCATTTAGCAAGTTACAAAACACTCCAGTGGACATTCCTACAGTCCTGTTTGGAAGGCTAACTTAATTTGGAGCTATTTTATCCCAAAATTGGCCTAGAATAACTTTGCTTACCGTGAGGAAAGATACGTCGAACTCCAACCAGAAATGCTATTCCATGCGCGATATGGTCACTTTATTAGATACATCCTACATCCGGAAATAAGAAAAACTGCCCAATTTTTACTGTCGTGATGATGTGCAGTTCAGAAAAATCGGTGTGATTTCTCCACTGGTTCTACTTACAGTTTGCCAAAGTGATCTCTTTTTTTTTTTAAAATAATATATATCTCTGCAAATCTTTCTAGACTGTAACAGGATAGTGCGAATTTTTCACCAGTCAACATCTTTTGCCAACTCGTAACTGAATGCCAGATGTTGTTTTATTTGAATCCGCATTAAAGCTGCCTAACGATAGAATCACATGTGTTTAGTCTCTTCCACTTACTTCATCGTTTTTATCTAAAGGCAATCATACCAATTCATTGTGTTTTACCACTTTTTAGTAATTAATTATATTTTTCGCAAGATTTCGCAAGTACCTGTGCCTTATACCACTACTATTCTCCATTTCTGTTATAATGGAAGATTCGAATTCTTACGTAAATTACATTTAGGTAAACGAAACCCTCTATTTCAACGCAATCCTTGCTCCAAAGGAGTCGCGTGCAAAGTGGAGGGCTACCCAGGTATGGAAGGAGTGCGATAAGGAGATAATGGAGAAGTTTGGTGGCAGCGCCTTTACTGACCGCAGCGGGGGACGCACCGCTACTTTACTTTCCGTCGTCGGAAGGGAGGAGGAGGGCGGAAAGAGTAATACCACCGTTGCCGACTCTGACTCCTCCGACTACGGTTTAGCGGAGGAGGAAGAGGTGGAGGGGGAACTCGGTGAGACCCCTGGAACTACTCGTGCCGAAGGACTGAATCCAACCAATGACATCAATTTCCTCTCTGACGATGTAGAGGCCGAGTTGGAGCGTATTTTAGGCCCAAATCAGGAACTCACTACAGCTGATACCACTAACAGCCTCCCTAACGCAAGTAATCGAGTTCCCAACGATGTGTCGGATGAGGATACCAGCATCACTGGATGTATCGAGGACATAAGTGTCAATTTCTCTGATGCTGGAAGTCTCTCGGAAAGGTATTCACAATGTGTCACCTCGACGACACGGGAGGAAAAGAAATCAATGTATGCTGCTGACTCGCCACTCGGTGAGCGCTTATCGATAGCTGTTCAGACCCTCTCAACAGGAGACATAATGGCAACGCAGATTTTCCATGACATGACCTAAGACGTGTGAATCTACTACCGTACAGAAGAATCCCTTTACATACATTTCCCAGATGCACACATCGCTGCACCCCATCACAAACACATCCAGCCTTACATGCGGAATGCAATCTTATTTTGCTGCCCTTCTTACTGGTCATAAGGTCATTTTATGTTTTGAAGGTCAATTTTTCGTTCCTTTTATTGCACGATTATGAACACAAGAGGAAAATGTAACTGCATTTTAAACTTTTTCCCAGTATGCTATAATCTACCTTAAATAAAGTGTGTTTGGCAGTAAATTATTCTTGATGATTCTATTGTTTGGCGGCACTCCATAATTTTGTACTTATAATTAGGCTCATTTGTCATTGTATTCATGGACGTCGTTTTGTCGTTCATTCAATTTATCTGACAGTTTAATGCACCAAAAATATAGTATCACTTTTTACTTGTCACTAACTTCACACATTTTCACTCTAAAACGGTATACCCTGGATGGAGCGCTGATAATAAGTGGCACTTTCAACAGACATTCTTGAAAACTCAAATTAATACCACATTAAGGTAGTTAGCCTTATCTCTCCACGAATAGGTAACGTAACGCGTGCATATGGATGTTCGATTTGGAAAGTAAATCGGCAATTAAGGAAAACTTTTTTGAGTGTGGCGTCTTGAGACTCCCTGAAGACGAAAGATGACACAATACTTGTGCAGAATATGTATATTTAGCACTGAGAACGTGTCTGGGCTATTGGCATGGCCCAAAAGGCCGGCCCACCCAGCGAGGTACAAGGGGACTAATTCAAAGTACAAAAGTGGCGCCTCACCAGAACCGAGGGCTAAACCACTATCGTATTGCATGAGTTTCGTTAACTCCTGCCTTAACGTGACATTGTTGGCAACAAACTTTAAAATGCAGCAAATGCCAAAGAATCCATAAAGAGGCATGCTATTCACAGGTGCTGTACTGATTACCACTCCTAGAGGTTTTATAAGAATTGCGAAATAGAACCGGTAAGATTGAAACAAGCACTACCTTAAGCTGAAATTCAGTGCAATTACTAAATATACACTTAATGCCAACGATCGTGTGTTTATGGTGTCCCGAGTGGGCAAAAATTTCAACATTACAGTTGTTAGATGCTGTTTTAGTACTAACCATTAGAATAGTAGGCAATTATGCCCTTAATTGGGTCGTTTGCACCCTATTTATGTAAGTCTATATTTCGTGCTCTGTAACGTCTGCTAAACCCATACAGGAGAAAATGAGATATTTATGCACCTCGATACTTATGGTAAATTGTTAGTCGGCTTCACATTCAAGGTTGTTGCTATTTGTTTTCTGGCGACCTTAGCAAAGACTAATCAATGAAAGGGCTGATTGGCGGCAGCAGTGTAGTTGCTTACGCATGTCTCGCGTGAGTGCACATTATGATGGTTACGAGATCAAATACCTAAGTTTTTCTGAGAACTTCGCCTGTTTCGTCCCACCAAATGATTTAAAGACAGTCTTCATTCTCGAAATCAGTCGCTTACGTTTGTGCGATGAAGAAAAGTCTTTATCGAAAACTGAACCAAAAAGTTTGTGCTATGAGCATTATGAAGCAAAAATTGTCAGACATTTCGAGTTTGGAAACATGATTTACGTCCTGACTTATGATGATGTTGCAATACGAGTCCATCGGTCGAAGATCAGCACAACTGGGGATGTACAGACTAGGTAATGATCGAATTGCCTTATTCTCCTCAGCTGCATTTCAGAGGTACCTCAAGAATCTGTGTCCGCAGTCGATTTCGACGTTCAGCAAATGCGAGTCGCATTGGCGTCGCCCTTTAATGTTTATATAGTATGAATAATTCCATTGTGTAGTAGTTTTACTAGTGTAATCTGGATAATCGCTGTGAAATTTTGGATCTGGGAACCCATATGCGCAAAGTCACCTCGGTTAACTTTTTAGCAACAGATTTTCTTGGTTCATTGGACGAATCAGGTTTGTGCAAAGTTTGGAATACTGGTACACTGATACTACACGTGTCTGTTTTATTGAATGGGATGTCTTCCTTCGTTTGTGCAAAGGACCTAATGTTTTATGGTACAACTGATGGTCAGGTATACTTTATCTCTGCTCTTATCGTTAGATTTACTCTACCTCAATTACAAATTCAAAGAGTCGTCCTGAATACTTTTCAATAATACCAAGGCCTCCAATAATTTCCGGAAATCATGAGTTTGGATTAGCCCATAGGGGTATCTCTATAATGTTCTTTATAGCTTCAAAGGTTCATTCAGGCAAGAGTGGAATATTGCAACAGCCATGAAAAGCATATCCATTTCGGACCAAGCAGCATCGGAAGTTTTAGCCATAGGATTGTGTCCATCCCATCAGTCAAACCTGCATATGTGAGTTGGTGTCTGTTTTTGATCGCCAGATGTTCCTATTTTAGCAGCTACAAACTATTATGTCAGAAATATAATTTAGCACCTGTTGGGACATTGCACTGCTTTAATTTAACCATTATCCTCCATTCTGAGGTTACATAAGTATGTATATACACGCAATTATTTTTAAAGGTTATGTATTGTTACCACAACTGGAATTTATTTACTTAACCAACGGACCCGAACTTTCGATATGACATTTCCAATAAACAATCTACTTTTGCCGAACTGGTGCTATGCAACTTCGGCCGAAATCTTTGTTTCTAAGGTAAGCCCTTGAATTAGCATAAATTAACACTAGTTTCTAATGAAGTTGTTTATTTAAAAATATGCCGTCCTCTACTTCAGCCTGAGTGATTTGATTACCGTTTTTAGAATTTTGTACTAATTGGACTGCGATCACTTAATGGTCGATGTGTTTTGATATCGGTTGACATGGAGATCTTGTCTGATTTGGATCACGAACAAAGCGAGCTTTCATCTGTGGAGAGCATCAAAAGCTGTGAGCTATCATTTTTGGCAACGTAAGTATTGGCTTTTTGGTCTGCCGACACAGTAATTTATTTTCACTTGCAAGATTTTATGATAAGCAGTGCTTACTTGACTTGAAGTTCTTATTCCTCTCAAGTTTTTATGCATTTTGGATGATATCATTAGTCATTTTAGCTTGCAACATTCATGACATTTGGTGCACTTAACCAATACAGAACAGAATCACCAGGCATGGCCTATAGTATCTCTGAATTGGATACCTTTTGATGAAAATATTTCACTACGAACACAGTATTATATTGTCTAGCTTGAGTAAATGAGTACGACTACTAAGTTAGAATATACAACCTTCTTTTCACATATAACAACTGGCTTTCTTATAATATTAAGTGGGTTTTTAGATAGTACCACCAATTGAGCTACAAAGGTCGAAGCTAATTTGGAACTTTAGTGATTTAACAAAGTCCTTTTTAGATCATTAATTTGTTCATGGGTATAAGGCTAAACTAACTGTGATTTCTTAATTTCTTATTTTAATAAGGCTTCACATATGTTGAAGATTTATTCCGTGATAGAATTTGTGTGCACGGTTTGCATTTCATAGATTTTGCTTTGTTCTTATTTGCTAAGATCATACCTACACTTGTCACCTTTTCTTCATTATTTTCGTGGCTTTTCATTAATTGATTTAAAATGAATTCGAATCATTTATCTCTGCGCTTTGTTTTTTTTGAAATAAATAAAAACAGGAATATCTGGTGCTTACTTACATGCTTCCCACTTCAAGTGGCGGTATATTCTCACTTCTGATTGTGTATTTGGAATAGGCAAGCATTTTCGAAAGTGGGTTTGCAAACACCATACACTTTTTCACCTTCACTAATGTGATTCGGTTATTCGCTTGCCATTTTCTTTGGAATGATATTTAAGTCAGTTAATTCGATCCATTTAATCTCACATATTAATAATGTTGCATGAATCTTTCTCGTAAATCGGCACTTTTTTTCAATAAAGTTATTTAGGGTTCATAAGATTATTTTCGGTCTTCCCTTTTAGAAATTACGAATTGTTTTAAGCAGATTAAAATCTTAAAAACGTTTTTTTAGTTGAAACCCTTACAGTTCGGTGTTGTTTGCTACCATGCCCTTTCAATTATCCCTTCAATATTAGGGCTGCTTTGATGGGTCAAATACCCTGGGGAAGGCACTTGTTTGTCGAAATTTGGCACCCAAAATGCAACAGGCTTCTGCTTCGCAGGATAAGTCTATAGTTTGGCACCTGAACAGTCGAAGTGGTTCCCGAAATGCTCCTGCTAACCAGCCTGTAACCTTCGGGCATGCTGTCAAGTCCTCCGGTTATGCACCCCAAGGCTCTAAGTAAATCTTTATCCGATTTCCCATTGTCAATCCAAATACTTTTGATATTCGACCTTAAGAAATAACCTTTTTGAAGAGTGACAATGTTCAGACCTCAAATCGCTATTCATAAAGCGAAGGAAAATGCGGAATCTGCGAAGACAGAGTAAGTATTTTTAAAAACAGCTCCATTATATATTTTTTATCAGCCATAAGGTGATTTCATAACAGAAAATAACTAGAGAGAAGTTGATACTATACAGGGCCCTTACTAGGCGATTATATCTACATATTTGCAAGACTTTATATTTTGACTAATTTTCATGTATCAGATAATAATATTTGACGTTGCCATTATAGTACTATTGTGATGACATTCGCTAGTCAAGTTTTTTGAGGCTAGCTTTAGCGACTTTACTCAAAGTTATTAAGCAGCAACTTTATATTTGTTTGCTATTTAGACTGACTAACAAGTTGCACCGGAGATATCGATACGACCCTGAGCCTTCATTCTGTTGTCTTGTTTCCGAGCGTCTCGAAGCAGAAGAAACGCCTATATATTCTGTTTCATACTCACGTAATATTTCCTTGCTCTACTTCCGTATTACTGAAATCGCTAGTGGAACACATTGTCCATATATTAACCTTTTTACAACAAGTTAGTCATCCCTCTGACTAAGACTATATTGAAAACAACCCTCAAAATGTTAGTCCTTTTATCACCATGATTAATAATTACACTTTTATAAGATGGTAATTCGTGCGGCATTGTTAGTTTCTATTTACGAACAAAGTCTTTTTTGCACGGAGGAATTGCTCCACTGCGGATGGCCGCTTTCGGTAAGTTGTGTGTGGTTTCCTACACAATCTCCTTGGGTCTTGCGGCATAGCCTCTCTTGTTCAATTAATCAATTCAATAACTGTGGTATTGAAATCTGTGAGTTCTATTTATAGATTCTAGTGTTTCAGGAGGATCGTAAAATTTTACCAGAAGTTTACCATAACAGTACAAAGAACGACATTAAATCTTGTGAACGAATCCCCATCCTCTATTTTTTGACCCTATTTTGACACTGTAAAAGTGTTTGAAAATACTTAATTCAAGGGTGAACTTTGGACACTTAATCTGTTACTTGCGATTAGCGACGGATGATCGAGTGGCCGTGGCTCAGGGGAACGGTTTATGCTCCATATTGCGGACGGCTAGATCGGGCGATAGGGCCCGGCCAGGAGGGTGGAGGGAGCAAACGGTTCTTGTGGGGCACCAGGGCATCGTATCCAGCGCGGAGTGGTCACTGGATGGCC
The DNA here is from genome assembly GCF_000524195.1 of Echinococcus granulosus. Lineage (NCBI taxonomy): Eukaryota > Metazoa > Platyhelminthes > Cestoda > Cyclophyllidea > Taeniidae > Echinococcus > Echinococcus granulosus. Next base: position 1,060,118 of record NW_020170381.1, on the reverse strand, counting down.
ACCTCATCATCACCACCTCGACAGACAGAACAGCCCGCCTGTGGTCCGCCAATGGAGGGGCTCTCCGCCTTGTCGTGGCCTCGCCCCGCGGCGGTTGTGCCGATGGTCACGGACAACCTTTGCGCACCATATCAGCCACCACTAACACGAAGGTATTTATACGTCGGAATTTGTGCTACTGAAACTCATATCAATCTGTGCTGTAGTTGCTTTGATTCACACATTATTATGACTTAAATATTATGTTTAAAATCTTGTAAATGCATCTGTCATTGGTTGCTAAATCCTTTCCTTATGTAGATTTATCCATCCGCATCATTTTCCCACTACTACTACGTAGATCAACGCTAGTAACATTTACCCTTATGAATCGTGTTTAAGGGCACTCCAAATGTACGTGGAGAGTGCCATATTAATGTCGATTTATGGTTTAGTTACTATTCCAACGACAATTTTATTTTAATAGTGAAGTCTTCCTCTTTTGTTTTTTTTGCTCGGTGTGTTATAGTACTAAATAAAACTTACTCGTCATTCGATTCGCTCAATCAGCTTTTCAAACTAAGCACTTCTGTATTTATCTGCCTTTAGAATTGCCCCATTTCCTCTGCTTTTGTTGATCATGTGCAATTCGGAAAGTTCCATTTGCAGGACAGCTTCTTCCATGTGACCTGTCAAAATAAAATATTTTTCTTCACCTTCAACATTGACAAGAATTCCAACGTTCTCCAAAAGTGAGTCTCATCCATTCCCTTTTAGATTTCGTATACAATATCGATGGTGGTTTAGTCAAAATTTCATACACCGTTGACTTAACTAGTCCAATTGTCTGCTCACAGTTATCGCTCGCTACATAAACGCAATATTCACTTTCCAAAAAAATTCACATTTAAGATACTTTTGTTTAGCGTCAGCCCATTTGTGAGTTTTCTGAACTCATATATTAGCATTCACGTTAAATTTGCAATCTAGCTCATGCTGTCTGGCTTTCTCATGTTACCTCCTGTCCTTTGATCGTTGTGCATTCATAACCTTATTTTATTGGAAAGAAGAAGTTAACTTTTGTATTAGTGAGATTCGTGTGTGGCTACCTCTAGTCCATCTGTACCTCGGTCTCTTCCGTTTTAGGTGTCACAAAATGGCATCATACCGACAAGTGGCAAGATTTGTTTTTGACTCATGCACCAGGCTTACTGCTGTGTCATCAACTAACCTCTTTTATTCATGTAATTCTCCACCATCCTGCTTTTGTTCTCCACTATGCAGCTTAAATGGTGAAATTACTTTTAGATCTTCTGTTGGCCGTGGGATCCGATCGCTGTTTGTATATTTTGGACATAAATAGTAAGAAAATTGTGCGTGAGATCCAAGCAATTCATAAAGCCACCGTAACGGGTGTTGCCATAAACCAAGTGAGCTTATATAAAGGTCTAGTTTTAAATTCAATTTAAATTCTTAGGCTCTGAACTGCTTATGACAAATCATCCACACACTGCTAACACTTCATTCGTAGTTTACAAATGGAGGTATTACAGCTATGGAGATTTATAAGCAGAAATTTTTGAATTACTCGGGTTGTTGCATTGGAAATTTTATGGTGACAAAACAGATATTGGTGCAGTTTTAATTTCTTAGTGAACAAATCTCATATATTACAATATCGGATACCATTTATCAGTTATGTAAGAAAGAATAGAAGAGACTGCCATAAGAACATATGAAAGTAAATTATTTGTGCATAGCTTGTGGTTGATAAGGTAACATTTAGATGTCTACTTATTTGGCAGGGGTCGCTCTACTCATCGTTCACTGCAGAGAATTCTTCAAACAGAGCGTATGAGTGCGGTTTTGGTGGTAGTGGTGACACCGCCGGAGCCTACAGCTTCTTTGCTACGGCGGCGCCGGGCGACAGTGTGCGCCTGTGGGACCTCCGAGTGGCCCGCGGCCACGTTGCTGAAGTGGCCTGCTGCCGGGCTCCCTTCGGCACTGGCGAGGGCAGTGGAGTGGGTGGAGCGGTGCGAGACTCAGCTGTCCCTCCAGTGTCTCTAACCTTCTCCCCATGTGGTCGCTACGTCTGTTTTGGGGCGCTCGCCTCCACGAGCACCACTCAATACCTGACTCCCACTGTGGTAGACATTCGTCAGGTCTGCAGGCCTCTGGCCCATCTGACGCTCCCTGACCGCAGACCCAGTATCAGCAGTGCGGCAACTGTCGTGGCGTGGAATCCTATCAGACCTGAGGTATTACTTCACTACTTTTGTTACATTCCTCTTCATGAATTGAAATGTATCGCCAGTTTTAAATAGATTTTGGTGACTAAACTTTCATAATGGGAATAACGAAGCATTGACCACATAATACGTCTCTTGATGTGAAAAGTGTGGTCCAAAAGGAAATGGAATCTCCGTCGCTATGCAAAATGTCTAGTTTTTTCTTGTGCTTCCATGCAACTATCATTTTTTCCACGCATTGAAGATGATGCACTTTTTCTCGAAAATACGAACTCGTTTAGCCTCATTTTTATTCTGATGTACAAAATTGCAGTCCTTGACCGCGTCTAGAGTGTTTGCGCCCAAATAAACTCTGTTTAGTGTTCCTTGAAACTCTTGATCTGTAATTGCTTGCTTGTGATTTTTCTGCATTTCATTAGGTCAACTGCTTTTTCTCCTTTTTAGATCACAACAGGTTCTTTGGATGGACGCCTTTCAATTTTTGGATAATGGCTTTTTGTTCGAGATCTTGACATCAACCTTTGTATAACCTTTTGAATGTTTGTTGTTTTTAAGGTCAGCAAATATTGTGAAAACTCATACACGTTATCACCTTACCATGTTTATTATATAAATGCTTCCTATGGTTTAACAAATCGTTATGCTAAGTCTGTTTTACTGTTCATGCCCAGTGTGCCCTTTGATCAGTAAAATGACCTGTACAATGACTTATACCTTGACCTTGGATTCACACTTTAAAAAGCTTTATAAGTTGCCCTAACGTTCCTCAAAGTCCCAAACATTTCGGTTTTCTCGTCGAATTTGTCAAAGAAGGTGGTTTCTTTAGCTTTAGTTGTACGAAGAAACCCTACTCCTGATTACTCTTTTTGAACTAGATGTAGACCTTAGGGAAAACTTAACTAGTGGCGCGAGCAGTAACTCATGAGGGTTCCATATTAGCGCATTGCCTACTGGCCAGTGGAATACCAGCGCCAAACTTCAGTACTTGCAACCTTCAACGTTTGATTAGTTGTTTTGTACGTCTCGTTAATTTTAAAAGGTGCTGCATGTGGCCATTCTACGTCTGCAATCTTTTCTTTCTCATTTTGACGGAAAAACAGCTTTCAATTCCAATGGCTGGTAATGGAATTTGACGCTCACACACTGCCCCCTGACACTGATGATTATGTAAGAGAACTTCCCACTTCGCTAATTACTCCCGCACTATACATAGAAAGACTGTTATGGATGACAGCATGTTTGGGTCCGCTCGTTTCTATGTTCACCGGTAACACCCCAGTTGCCCATTATTATGCGTGAACACCCCACAACGGCCCCGGATCTGGTACTTTTTTCAATTTTGACCAAAATCAGATATTCATTTACTATGAATTGAATACTTGAGGTTCACAATCCAAAAAACCGGTTCCATGAATAATCGTTTCGTCACACAAGAGTGCTTATCAACACTGCAAGGTTTGTTTGTATGGGGTGCTTTTGATTTTGACAGTGGATCGTATGACCTTAACAAAAGGAATCCTTGTACTCCATAGACTACCGCTAACTGTGTATTGACAAACAAATGGTTTTTTCTCAAGAAAAATCTCCCGTTTTGTTGTCGTGGTCCGTATGCGCTGTGGCTCTTACCTAATGTTGACAAATGCCATGTTTCTTTTGTTTTGGTAACTAACATCGCGTCCCTGGTCTCTCTTCATGGGCAATTCAAGTATGGTTATAAGTGCTTGTCCGGATAAGATTAGATCACAGAGGTTCATCAGTCACAGGGCCACTTTCCCCTTCCTCAAAAGAACATTGGTCCCTCTTCCAAAAAAGAGAGCTTCACATATGAACAAGCCAATCACCACAGCCCAGACGTTTAATGGCCCAATACGACACCGATCGCCGTTAATTTCTTGACCAATTCAAGTGCTACTCAAAACTATAAAACGTCTTTGTCTTCAAACAACGAACACCTTAAACTACTGCATTGCCTTGAACCCGAACGATTTGCTTTCGACACAATTTAGCATAACTACTTGTTACCGATTTGTAGCAGCGCGTGTCACACATCTGTGACGCTAGGATCCGGCAAGAAAACCGCAACGTAAAGTATGACGCTGACAGCTGAGCTGTTAACAGGCTCTATCAGCCGACTAAATCACCTATGGTGTTATGTTTTCATTCGAATTTACTGCTATATCACCGAGGCTTCATAAACCTTATTACCATAGTCATGGTGGGGTGTTCGAGGTCTAGGTAATTGCGTTATGCCTTCTAAATCCCATGATTTAATTATACGAACCCGCTTCATGATGAATGCAGAATAAAGTAGCACATTTCAAACTATATTTCCTCATTTTTGTTCTTTTCAAGTTACAAAGGCAAATACTTTATCCGGTTGATTATGAAAGCACGGGCTATTTGCTTTGATTTCCCTTTTTTTAGTATTGAAAATGCCTTTTAGCTTTCTTTTTAAGCTACAAAACCGTAGGCTAAAAGCTTGAATAAAATCAAAATGAAGCTCCTGGAAATAAGCAAAATGTTAATTCTGAAGGCTTCGTCATTTAATTTCCTACTTCGCTAGGGGAAGTTCCCTAACAAAAGAGAGTATCTGATTGGCAAATATTACATCATTAATATATCAGAGCAATTTAGATTAATGCGTTTGTAGATTTACTTTATTTTTCCGCACAAGCTTCAAGAGCGGTGAAATAGGCTGGAGTAACTCAATGGAGGGACAAACAACCGAGGCCCCCCTTACATATGGCATCGTGTATGTTGCGACAAACTAATCACCTTCCGATATTGGGAACTACTTGGGAGAATGTCAATAAGTGAAAAAGATTATTTTTAAAAGAACGTAACTGATAATAGATGGCTATCAGAACTTAGAAAAAATATGTAATCTCGAAAATTGTTGAGTAATGCGCATAGTGACAGCATTTTACAAAAAAATTCCCCTGGAATGGAGCATATGCATCAAAAAAGATATGAGCATCGTATCCATCACACTGAGTCATGCAATGCATGATCGAAATGACATTTATAGCAGACAAAAGTGGTAACATCCATAAAAATCAAGCTATAGCATTGAAAAGATTTTCTACTCTCTTTATAGAGTGTATTTTGGTATATTTAACAGTAACTTATTTTTAAAATGGGGAAATTGTTGGTGCTAAAATGATAACAGTGGCGAAAGTAGTTTAATTTGACCACCACATGCAAGTTGTTGCTGTTACCATCTGCTAGATCAGCACAAATGCTCATGTAGTACCGTCCATTTCCGTTCGTGAATGGACACTTGTTTGATCGTGAAGAAAGAGCATCAGATTTTGTTTTCTGATGACCCGAAATGTCTTGAGTTGAAGCTTAAGGGAGCAAATAAAAAATTTCGACTAGGAAATGTGAGTGCGTTATGGTTGGACCAACTTCAACAAATGGAAAAAAGGTGGTTCAAATTAAAGTACCGACAATAAGGAACTCTTATTCAAGATTCCCGCAACATTGATCGGCTAGTCACAAAAGTATCCTGAGTTAGCAGTAGGTTAATTGCTCCCCATTGGTAATCGTCTGGAAAATGCCTTTCTAAGCGAAACTACTATAAGTGCTGATTCACCGTTTGGGGCTTCGTATAATAAAACAACTAATCCTCTCCTCCCGGCTCTACTAAATCTCAATTCAGTAAATTTGAAATTGAAACCCGCGATCCCAACTGCCTTTTTTCGTTACGAATTGATTTACAAACAGGAAAAGAAACTGAGGTACATTAATTCATTATGAGAAGCAAGTTTCAGCAAACACGCAAGAGGCTAAACCATGGATTTGGCAGCTCACATTGCATAAGTTGTTCGTGAACTTTTGGACAGTAGTGCAACAAATACGATTTAAAAAGCAAAATAATTACTCCACAACGTCCAATTCATTTTAAAAAATGCCGTACTTTCAAGGATTAAATTTTAGTCAGCCCACTTTAGCGAATTCCTGAATCTCGATTATGGCATGCCAGAAGTAGATTACAAAGAACGAGGCGTAGTTTGGTCGACATTGGTTCAAACATGAGTCCAGAACCAGAATTTAACGTTCATTAACCACGGTAGTGATAAAAAAATGCTTCTCTTGAAAAGCCCTGCACTAGCATCTTCTTAGATCATATCACCTAAATGGGATATGTAAAATTAAACTTAGTATTGCGTTGTTTTGACATTTAAGTGGAGGTGATCTGTGCCAGGTACTCAGTTCCACCCCCTGGTAACGTTCCGGATTAACGCATAAATGCCTCCAGCTATTTTGCATTCGAAAATCTCCCAAAATCATTCGTTCCATTCGTAGTATACGGGAACCATTTTAAAAATGCAAAACACAAAGAGTCATTATGTAGAGGGCCGGAATGGCATATTTTTTTGTACATTTACAGACATTGAAAGTAAATAATGCTACTAAACTTTCGAAGCAGGGGTACCATTTAAGAATCGTTCTCTGAGGGCTCGGCAGAATGTTTGGAAGGTAGGCTGGTGATTCATACCAAAGGCCTGATTCTCCTGACGATACTGCAAACCATAATGTAATATGTTGGAGGTATCTGAGGTGGTAATATCCAGCCGATCTAAACGAAATTGAGGAGTTGGTTGTTGATTAGGTCTTCCACCTGACGGAGAAGAAATGACGGGGGTGGGGACACTCAGGACGTGATATCGCATTCTGCTGAAATCTAAATGTGAGGTAAGTGCTCTGTGTATCTCCAACTCCAGGGGGTAGTCCTTTGGAGATAAGACCTGCACAAGGCGTGACCTGAGGCTCGTTGTCCTTAAACCAATCCAACGCAGAAGAATGTACCCTAGTCGACTGGGCTGATTGTTAGACATGGTACAGTGCAAATATTCCTCTAGAGCAGCCTGTATCTCTACTTGCGCATATTTGATTGGAGTGGGATCCGTCAGCTGATCTAAATCTGAGACAAAGGGGGGCAGATTTCAAGGATAAAATCCCTCAGGTAATGTTTCACAAAAAAAGCTAAAACACTTGCCTACGTTGAAGAAGAGCATTGCCTTCAAACATGCGCATTCAACGAAGTTAAGGTTTAGTGTAGTAAGTTGGTTAATATTTTCATACAGTTTCCTCAAATTTAACTTCACATTTTCCCCATCATTGCGCTGATGGAGCTTCAGGAGATCGATTCCGTAGTTCAGACGCTGAGATAGCGTTAACAGAATAATGTCGCACAGTGCATCGTTTAGCAGTGCCATTTGGTCGACCTTCTGAAAAAAATTGTGGCAAATTTAAGCACATGATTAACCATAGAGTTACCGTGGAATAAATATGTGGGAATTTTAGCATGGGCTTGAAAATTACGACCACCATTCTTACGTGGATGTTATTGAAGAAGGGTAATTGTTTTGCCCACCTCACGTAGTGAGTGGCAATAGCTGCAGTGCTGGTAAAGGGGGAATCAAAGGCCTGCTCGGCGTTCAGTAAAGTGGAAATCAGTTGAAGGGCAGAACGTGTCTGCGCCGAGTCCATCGATGGTGCCCCAATTTCTGAATCGGGAGAAATCTCCCCACCTCGGCGGTCAAAGGTACGGAAGTAAGGATGACTCACTGCAGACAAACGACCCCGTTGAACGGCTTGATGGATAGAGGGTATAATTTTTATTTATTATGGCTCATTGTAAAGCTCATTGATATCTTTGACCACCATGAAAAGTTTTCTTAGGGCATATACACTGCGTACAGATGTCTTGAGGCATCAAAGTGGCATAAATGAGCCTAAAATTCGTTTACGCTTACAAACCTTAAATAAAGGCTACGCTATAAAATGAAATCGTTGAAAGTTTGGATTGAGCATACATTTCAGCAAGGTCTAGAAGTAATATAAGAAACTTCTACTGAGGTATACCTTTTACGATTGAAGAAATCAAGTACAAAGTTTGCCATAACATTTCGTTGCACCCATCGCAAGCACGTCCAATGAAAAGGAACACTTATTTTGATTCTTCCCAATTTCGACTGTTTAAATTTATGTAATTACGATGTAAAAACTAGTAAACGAGATTAAGTAAATGGATTCTGTTTTGTACTTTGTACTTTATTCAATATTCATTTAACGGTAATAAATCCTGAAACAGAAACGGTAAAATTCTATGGCTCATTTACTAAATTGATATTTTCACACTTTGGGCCTGACCCTTCACTTAAAATACAGCAGTGACAACTGACGCAACCACTTTAACTAGGACTGGCATTCTGACAAGCAAGTCAAATTAACTAGGCAGAATTCCTACTATTTGGCTGTTGTTCCTCGAGCGAAGCAGGTTTGGCAGGTCTGATGAAAGAAGGGACTATAGCCACACTAACTAGCTGATCCGAAAGAGCATGTGTCTGAAAACCATTATCGATATTATAGCTGGAGCCAGAGTGCTTGGCATGAGTTTAACGCTCTGAATTGCTCGTAAAAACTGAAGAAAAAATTCAAAACACTTCATCAGAACTTCGTACAAAAAGGAAATCCTTCATTTATAAATAAATGATAATGTCGCCTACCACCGAAATTATAAATACGCGCTTAGTCTAATGGGATTCCAGTGCACCGTCCCTAAAGGTGTTCGATTTATTTTCCTTAGTAAATATCTATCCATCAGATACAGAGGCTCAATTATGCTAGAGATTAGAATGGAACCATGCTATTGTAATTGCAATTCAATGACACCGAAGGTCAATTGCAAATCTGCTGTTTCTGACTTAACACAGATGATAATCTACATTATTTAGCAGAAAAAAAATAGTAAGGAAGATAATTTAGAAGAAAATAAGGATAAAATTCATAAAACGATACCTTCTTTATGCATTCCCTTTCTAAGGCACTTTTGAAAGCGGCAATACTGGCATTGATTTCGATGGTGTAGGTCAATGAGACACTGACGTGCTCCTCGACAGGTGTAAGTCAATTGGCGCCTCACGGAGCGCTTGAAGAAGCTCTTGCAGCCCTCACAAGTAAACTGACCGTAGTGTTTTCCAGAACTCTTGTCTCCACACACCACGCAGTCACAACTCGCCGATTCCCCTTCTCCCTGCTTGCGCCTCACTACCCCCACCACATCAAGCGCGGGCTTAGGCTCGCCGTTCTTTCGAGACTCTGCCCTCTGCGTACGCATGTTCCGCAGTAAAGGGGTAGAGAAGAAGTTGGTCTCAGCTCTTGGATGAGAATGATTCACCCATAGGTTCGGAAAGAGGAGATTTGGAGGCTGGAGAAGGGTGAAGCAAGTAAAATCATTTCTGCCGTTTTGCATTTCGAATGCATCAAAATTACTATCACTCACACGCATACGGTCATGCGCTTAGGTTAGTGTGTACAGAAGATAAAGAAGAAAGTGGTCTATCGCTCAGGTGCTTCCAATCACGCATAGTCACGACCCGGATTGTACGTGTGTGACCTTTCAAGGCTTTGGCAAAAGCCTATGTGGTAATTGGCTCGCGTTCAAATAACTCTAGCCAATTAAATTTCAGTGCGCGTTCGTGTACCTGCGAATGTACGATTAACGTGCTGCTCCTGTCTGATTAACTAATACACTACTAAAACAATGACCACGAAGCTCCGTTGATTGTAACTTAAATCAAAGTTGTATAATCCTGATGTATTTATTTCTTTGTCCATTCAAGTTTATATGTCGATAAAAGTGCTGGCTTTTGGTGAAAATGAGTAAGCGAAATGACATGAAAGATAAAATAAGATATCTCGAAACACCTTTTTTGAGGTTATATCTGGTCTTTGTGAGTACGAGTCCCGTTAAACCAGTTAGTGCTTGGGCAGCAAGTTCTTATGCCTAATAAAGTATTAAGAAATATTGGAAAATCCAAATAAGGCGTAAAACATTAACAGAAATGGCTGGAATTTTAAAACGACACAATAAGAACATTGATATTGGTAATTACACTAAATAGTAACCTTATAACATCTTGCACTTGGCACCAAGCTGCCACCACCATCACGTTTGTCTTCTAATGGGCTAGGATTGTATGAATTTGGTAATTCCCACCGCTTGTTTTGGAAAATTTTTACAATTTTGCAAATAATCATGTTCATTCCATGGAAATTTGTTAATACTACTACTGAAGTGATGGGTAATCTCATCTCTCTTTACAGTTCTTATTATACAAATAATGTTCCTTTTCTATTGCGTTAAATTCTATAAAAAGAGAGTGAAGTACTTGCTAGTAATGGCCCAAATAAAGCTGGGTTCTGCTAGAGTTTATCTTAAAAATTTAACGGAAAAAAATTACATGAATTGTGCATGTTTGGTTTTGGAGAAATGGTTGTCCGCACAATGATGGGTGGGTTGACACTTGCTCCTTTGAGTAGGGTAATCTTAAAAGGAAAAAATCCAAAAAAGAATTATTTACAGATTTAAAAAACTTGTTTTACCACTGATTCGAGATCGGGAACGGTCGAACTTGAGAACGAAAGTAGGCTACCTTCGGTATAAATTTTTTGGCGAAACGTTAACTTAGGGTGGTTATTTTTGGTCAGTAGGTGTAGACGTAATTCGATGAAACGTTAAGAATGATAAATTAATACATCTGATGAGCAAGTGTAAAACTGTGAACTCGTCTGTAGTGAGAGAGCTTTTAACTAAACGAAACATTATAATCTATTGGATTAAATTGCAAATATTTATGCGTTTGACCTTTCAAACACGAAAAGGTGATGGGAACAGAAAATAGCCTATCCTGCTTTAAGAAACCATGAGACGTAACAAACAGGCCTAAAGGAAAAAAAGTTTCTGACTACAAAAATTGGGGACCACATCGCTTTAGAAACTTGTGTAAAGTTTCTCTCCTCATTCCCGATTCAGTTAAGTAAGGGTTATGGTTCATTTTTGGCCAACGAATTAATAAGTGGACATGGATACTGAAAACAACTTTCGGCTGTGTCGATTAATGCAAATAAGCGTTCAACTGTAGCCTCTTTTAGGTTTGTAACGATAGGAAAGAATTTAATTACAAGACTAAACATAAAATTATTTGCATTTACCCATTAATTAGTAGAGTATTCTCGGCAGCTAAAATGTATGTGAAGTGTTGACAGCTGTCAGCGTCACATGTTACGTTGCGGTTTTCTTTCCGGATCCTGGCAATGCAGTAGATGTAAGATGTTCGTTGTTTGAAGACAAAGACGTTTTATAGTTTTGAGTAGCACTTG
>NW_020170381.1:881173-1048619 GCF_000524195.1 Echinococcus granulosus | reverse complement strand
AATTGGTCAAGAAATTAACGGCGATCGGTGTCGTATTGGGCCATTAAACGTCTGGGCTATGGTGATTGGCTATTCTTTGTGGCTCTGGTTGCAGAATTGCCAAAATATAGTTTATTAATCACTAAAACCTACTCTGTACGATTTCTTTTGGAGTTTCGTTCACTTTATCCGTAAACAAGACTAGGATTTCGGGCGAATTTCGACTCACTTGTGAGGTTTGTTTTAATAATATACCTTGTTTATGCCTTCGCATGCATTGTTACTTAAGCGTCAAATCTCTTTCACCATAATAGTGAGAGGAAATTGCAGTTGAAAGGGATAAGGTCAGTCAGTCGGCTAAATGAAACAATAAATGGTACAATGAAAAGCCACTGGACGAAGGACCCTATGCTACGTAGATGGAAATACGGTGATGCTTGTGATCATGCTTAATTAGTACTACCCAAATTTCACCTAAATTTGACCGTTAGATGTGAAGCAAGAAAGTGCCCACTATATGTGCAGATGCTATCTCGAACCGCACCTGTAGCGCAAATAATTTTTGAGGTTTGTGGCCTGGCGCCACAAGGTTCAAAGCAGATACAATCAGCAGGGCAATGAGGAGCATAAAGGTCACTAGATGGCCCCGTTTGTTGGACAAGTAGTCACGCCAAGTCGCCACGGCAATCATGCATCCCGGTTCCGCATTGCCAAGAGTGGTTGAACTTTCACTGTTTAAACAATTATCCGAATAGTCAGGGCATCAAAGTTTTAAATTACAAGGAATAATCTCGAAATTTTATTAGGTACTCAAGCCTAATTTAATGGACATAAGAGTAACTTACTCTGCTGCCATTTTCCACGTTGTTTCAATGCTGCATAAGTGTGTTAAATAATTTCGAGTACTGTCCAAGAATATTCGCTTTTTGGCATTTACCCTTCTGAGTTCCATTTTCATGAGCTTAAGTGTACCTTGATTATCTATTCAGTTAACTCTTATGCTCAAACTCAAATCACTTTTTATTAACTAACGCTTAAAATTACGGACTCAAAAACACCAGGTAGAGATTTGGGAATGCATTTAAAATGATAAAAGTTTCAGAACGTCCAATATTTAAGAATCTAAGTGCCGTGCGGATATAAAACAGTTACAACACAGTGAACACACTTGTAGGATGAAAACGAGGTTACGTTAATTCGGTCAAAAAAAATACCCGATAGCCTAGTCATTAAAATTTGATTCTAGGGAAGGTTCAAAAATTGCATTTACACTGAACGTATTTTACCCGAGCCAATCAGTGTGATTCCACTAAATTTTACATGCTTGTCATAAAATGCTCATCATTTATTGATTCCGATCACTTATCCGCGTTAAGCACCATGCGAACTTAAAGACGAAAACTATTTGACTATAAGAACTGAGGTGCGGCTCGATTCGTAAGATGTACATAATTAAGAAGAAACTCCAAAGTTTGTGTAATATCGTTCAACAGAAGGGAGAGGACACATTCCCTCCCTATCAAGAGTGCTAAATGTAGAGACCCAAGACCTCCCAAAAGACAAAAGAAGACATAGTAGTGGGGCAAAACGTATACATTCTACATACGGTAGGTTTTGGGTCTTCCGGCATGGCCCAAAGGCCAGCCCACCCGATGAAGGTACAATGGCGGGGACTCAAAGTAGACCCTTTGTCGAAACATGGAGTTAAACAGCAAACTTATTACACTAAAATATTAACATTGTGCCAGCAAAGCTTAATCAAATGTTTTAGGACAATAAGTTGTTCAGAGTGCATTTCCAAAACTCGTGTAATTCAGATTTTTTGCTTTTATACAACAGATTTCCTGCCGTACACTTCAATTATTATAAAGTTTCTGCGATAAGGCTTAGTCTTACATGCCCTAATCCATTTTAGGCTATTCACAGTATAATATCAGCTGCCGAGTTTTTGACTGTCTCGAACTTTTTTAGAAATGCTTCTCACTGTCATGCCCTTTTGCTCTTGTAATATATGATTTGCTTAAAACGGGCCTGAATTTCTCATTAAGTAGTTATGTAATGAAGCACTTTAGTTGTTTATATCTCGGTTACAGAAACAATACAACTATGTAATAAGATGGTTGTTTATCTCTCGGTATCGGCAAGCGACCACTTTAGACTTGGCCTTTGTACCACGCCGGGTGGGCTGGCCTTCGGGCCATGCCAGTAGCCCAAATAACTTCTCTGTTCTGAATACGTACATTCCGCCCAAGTATTATGTCTTCTTTCGTCTTCAGAGAAGTCTTGGGACGCTGCACCCAGGTGCTCTACCATCATACCTTCGCTGGGTGGGCTGGCCTTCGGGTAATGCCAGCAGACCCAAGTCCTACACTATGCCGAATACGGATATTCTTTGGGGAAGTTGTGGGGTGTTGCAGCAAACTATAGCCTTAGTGCATAGTGAAAAATGCACGCATGCCTTAAAGTTCGTAGTTAGTTATCCAACTATTAGCTTCCTACTAGGCTAGGGGATGTATACGAAGCACAGCTGCCAATTACTTGTGACAGACATCCTAAAAGTTTAAAAAACTTTGGCTATTTTTGCGCAATAATCAGTCTCATGGTCCTCAAGAAAAGTTGCTATTTACACTTTGTAAAAATGTGCAATGCGTTTTCTACAGTAGGGAAATGTCGGAGACAATGTTCCATAATGGGCCAATTACGCAATTTGACGCATATTTACATAGAACATTGACTCACATTTTCCCTTTTTTGGACATTAAAGGTCGTAGGTGTAGCGCGCCTAGACTTCTGGTAGGGGTGGAGGCCAACGACATGGCCAAGAGGAGAGTCACCAAAGAAAGGTGCAATGGCCATGACACAAAGTGGCCCTACTTGCCAAAACCGGAGGTTAAGCAAGCAACCAAAGTATTGCAGCAAAAATACATATTTACCGTGATAAGTGTTTGGGAGTGCACATTATTTTTGCATTTTTAGAAGAACATATATTTAGTGCATTTGAGAATATAACTCTGTCCAAATAAGTCCGAAAAACTCAACTCCACGCCTAATAAGGCCTTCCTGCTGCTTAATAGTTTATGTTTGATCATTACAGCTTGGTTGAATTCCCATACTTTACGTAAAAATTCTATTCCCCTGCCTTTTAGTCCTGTATAAATCGTGAAATACACTGGACTTCACATTGACGATGCTGTACAAGGCCTAAGAGGTAACAGATGCAGTTTATTTGGGTAATGTGTTTTTTACATTGATTTCAGTCACTAATACACTGGTCCATAATTCCAGGTTTTTCGAATGGTGCAGATGATATTTTGAGGGAAGCCCATTTGGCTGTGACCTTGGCGGAGTGTTTATTGTCTGTTGCGAGCAATGAAGGTCTCTTGTAAAATTTTTACATTAATCGAAACTATTTGTTGTGCTTTTCTTTATTTATGAACCTTTGGGCTTTTCTTTGGTTGCCATCATAACTAACTGAAACCTCTTCTCAGAGTTGTTTATTGCCTTGACTGGATGATAGCTAGTACCTCATTTTTCTTTCACTAGTCCTCATTCCAGAAGTGAGATTTTTACGTTTTTTTTTTTAAATCTATTTTTAATTCGAAGCTATGTGCTTTAGCATAGCTGTTACATTCATATCAAGCAATTGAAATGGAATGCTTTGGCTTCCGGCCTTTATGTGGGTAATTTGGTACAAAATCCCTTGCACATAGTTTGCTTTTAATGCGTCACGTCCGCGATGACGTCGTTTTTCGAGGTAACAGATCTTTTTTTCACCACAATCTGGTTACATTGCAATCGGTTGTAATTTTTGGAGTAGGAATCTGAACACTGGGGATTAAATTAATTGGCCGTCTCGTCTGTTCTACATTTACCCTTCTTTACTTAGCAGCCATATTTACTGAATGAAAATCAAGTTGTTTGTTTAGTGACCTAGCGCCCACTATCGAAGCATTTGTTGATTTTACTTAAATGTAAATTATCATATGTTTAGGTCTAGATTAGCCCAGCTGCCTAGTATATAATGCGACCTACCAAAGGCCCACAATATCTCTCGTCTCCGCATCCCCCTTACCTTGCTACAACGTTGGCCAACTCAGGAGATATTCTCTTTTCTTCCGCTGTCACTAGTCACCGCAGCAATTCCTTCTTATTATCATCCCTTCATCATCCATCTCTTCAGCAACACCAAAACAGTTCGGTCTTTTCACTGGTTGATCCCAATATCGAGTTGCCAACAATAAGCGCTAACGAGGTTGAGCAAGTCTTGAGTCAGCTTCAATCTTCATCATCCTCTCAGTCGTCTGCACCACCACCATCTCGAAAGACATCGGGGTATTGGTTTTCCAAAGATGATTCCTTCACTCCTCCTCCGACAAAGCGCTCCTTTGGTGGCTGTGTCACACCTGTAATAACCTACGCAGACCATCGAATGCAGAATTCACAGCCACCTCAGGCGCGCTCCTCTTCGTTGTTTGCCGCTCTTCAGTTGCCTCCGTTGGGGGTTGGACCGACGACAGTTTCATCCTCTACCTCTCCTCCATTGCACGTGGCACTGCGGAGACAGCTGTTGGCACCCTCAACCACCTTTACCAATATCTCAAATGCGGCTAAACAACGTCAAGAAAATCTTACGGTGCGCCTGGCCAATCGAGCCAAATTGACGGCTGCTGCTCGGATTCCTGTTCTCGCTAATCCATCGACGGCCAATTCCGAGTGTGTATGTTTCTATTTTTCTTTGTCTCTGCCGTAGCCATCATTCCAAAGCATCTTGTTTGTGCCATCAGTTCTCAGTCTCATCATATGAAACCTTCCCTATCTGGTAATTTATTGTACCTGTCTATCAGGTAGCCCATGTCTTTCCTTGAAATAAAGTTCACCAGGGCATTTTTCAAAAAATGATATTATGTAAATCGTCACTGTACTAATTCGTAACAGCCTTCAAAAATTCGCCGCTAATTTTTCGATAGATTTAAGAGACTTGAACGCGTAATTTTCATAGTGTTACTTTTGAAATTACTTTCCACATGTCAGTGGCATTTGGACCCGCTTCTCAGTCTTCGGGTTTAGCTACCTCTTCAAGTGCTGCAAACCAAATTTAAGTTGCTCCCCACAGTGGCACCGCCATACCGTGCAGTGATTGCTGTTTGTCTGCCACTTAATGGGCACGTGATGCGTATAACTGTCCCCCTCCCACGCGCTCCTCGCAGTTTGGGGCAAATCCACCTTGTTTTGCTCCTCACCTCCAGCCTTCTTTTCACTTTCCCCATTGCGGCACACAAATTACTGCTGGGTAATTTCTTTTGCTGCCCTTTTGGAAGCACCTTTCCCATCCAGATTTCCCCTACTAGACACAAAAACTACTTCATGTTTCCATTTTCCAAAATGTCTTGCATTCCAGCTTTGTGTTCAGAGCTGTTTGGAGCACTGATTTGCTACATGTTTTCAATCGGTTCACGATGTTGCCTTTTATAAATTTTTTTGCTATAGCATTGTGAATAACATCATTAATTGTGCTATTGTTGTGGACACTTATCACAAACAAGTGAGTGTATTTCGACGATAGGGTATTGGAGGTGTTGGTAATTTACCGGTGCAGTACCAAGTCAGGCTGCTACAATTTTTTGTGATACTGGTGCGTTATTTGAGGAAGTGTTCATTTCACACCAATTTTCGAATTTGATGTGTTCTCTATCCGACACTTTTACCTTATTTGGCTCTGTTTATGTAAAATATTTCAAAAATGAGTAAGTCTAATACAGCACAACTTTTTATGCAATCAAAAGCATGTTTTATTATTTTAGATAAAGACTTTTTACTTAACTAAGGCGTGCGGCATGAAAGATCCTTTCATATTATCTACTTAAAGTTACTTTGAGCACTTAATCGCCTTTTCCAGACCACACCAACTCGATCTATCATATCTCAACCGCCTACCCTGATGACGCCATCTTCCACTGACCACGTCCCCCAGGATCCCAACGAGCGCTTCCGATTTGTTGTGAGTTCTCTTTGTCAAAAAGTGTACTACTCTGCTGTCCTCCGGTTTTCTAATTTGATATTTAACTTTAATAATCCTTGAATGTTTTATTGAGGGCCCCAGTAGTCACTTGATTTTCGCTCTTCAACAGTATATGCCACTATTTTGAAATTAGCAAGATTTCTTGCCCTGAATTCAGACTATTCATTGTTGCATTAATTTCTGAAAGGCCCTATGCAAGATTTTTTGAACTTGCGTTGGGCGTTGACGGACCAGTCATCTGATATTCCATGTATTAAGCCAATTAGTATTGTGTAGAAGTAATAAAGATGGCATTAATGGGCCATCATCTGGGCTAACTTCAGGTGATCCCGGATCGCCAATAAGCATAATTTCGTATTCGTTCTGTGCATCCCCATCAGTTCCTGACGTGGAAAGCTGCTAGAATCCCAATTGAACCACCTTCCACAGGCTTTCTATTCATTTTACATAAATATAGCATCTGTGCCGTGAAAATGCTTAGGTTGGCCGATCGCTGTGGAATCCACATAGGATTACACTATGTTGAACTTAAGTTTGGTTTTTTTTAATTAATATCTTACGTTTTTTGAAAACCATTCAAAAAAATGCATTTCAAGAAATTTTATCACATTCTTTTCTAGTAATCCTTGATGTTTAACCTGGAAAATAAATTGCCTTAATATTTTTGATGTATTATTGCATTTTCGATAAATTGAATCTACGTGTTTCCAGTTTGTCATTTCGCGTACTTTACCTTAGCCAGGTGGCTGATTTCATCACCTCTTCCCTTGATTGTGATAAGTATCTAATTAATCATGGCTTATACTTGTTAATCTACTGGAAACAAATGTACAGCAGGGCCTTATGCTTTTGCTTTTTGCTTTTGTTCTTTTCCTGACTGTTAAAAGCAGAAAAGTTTAGCCATTGAGATCAAAAATTCCACACATTTATGTTGTTACAATTATTTTTGACGGTGAATCATTACTAGGTATGTTTTCTTTTCCTAATAGCGGCAAATTACATTGTATCAACTTTGGGAATATCTATTTCGCATTCTGATTTGAGAATTAGATACCCTAGATTTCGCCCCGACGATAAGCTCATTTTTACAAACTTTGAAACGGGTATAACATTTGCTATTAATTGTGAATTTACCTGATCATGCTGCGATGCCATTTTTAATGTCTTAATCGAATCTTTTAGCCTGATCAGTGTCCTGCGGCAGAGTGAATCTTATGATTAGGAAAGTTAACCATTAGCCTCTTCTAGAATGCTTCCATTGGACCTCTCTTAGGCTCATAACTCCGTAGTCCATTCGTCATTCTGGTTTGCTAACTGACCTGCTGCCAACAGCGTGCTCTCTTTGACAGGTGTATTGTTCAAGAGAATGAAGGATTGATGAAACTACTCTTGTTCATGCTACTTTTTCAATGCTCTGCACCACGTATTGCTTGGGATTTCCGCCAAATATCGAACGGTAGCCGTTCACAAAATTCTCCATGCTGCCCTTAGCAGATTGCGCATTTTTTCAAATAAAATTTTTCCGACAAGTCGGAACTTCGAAAATTTTTCCCTTTCTCTTCCACATGGGACCTGTTGGTTCTGTTCATGAGTAGCCATAGCATCCCAGTACGAATAACCGTACAAATTTTTGCTATGGGCGAAAGGGCAAAGCTACCACTATAAAACTGTTCACTTCCTTCTTTGTGCATTTTTAATTGGGTTCAAGGTTCCTAATTTATTCCGGGTAGAAAGCATGATTTTATTTTTTTCTGTCAGATTTTGTCTCAGTTGGCATCTGTGCCATCTACCTTAGTCGATTTTGATCTTACATAATTTATTGTTTTCGTCTCTGCTTGACATTAGTTTTTTTTTTAGTGCATATGTAAAAGTGAATCACCACTACAATTGTAGTAAAGTCGTTTTCACATCAGTGTTCCCATTGCAACACATTTCCTCACAGCGCTCCCATTTAGGACTAAATAGTTTCTGACTAAACTTATCTTCATTATTTCCGAATTAAGCTCTACGTTTCTGTTAAATCATACCCTCTTCGGCTTTAGTTATGTATTTGATTCGAAAAGCATTTCCTCTAGCGCCACTTCACCACTTGATTTTTCCCCCCTTCCCGTTTGGTAATTTCAAAGGATTTATCCAGTAAACCTGACAATTTCTCGACCCGTTTTTAGTGTCCTCACCCGCGGTGTGGTCGGCGGTACCAGGCGCGAATCGGTTTAACACGTCACCTGGTTAAGTACCACGGGGAGAATGTGGAGGCGGAGGAGGTGGTGACATTGATGCCAAAGTCCGATCCCCTCCCAGCAGCGTCTGGTACTGTCTGCAACGAGGAAGCGACTCTCTCGTGCTCACCTGTTCCTTCCTCTACAGCCGCTGCTGGGCCCTCCTCCTCCCTCAAACTTTGCTTCTCCGTGCGGACTGTTCGGGTGTGTTTCAGCTCCTCTTTCCAACGCGCTTGCCTTATGACTCCATAGCTTACTCTGATTAGCTGCCAAACTGTCAGCCACCATCGGCTGTGCCTAGTGCCTGAAATGAATATATTTACCTCGCAACATTCATGCGTTTTCGACAGCAATAACTGCGCGGATAGATGACCGCATTAATGTTTATGTGATTAGTTTGCTTAACCTGTGTTTCTGTTAATTCTCACAACAATTTAGGTATGAGTCTGGTTCGGTTCCAAATTTCAAACTTTTGGGTTGCCTTGATTATCGGTTTATGCTTGGGAACTTCTCTTCTACACTGGTTCTAGGAACGCCCTTTATGACGTCAATTTTTTCATTTTTTTTGTCTGTAAAACTGATTTCGATTTAAGTGTCCATTATGATACCTATAAACATACTTTAATCTTGGACGTTCTTTCCAATCATAACTTCTCGAATAATTTGGAGAGATCAAGATATGTCCACAGTTATGACTTAATTCTTGATTTTTTTTGTTTAAAGCTGGAATTTTCATGAAGTATAATTTGATTCTGATTTCATGGCCTGTCGTCCACCTCGAATTGGTTTTTATCAGCTTGGTAACTGTATCACCAATTTAAGCATTAGCAAAAATGCATCCCTTTAAGCGGAGTTTACCTAGCGGAGAAATGGACTTGGTAAATATGTAAGAGGATAAATACGGTATCCGAAAAGTGGACAACAGAGTCAGAGACATCGATGCTCGGCACTGCCAGTCAATGTTAGTCACACTACCAGCGTTTGCTACGATGTCATCAAGTGTGCGTGGGTTGGGATCAGTGTTAGCGCCGACTGGAGGGTTGACTATCGCATCTGAGGCCTAAATTCCTGTACTACTTCGGTAATGGTATCGCCTTCAATGTTTTTGGTGTTTCCCATTTATACTAAAACAATTTTTCATCCGTTATGGAAGGTCACTTTTTTAAAGCCATTCTCTTTGCCCACTCGCATGTGTTGTCGGCGTTTGAAACCTTCAGCCATCACCCTAATATGCCTATTTTCAGTCGGATTCCAAGGCAAATTTTGTCTTTCACCTACGTCTTTCTGACACCAACCCATGTCTCGCCGATGCTCGCGCCCTTGCTGGCCGGGTCATCAGCTTTTTCTGTCGTATGGAGCGAGATACGGGTAACCTGAACTCAACTGGTGCACAATCAATTCAATCATCCCGTAATAGATCCTCAAGGTTTTCGACTTTGCTAAAAAGTTAATATACTCTACTGCCATACCCGTCTTTTGTTTCCAAAGCTCATATGCGTTGAACCCTGATTAGTCTAGGCTCAAAGCAAGATTTGTTTCATTCAATGCTCACCATTGAGATAAGAATTTTTTGAACCAATTTTGTAAGCGATTAACCCCGGGATTTAAGTGATTTGTGAAAATACTGGGATTCTTCTCTACTGATCTTTGGTTACCATAAATAAATTCACCTTGTAGGATAATTTTTTTGAACGTCAAAGGCCATAATTTCGAATCATGCCTGGAGTGTATTGCATTCATTACAAAGTCCAATTACCATATTTCTTTACTAGCATTCACTTTTTTGTATGCTTTTTGCATCTTTAATATCTTCATCTGCTTTAAAATGTTGGATAATGTTATGGCTCTGCTTTTACGATGTTGCTGTAGTGTATTTAAAAATCTATGCACTTGGAAAGGCATCACATTTGAACCATTTTCTTACTTCATTATAGTAGATAACATCTCCATTATCAATTCGCCAAAGTGTTTTTTATTGGGGAATTCATGTTTATTGGCATGCAGTACAACTAAGCTTTTATGGATAACACTCATTCCCTTGGCCTCCACGTGTCTAGTTACCGAAGTAAAATTACTTCAATAATATGTGATTCATTGATATTCCATTCAGTAAAACACTAGCTTCATGCCCTTTGCTTTGCAAACGCGTTGAAATGGAGTATGGTGTGGTACCTCTTGTGGTGCAGGTGGATCAGCGATCATCTCAGTCACTGGACCGATCGAAAGTTCAGCGGCGCTATCCTTCGCCTCCACCTCCTTCCTCCTCCACGAGCACCCTTGCCTGTCCTCCTCCTCCTCCCCCTGCACGCACGACGGCCCCTACCGCTGCGGCTCGCGCGAACCTGCGCAGCCAGACCTCACCTAGTCTACTCTTTGATCGCCAAACAACCACCACCGGCGGTGGGGGCGCCAAGGTTGCCATTGTCTCTATGCGACGCTCGCCACCTCCCGTCTCCGTTCCCACTGCCCACCCCGATCCCCTTCTGGTGCAGCAACCACCGCCCCCACCAATACTTCAGCCCCTGCCCCCTTTCCACATGAGCATTTACTCCAATGATGTCTCCGAACGGCTTAGCAACTGCAAGTTGCCTCGTCATTTCATTGTTAATATTCATTAGTCGCTAAGTTTGCATGAATGCTTTCATTTTTTTTTCATGTCCTCCCAATAGAACTGAACTTGCAAGTTATAACAAGTATTTAATACATAAACAGATTCTTAAGAAAACATTTTATATGCGGTCGTACTGTAACGTTTATGCCGGTGGGAAATGCTTAACCTACGGTTCATTTTCTTAAATCTTTTGCTTGCGACTAATTCAAAACAATAGCCTTTGCAATTGTTCTATGCCTAATAACCACTTAATTGTCATTATTTATTCCCTTTTTATGATGCTGAGCGTGCCCAAACTAATCTAGTAAAGTGTGTCCAACGTGAAATAAACTGATATCCCTCAACTAAATATGTAGCCTACTACTCTTTTGTTAATGCTTGCTCTTGGTTGATACGTTATTTCTAGTTTACGTAACCTTGTATTTCAAGAAATTAGTCTTTGCTTTACAGCTGGCGGAGCTCCAACAGATCCTTGGTGTTGTAGCAGTAGTGATAGGACTGCAGCCGTCGTCAGCGTTCCCCAGTGTTCTTCCTCGTGTTGTTGGCAAGACGATTGTGAGGAGTTTGAACATGAAGAAGAGGAAGAGGACTTCTTGGAGGAGGATTGCAGCAGTGATCTGGGTTTTGACAGCTGCTACTACCCCAGTAGGCCTACTGACTCTCTTCCTTGTCTGCTGCACCCCACTTATCCTCGTCATTTCCACTCTCCTCCACCTTCCTTCCACCTCCTTCCTCGCGGCTCTGCCGTTGACCTCTCCACCGCTGGCGTAACGGAGGAATGTTCCAGCTGCTGTTGGACCGCTGATTCAGACTTTTCCAGTTCCCTCGGTGGCGGTCATGGTGGTCGGCACTCTTCGGAGGATGGGAGAGTTCCCAGCACTGGGGGATTCTGGACTTCGCCATACCCTCGGGTGCCTCCAACACGGCAGCGGAAACAACGACTTTCGTCGACTTCTTCAGCCATGCTCCTCTCTCGTCGACGATTTTCGACAACCGTAGAGAAGAAGTTGCGCTGGAGGCGTGGCGACCGTCACGGACGGCGACGCACGGTGAGCAGCAGTGGTGGCAGCAGCGGTGGCCTTCCTGTTGCAGCTGCGCCCAACGCCGCCGACGTCGTTGTTAGCACAGCACAGTCAGCGAGTGTTATCTGTGGTGGGGGAGGCGATAACTCATCCTCCTTGGCAAAGGCTTCCGACGAACTGGTTGCCTGCCCAATACACGATTGCGGCCTCGTCTGCTCTGGATGCGAAAACCTCTGTGAACATCTGAAGGAGTGCCATCTACCCGACTGTATGTTTACCATTTAGGCGTCCTAAATGCGATCCTGTTGCTGGTGTTTACATTTGTTCTACTGTGAATTTGATGGCCGTTTATACAACACTTGACTTTCGCGTTTGTTATTACATAATGTTCCCCTTTTTATCACTGTCTAACTGTTACTTAATCTCTCATTTCTACCACTGAAACTCCTGTCTTGTTCACTAATTTGGTTGCCAGTAGCTGTGCCTAAATCATTATCTTGACTAACTGGTTGCAATATATTACCTTGCGATTCTCCTATATTTATAAACCATAACTATAACTTACCGATTACAGTTTTTTTCCACATTAATCAAAAAGACATCTGTTTAGTAAAATCTCATTTTTCAAAAGGGTCATTTTTGTGTGTTCACTTTATGATTTACTTTGTCAATGAAAAATTGTAACGACTTCCCTATCCGTGCGGCTAATTATCACCATTTCTTATGACTTTTAGACTTTATCATTTTTGATCACTAATTATTCCTACTTTCACACGAGTTGCTACACTTTACTAATATTTATGAGTTCTGATATTTTTACTTAACAAGGCGGTAGCTTCTGAAACCCCAGGTTCAAGTATTCACCATCTTATTGCTTCTTTCCATAAGACTGAGGAGCTCTACTTGCTAGTTAAACTACTTCCTTTCTTCAGATTTGGATTGCCTTAAAATTTCAGTTGCGATTTTCTAGTTTATTCACACGTCTCTGGGCTCCACTTTGCATGCATATCATTTCGTGTTTTACCTGTCATCATCAGTCGTCCTATCTACCTGTTCATGGCTGTTTCGACCCAGCATTGGCGGTTTATCTGATTTTTGTGGCATGTCTGAGGTTATGCCTATTTTACGTCTTTAACCACAGGGTTGACAATGTTCGAAATTCCTTT
Organism: Echinococcus granulosus; assembly: GCF_000524195.1. Taxonomy (NCBI): domain Eukaryota; kingdom Metazoa; phylum Platyhelminthes; class Cestoda; order Cyclophyllidea; family Taeniidae; genus Echinococcus; species Echinococcus granulosus. The sequence continues at coordinate 1,035,603 of NW_020170381.1, read as the reverse complement.
TGGAGGTTTTCATTAAGCTCAGGCAAGATGTTTTTTGTTATTAGCGTCGTTCTGCTAGCTGGACATGCGATCTCGTCTCACTTTTTCGAGCCGACGCTTGAACCAGTTGGAGCACTTGTTATGACCAACGGTTGGGCCTCATAGGATTTGCTTTATTTTTGAGAAAAGCAGCAGTTTTAACAGTTTTCTTTTAGAGATGGACAACAGTCTTTCTCATAGAGATATTTCCACTTCCAGTTCATCATCTTTAGCGATCCATCCTTTCCCTTACCTCTTACTCTGTAGATAGATCCTTAGGTTTTCCTCTTCATTTTCCTAATCACTCATTTAACTCCAAACTCAATGCACTCATCACCGAATGTGGAAACAACGTTGTTAAATAACGACTGCCTTTGATTCCCAGCAAACGGAATGAAATTCTCACGATTGCTGTAGAAACCGAAGAAGTTCATCGTATTTGTTTGTTTCAGTATTTTGAGAAGATCCTAGAACTTATCTGTTGTCGGCACTTGTAACGCTGGTTGAGCAGCAGCGATTTATTTCCACTTGTTTAAACGCACAAGAGGGTAGAACCCTCGGATTGGGACAGCAAAACAAGTCAGACGGAGAATGGCGTTTGATACACCATTGGCGTCGTGTGGCTAGCCAGGTGAGCAACAAATCTTACCGGGAAGCCAAGTGACAGCAATTTTGACGAACGAGTTTTGTTCGGTAGCTCAAAAAGCAGGCAACAGAGGCAACCAGCTCTGACGGCCGACAACTCTTGATGGGGAGGCTGTCCGCTCAGAGCCTGTACGCCTTGTGCGCTGCGTGGGAATGACGACGGTGTCGATGTCAATGTGGCAAGAAGAGCTTATATGCATGTAAGGATGACTAATATGAAGGTGGTTTGTGTCTGGGTCATGACTATACCTTAACTGTAAAGCTATGCTTGAGTCATCCATAGTCCAGGCTGACAGGGCTGAGAGCACGTCTGAATCGTGTGTTTGGTCGTGATGTTGCATTCGCAAGACCGATTTGTGTGCATGCCTTTAAACTGTAGATGTAGTGTAATAGACTCCGTGTTTTTCTGTTTCACCTCTGGTCTCACCTTTAAAACGACAAAATTGGATAAATGAGAACATTTCTTATTTGAGAAGTATGGTGAAAGTGTACAGGTTACCAGAGTTCAAGGATCCGGGTTCGTTACCTCCTCAGAGGTCGATGGCGTCTGTTCAGTTACGTGGCTGTTGTGAACTGATCGCTTGTCACCCAAAAGGGTATGTTCAAACAAACGTAGCGCAGAATATGGGCATGACAAGGCAACAACTATTCGAAGAAGGGACTGAAAAATTAAAAGTAGAAAAAGGGGACAAATAACACAGGTACGAATAACTACATTTAGTAATTCACAGTACCCGTTTCTCCCACTTCTCATCGGTTTGTTGAGCTTGGACGAAACTCGTAAAAATGCAAATATGCAGCTTTGGTTTATGCTCACCCTTATGTTAGACGACTACTTTGCAACTCAAATTCTACCTATCCGGGGACGTAGTGCTTGTAATTAATTAACCTCTCTTCTGTACTAATCGAGGTTGACGTCCTCAGGCGACATTATGTTGTGCCTGTGACTTCGCTTCCTCTCTCTGACTGCACTTTTGCCTACCGTCGTGATTAGTTTTATCGCTTTAGCTAATGTTTTATAGGGGCAGTCATGTTACCTCCATTGTAAGAGCTTTTGCCCAGTTGTTAAAATCTAGAGCGTTAAACGAGAAGCGTCTTCACTTTTTTCACCAACACGTCTCATTCAAATCATTACTTACCAATAGAGGATCTTTCAAATTTCCATTTTTGGCCCATGGGTTACAGTCGCGTATCGTAAATACCCCGCTTCAAGTTGAAGTAAAGGGCTGTCCTTTTTATTGACGGTTCACGCACCCCATGTTCTGTCTCTTGTATCAGAAGATTAGCGTATTTTTTTTTTAATCTCAAGTGAACTGAATACTTCTCGTATGATTCCCGAGTGTTTTAATGCAATTCAATTTCTTTGATTTTCTCCCGTCATGACTTTTAAGGCAGAGCTTACATATGAGCGTCGGGAAGCTCTCTTATTCACGTTTACGTTTTTTACTCGACACGTCGCTCGATTTGATTATTACCTCCGCCTAAAATCGGTTTATTGCATGTAATGTCTCCGCATCACACCAAACTCGATATTCCAGAGCATGTTATTGAAATGTCAAATGCCATCTGGTGTATGCGCTCACGCATTTGGTTGGCTGCCAAGGTGGCGTAGCACTTACGACTGATAGGATACCGTTTCCGTGATAGTCCGCTATTGCATTTCTGCATTCCTTATTGTCACTGTCGTCTTTTGGGTGTTATTTAGAAGGATGGCGACAATCATTACCAATGTCTCTCATTCTTTTTCTCCAAGCTAATAATAATTTTACTGCCAATCCCATTAGTGATTCCCTCCCCTCCCCACTACACTATTCGGCTGCCCGAGTTTACTTGGCACATTTAAACGAACCGAGGGATGGCTTGTCCAGATTTTCACATGCTCCACTTTGGCACCAATCTATGTCAATTTCCTAACCTCTCAGATGTCGCGTTCCTATTTAAAATCACAAATTCTCCTTTGCATAATCAGAAAGTGCTTTTCAACACTGGCTATTTTGCAGCCCAGAATAAGCCTGTACGACTGATATTCGCATGCCCGGTGAAGAGCTGTCGGACATTTTGTGCCAACGAAGCCGCGTTCGAGGCGCACTTCGATGCCCACCTGGAGAGCCACATATCCGGCAAGATCGGGGACTTCTTCCGCCGCACCTCGACCGACTACGAGGGGGAGGCAGCTAAATCTAGCCAGCATCAGCGGCGCCGTCATGTGAAGTCGACTTCGTCTCTCGTGGATCTTAATATGGACGTCTTCGACAGCCTCTGTCTTCCTGTATCCCCTACAGACCAACCCATCTCCAACCGCAGTTCTGACGATCCTGACTGTTCTGTGAGCGCTTCTGCCAAATTCGGCAGTCCCTCTACATCTGTGGCTCTTCTTGATGGTATGAATTCCTCTTTTTTCTACGGTTGTTTATAGCAGTCTTGTATTTTAATGTTTCCAGGTTAAAGCCTATTCATTGACTTATGACCTATTGATGCATATATTTTACTCTTTTTTCTAACCTCACTCAAAAAATAGCTCCATATCGCGTTTAAGTGTTATTTTTTTTTGTTTTCTACTTACTTTCCCATTTCTTAATATTTTTGCCCGAAATACCAGACTCGGGAAGATTATTTTTATCTTTACTCATCAGGTCCTTAGGTTACTTCACCTTAGGTATTTTGTTCCGACTTGGGTTACAGATCTATTATGGAAGGCTACTGTGCAGTAATAGGGTATCTATCGAATTGCTGTTATCGTTATTGCTCTCAGTCGCATGAATTTTTTGCTACTTCGACTGCCGTAACTAAGTATGCTAGGCTTTTCCATAGTGTGTAGCAGTATTTGTTGTCCCCTCCTCATATTCTAACCGTTTTTTCCCCTCACATTTAGGGGAGAATTGGAGTCTTTTGCAGGCTTTGGATCTCCTTCCCGATGACGTTCTGCATGGGTTACTACAGGAAAAAACTGCTGGCGCCAGCACCAACGGTGCCTGTACAAGGCCATCCCCTTTCAGCGCCGGTGGGAGCGGCAACACCCCCACTCTCTCTAACGGTTCCTCGGGTGGCATCGGCAGTGTTCAAGATTCCAGCAGGCAGCATCTTCAGCAGCAGACTCCCATGTTTGTCTCCTGCTCTTCAGCCTCCAGCGGCGAGGTCTCCTCCCCCGTGCACTCGGAGCGCTGTCACCAGGGCTTAGGTGAGGGTAGTGTTGTGAAGCGCCAGAGGAACTCGCTCACTTGTCTCGACTTTCCAAGGGAGGGGCAGACTGGTCTCTCGCGTACTCGCTCAACACAGCTGCAATCGAAGAGGGAGACTCCGCCTCCGAATAGCCTACCTTCGGCATCGCAACTCCTCTTTGTAAGTTTACTCACCTTGTACATGCTTTTTAGGACTTCCCCTTTGGCTATTACTCAAATATTTATATCCTTCAATTATTGAGGAAAGGACCCAGCGAAATCCCTACCTGTTTCACCCGCAAGTTACGTGCCTAAATTTCATGAGTTCCCTCATGTGCTCTGTGAGCCAAATGACTTTTTTGGATCTGCCTTTTTGTTTTCGATGTCAGTATTTTGATGTTAACCCAAAAGTGTGCAAGTTTCTACGTCACCCGGTTTCTCCTGGAAGTATGGAGCCTCAACCCATGCTTCCTCGGAATTGGGCCAAGTTTACCCTAGTCGAACATTTATCATCATTTGTATTAATGGTTTAGATTTACTAATCGATCATGCTTAAAGTTGATTGGATTGGCATCTACGCTGCCTGTTGATACTTAAACCTTTTGGCTTTTACTAGAGGAGTGTCGAAGGCAACACATCTGGTAAAGTTCTTAATGCCACTAAGAACCTCTGCTGCTAAACACATTTTCTTTAAAACATCATCTTATGCTTTGTTGGCCTTTTGATCTAAATCATCACTCAATTTAGCGAACTTCCTTCCTCATTTACCCACAACAATGCTTTAGTTTGCTACCCTTTCTCAAATACGTCACACTATGCTTAAGCAGCACATATGTGTCTATTTCAATTTGGAATTATAATTTCATCACATCATAGTTCACAATACAATATTGCTAGATGTGTATCAGGTCTCCTTCAGCATATTAAGAATGCCAGCTACAGTTGGCTGATTAGCTATGTTGTAGTGAATTCTTAATAGTCCATTCCTCTGCTATTTCAGCAAAATAAGTCGGTGGCATTGCATGCTGTTTCAACAGAGGATCTCTTTCATCTCCCAGAGGCCTGGCAGCAGATGTGTCAGAAACCAGATTCTACTCGCATCAATTGGCAAGAAGGGGAAGCGGAAGGAGAAGGTGGAACGTCATTCACCTTTCCAGGAGGAAGTGAGAGGGTTCCCGCCTGTCACCTCTCCGACACTGACATGCCCCCGCTCTCCTCCTGTCTTTTACCCACCCCTACTACTCCCGCCACAGCCCCTGCCTGTCCTCATCTGCGAAGGTACACGAACCGTCTGAAGCGTCGCAGGCGTGCATTTGGTGAACGCTTCTACACATTTGACTCAAGGCTTCTCCCGCCCCAGCAGAATACCCCTTCTAATTCCTTCGAGGGCTCTCAACACAACTAGCATTGTGCATGTGCGTATGCGTCAGAATCTCACCTTCTCATCTGGTGTCTTTTCTTACTCGTAGTAGTCGCGCCCCCTACCCCCCCCCCCACTCATTCTGTATAGCTGATAGGAGGGTACAAGCCAGTTTCTGATCTCTCACTGCGTGCTGTGCTAAATGTTCCACTGTCGTACGATCACCTGTTCGCTCTCTATTGCCCCTCTTTCCCTTTGTTCAATGCATGTGTTGTATCTGCATTTTCATTTTTCATTTTAACGCCTTGTGTTTCTCTGATATAAATCTTCTATTTGTCTGAGGTTATGTTTAAACATCATGCATCTGGTCTGACTTGGTGAAACACGATGTAGTAAGCCCTCAGCCTGTTTCCTATCCACCCTAGGAAAAAAACAGCCTCACCGGAAGGCATCGGAGGTTGTATATTTAACGCATGGTGCTCCAGCGCGGATCCGCATTCACTGGGGCTATTAACCAACTCTCTCGCCTATGTTCGGTGAGGCGTTCTACCAGTGTTGGAAGAATGGCACTGTGTTAACGCAAGTACAGTGTTTTCACCGCTAGTGAGTTTTATGCGTGGTCATTAACATTAAAATTCAACTTTGCTAAGATGTGAAGGCTAAACTTAAACCCAAGAAGGAAGCTCTCTTGTGTTCGTGACCGTTGTTTGTCAAATAAACTAACTCAGTTCATTGCTTGGGTCGAAGAGCCGGCTGACGTGACGTGCTTTGATAATTTTCAGCCTTTGAATTTCGGTACAGCGTTTGTCTTTTGAGGATCGTGAAATATACTTCCTCACGAAACCAGAGTTAGGTATCGTCCAGGTCAGTCACGGGCCGTTCATGACTCGGAGATGGCTTATTTGCACATTAATTTCACTTATCGTCTATTCGCGATGAAAAAAAAATTTTGATGAGGTCGGGCGTTGAGGAAGTGCTGCGTCTAAGTAGGTTTTTAAGTCCCATCCTATTGAGCGTAAATGATTCGGTGTTCTACCTTCGGCTTCAGGTCATTTGAACAGGAAGACTAAGTAGACGGGAACGTCTCCTGTTTGAGCAGAATAGGGAAATTTACAAAATATCAGTTTGGGGGGAATCAGAGTTTATTTCCTCCCTGGGCGTCGAAGACATCTATTTATCCATTGCGTTGGCACGCAAAAGGTATATTTGGGCAAACAACTATTGCATGCGATTCGCATGGTCAATCCCAACGCTCTCTCAGAGCAGTTCTGTGTGCCTTTTCGAGCAATAAATGTTGCTAATAGTTGTGAGTTGCCTTAGCACTCATACTCAAGAACAGGTAATCTTTGCTGCACTACTTATCCATCTGTTTTAATGCCCGATACTCAAATATAAGCAAAACGGTTTTCCGGATGCCACATTTTCTCCCGAGAAATTCAATGGAGTTCAACTATGGCTAGAATTGTATTCCAAATTTTCAAAGTCAATTGACAAATAATACTAGAGGTTATCTTGACCTTATCCTGTATACCTATTATATAATTTGTTTGCTCGTGCACTGCATATCCCCACCTCCCTTTGAGAGATCAGCTTTGATCATACGGGTGTCAACAATTGTAATCTTCTTACGACGAAGTTGAGATTTACACTTCCAACCTAACATCACATATTTCACCGTAAGACCGAAGCCTTTGAAATAAGCACGATTTTCATAATTGGTGTACTTTTGCATTGTTCCTCATTTAAGGATTCATATTCCTCTGAAAACTTCCCAACGCTCATAAGTAGGGACAACCAACCTATTTAAAGCACAGTGGGTGAAAGAATTTAACTATTAGAGTGCATATTTTAGTGTTGCATAACATGTTAGCGTAGCGCTCCAAGTCATCAATGAGGGATTTTGTCATTATTGCGCGGAGGAGCTGAGGCCATAGCACGAACTTTTGCCTGTGCTACCGAGACAGAATTGTAGCGCATGGGGGCCCAAAATCCCGTGAAATTAAATACACATTTGAAATGAGGGCAGTCCACCATTTAAATACACCATAAAGGTATTACTTAGTGGCTGAAAGTCCAAATAATGAAACATTACCGAAATTGACATGAAAATTGCTCCAACTTAAACTGTGTACACTCATTTTACTAACTACTACACATTAATTACTAGGAAACGGACGAAGCCCTTACATTGATGTAGTCTCCCCAGACTTCCCTGAAGACGAAATAATACATAATACTCGGGCAGAATATATATTCAACACAGAGAAGGTGTCTGGATTACTGGCATGGCCCAAAGACCAGCCCACCCAACGTGGCACAAGAAGACTAACTCAAAAGTCGCGCCTCACCAATACTGAGGGACAAACCACCATCGAATTACATAGCCTCCCTCCTCTTTTGAGCGTCGTCCCCGGCTCTCCCACAGGTCAACCTCCCGCGTCAGCCATTACGTAGTCGGTGTTGTAAAGAAACACCCGCGGATCCTACCGTGCCAGTCACCAAATTAGCGTACAACTGAGGTGATACTTGACCTCAGCGTCACTGATGCCTCTTGGCATCGCAACTGGATCTGGAGTTTCATCTGGTTTAGGAACTTGATTCAGGACGGGGAATTGCGCTGGCCATCATACGTGTCCATAGATGGATGTAGGAACAGTGACCTAAAGGTAGATTTGTGTAAGGAAGGACGGGATTTAATAGAGGTCCATAGGGGACGGTAGAGAAAGTCTGTAACGAAACTTCCAGATGGTTCACGGCTAGTGTCGCTTCGGTTGTTGATAGCTTGCCTGCAGAACACGGGACTGGAATAGACGCCGAAGGTAGACATCAACTTCAATCCTTCTATTAGGGGTCATCACCATTCTCCCATCCGTGGTATATGTACTTCTTCCGCTCCACTAAGGTTTATCGCGCAGAAGTGGAAAATCAGGATGCATGTCCTTTAAGATCGGGTTCGCTTTCCGCTGCCGCCAATGTAGTTCCCGGACTTCCATGAAGACGAAAGAATACACAAAACTCGAGCAGAATATATATTCAACACAGAGAAGGTGTTTGGGCTACCGGCACGGCCCGAAAGCCAGCCCACCTACCAGTGTACAAGAAGGCTAATTCAAAGTACAAAAGTGGCGCCCCACCAATACCAAGGGACAAACCACCATCGTATTGCATTGAGGTCTTGATAGTCTGTTTAGCTGAGCACTTTATTCGCGGACCCTTCATTTTCCGCAGACTGCACTTCCGCTTAGCGGCATGGCCCTCAAAGCACGCCAGTAGCATCTCAGGGGCTCCGCATGATAATAGTGTATTTTCTGCCTTGTCATCGTGACTTCCTTCAACTCCAGGGGAGACTGGAGGGGGGAGACTGTGTCTGTGGCTATAATCATCAGAACAAAAACATGGTTGCAGTAAATTTGGCTTTAATGAATGACTGCTGTTTTAAAAGAGTTAAATTAGCTGAGTAAACCCATCAAAATAAGTGCATGGTAAGTAATAAGTACAATTTTTCTAAAGTTAGTCATGTTTTGTGCCCTTTGGATTTCCAAGGCAAATGGCACTTTTATTTTAAATGGGACTAGGTTTCGCGGACACTTAAGCTACGCCTTTGCACATCGCCGCGGATCCTGGTCTCCGGGCTATGTCATTGGCCCCCAGCCGCCTGCACGTCGGCAATTCATATTCTACTCTGGTATTATGGCTTCTGATATCTTCTAGAAAGATTTGTGGGGCCATACTATTTTAAACCAGTTTAGCGCTTTGTTGTCTTCGGACGTCCACACGTTATCAGGTTAAATGTTGGTCTGACTTTCTCACTCTGGTAGATTCTTGTCTTTTTAAGATGCCTGTAATAATATTTATTGCAATTCTGTATAAAAATATTTTTTTTAAAAAACATGATTGTTATCGAGTAGATTTTTGCCCTTTGGTCCTACAATCCGCCATTTATGCAGACAAAGGTTTTGTTTTCCGCAACCAATACCCCCGCGCAAATAGACGTGGTTGCATTGTCCGTTTGTCGTTCTCTCGGGCTCGGTGGTGCTCGCCCTTACATATTGGAAGCTTGGACCTGTCTCTTGCACTTTAAGCTTACCTATTGTCTTTCTCGAGTTCTTCACTGGAATCACTCTTTGAATGATGTCTGGGACCAAACAGCTGCAGGAGGGCTCTGGTGTCGAGGCTAGTGGCGAAGAATCGGCCGGGGAAATGACCTGGGAAAAGCCCGATTTTGATAGTGGAAATCCCAATTTAAAGTCCCAAAATCCTCGATTGTTGCGTAAAAGGCGCACCCATTACAATTCCATTAGCCATGCGGGTGTCAACGGTCTCACATTAGCTTCAGGGAATTCACCATCCTGTGGTGATGGTCTACTCATGAGTACTCGAGTGCCATATGGGAAAAATAGCAGGAAATCTCGCAACGGTTTCAGACAAACGCCGAAAAAGAGTTTGTTTGGGTTACTGGTTTACGAGGTTTTAGCATCGGACAAGGATGTGTGGATCCGCGTCGGTGATGAATTGGACGAACTAGAGCTCGATTGTGGCGATCCGGATTATGAATCGGAGGAAGAGGTTGTAAAATTTTCTAGCTGTATTTTGAGCTTTAGAACCCAGTTGTTATCGAAACTGTTAAAGCAGTTCTCTCTGATGAGGATTTTGAAGAATTCTTTTCCACCCTTGTCCACGAATACTATGACCACTGCAATGTGGAGGAGGTCATTGTAAGTTTTTGGGGGGTTTTTATTGCTTCCCGACCGTGTCTTTGTCCCATGTTATGGATGCTTCATCCGGGTGTTATAGGATGGTTTGAAGGATATCGCAATGACTCCGTTGCAACGCAGACGCCTGCCTGTTTTGGCTATCAATCTTGCTCTGCAACAAAAAATGGGTCATTGTGAACTGACATCCGAACTTCTGTCTGCCATGTGCGGCAAAGTGATAAGCATGTCTGGTATGCAGCAAGGCTTCCAGCTACTCCTGGACGATATGCCTGACATCGTCATTGATGTTCCCAAGGCTCCTGAGGTAAGCATCTTGTTCCTGTGATTAACTTATTTCTTTGTTTTATTGTCTTTATCCATCCCGTAGTACGTCGGTCGTTTCATCGCTCGAGCTGTTGCCGACGATATTCTGCCACCTAAGTTTGTTCAGCAGTTCAAGGAGGTGAACGCTGCGATGCCTCCGGCGGGCATTTCACCTGTGGTTGCCGACACGGCCCATCCTCCGGTCCGCATCGCGTCTCGCCGTGATAGTGCCAGTATCGCCGAGAGCGTCGGTGCAAACACACGAAGCAGCTCCGGGATCAGCTCTGGCTGCGACGGCAGTGCTCACATGACGCCTTCCGGTGATGCGCCCGTAAATTACGCTTTACAGGCAATCAATAAAGCAGAGGCACTGCTCACGCTGAGCCACGCGTACCGTCACTTGGACATCGTTTGGGGCATTCCACCCAACGAGCGAGTCACCACTATGCTGATGAAACAGATTTACTGCATACTTTTAGAGTACCTGCGCACTGGCAATTTTGAGGATGCTTTGTCATCTCTCCAGGAGCTCGACTCACCTCATTTCCATCACGAACTGGTTTATCAGGTATATTCTGGCCGCCTGTTTTTGTCGTGGTATGTGGTGGGTTAATTTAGACCACAAATTTTCATGCGTCAAGGTTCAGTTTTCTAATGTCTTAAACGAATCTAGTTCTTGGTCACCCTGCGAATGTATTTCCTTAGCGATGGGTCGACGGTTCATGCAAAGTGTTTTCTACCTATCTCTCCAAGGCGATTTTCTTGGTTTTGGCGCGCGAGGCCGACGATCATGTATCGGATCGCATGCTCGAACTGCTTGACAAACTGTGCCGCTCGGTAGTAATCAGCTTTGATCAGTTGGTGACTGGTGTAAAGAGGGTTTATGCCGAGTTGCCTGAACTACATCAGGATTTGCCTATTGTGTACGTCCTTCTTGAACGCTTCTTGCGTGCCGCCGTTGTGAAAGGTTTTTTGCCTCAAAAGCTCGCGAATGAGATGCCTGCCAAGTGAGTTGTCTATAATATTTGTTTAGTTGACGACTCTTGACTGCAATGAAACAATGCCCAGTTGTTCCCGCTCAAACCTACTTTGGGTTAATGTCTGCTCAGCTGTTGACCTTTATTAGAGCTTTTGCTTTATTAAGCCTGCTGCAATTGAGTTTGTACAAATGGCGAAATCATTCGTTTTTAGCACCATGTTGGACCGCGATGTTTGCCATGTTTGTCTGCACATTTACTGCCACATCCTACGTCTAGGTCATAGGACAGTATTTCCTCCATAAATTAGTTCCCCCACCTTTATATGCATGTATTCGCCTGTGGTATTTTTCAAGTAAGATATCTTTTAATTTTGTAGATGGCATTCAGATAGAGACGAACTTTTCGTCCACTTGCGGTGTTCACTTAGTGTTTGCTACCAGATATGATGCTTGCCATTTTTCAGTGACCGAATAACTTGACAAGGCTTCCATCGGCTCCACCATCATCCGCCATCCTTGTTGGACGAGTTAGCTCTACGCTCTCTGCTAAATTAAGCATTGCGACCGTCCACCACTTTTTAAGCGTTATCGTAACAGCTCTTGAATAACTGATGCTCTGTACAGTAGACGCGTTCTGACTAATCTGAAATCACATTTGGCGTCTTTGCAGCGTTAAAATGAAGCAGCGAAAGTCAGTAGCACTGCTTGTGTGGTTAAAGGAATCAATGCATTACCTAACGGGCGGATGTTCTGCAAATTGCCTCAGCGTTTCGTGTGCTCTATCCTAATTATTTGTATTCATACAGCTCGCGCCGTTCAATAGGGGGTCTATTTAGTGCTTCTCATTTTTTCATCTGCCCATTTTACCCAACCATTCACTAATCAATTATTCTCTTTTTTAAAGTCCACGAAAGCGATATGTTTCCGAGGGTGATGGTTTTCGCAAAGCCGCCACAACTGAGCGTGTCTAGGTGCGCGGATGCGTGTTTGGGCATTTCTGCTCATTCGTGTCATCAATCTTCTAATCTTGCACAAGTGTGTCAGCGTTTTTTTCCCAGCCCGTTCCCCCTCCCGCAGCCACCACCGCCTCAGCCAAAAATTGCTTTATCCCCCCTTGCCCCTCTGTGTTTGGTTTCTCTCCGCACCTCCTCCATGAGTGAAGTAAGGAACTCGTAGCCTAGTCAGGCGGTGTTCACTTATCATCGACTTCCCATTTTACCCTTTCCTGTTCACTGCATTCTATCACGCCCTCTATATTGAGGTTAAAAATGCTGTACCTCACCGCTTTTCACTACCCGAATGCGCGCCCATTGAACCGTTTTTAATGAAACAGGCGTATAAGTCGTGTCATTACTATCTTTCTGTTCCGTCTGTCGCAGCTTTGCCCTGTGGCTGTCCGGTATGAGTTCCGGATTCTTTCGTCTCATCAAGCTCACTTTGGCCCTTCCATCTGGCGCCGATAGGCGTTCGTGGTTAGACTTTGTGTGGCAAGGTAGTATTGAGTGCCACAGAGGTTGCTAATACCAAGGTCGGTTGGTAACGCTAAAAAGTCCCCTATTTGGTTCTGCGTCTTTGCTTGGCGTTAGGGTTCGTTTATTTCGGTGTAATGCTACCTCATTTTTCAGAAAAAAAACGGTCATTTGAGAGCTGCGGCGAGTTTACAAGTTGGGTCGTGGGCTTTTGTGTGGAACTGGTCTTACTGTCTTGTGGACCGACGGTATTATGCAGTTCAGGAAATGCCTATATTGTCTGTCATGAATAATTGCTTTGACAGCTTGCGTGGTGTTTGAAATTAAAGATATCCTCAGTTGAGGCAAATCGCCTAGGCATTTGTCGCTATTTGGAGGCATCGCCAGATAAAAATCACTAGCTCCGGTTCCTTAGGGGTACGTCATTTTGTTGGGCTCTGGGGTCTTGGAGCATCGAGGTCTCCTATGAACTAAATAGCCAACGTTTTATTGTTTAAGCTTCTATGGTCGCGACGGGCTTGTTGCCAGAAGCAAATGCAGTTAGCTTCACGCGAATTTTCTAATACTTCAGCTGGTTGAATTTTCTGTCAGGTTCTTAAGCATTTCCAGACCAGTGTTTTTACGGGGGCAGTCGTTAGGCAACCGTGAATCGATGACACCTTGCAGAAATTCAGTGCTCAGGAGGCGTGTGTTACCCATGTTTCTCTTCCGTATACCCCTTCGTGAGCGTAAGGAGCACGGCACCCAGGCGAGGTAGCAACATGAGCCACGGGTTGGTCTGGGTGGGTGCGAACACCCTCGCGCAACGCTTCAAGTACACAAAAGCATCTCTCGTGCGTGCCCACGTCAGTGGAAGCCGGTCGATAGCACAATGCGGTGTGTTTACACATTGCAGTGCAAACAACGGCAGCACGCCTTCCATTTGGTGCCACACCCATCACACGAGCACTCGTGCCCGCTCTGCGCTATCCACTCATGCTGGCACCTAACTTTACCTGCGCGTATTCGGATTGAGGGGTTTACCCCGTTGGAGGTACCAACTCAACTATAACTCTCAAAGATGCAGGTATTCTGAATCCGGTGTTAGTCGAGAAGGCATTCACACTTTTATTCAATCCCTTTTTCTGTCTAGATTGGAAACTCCAATGTTCTTTTTACGCAGTGAGTAATTGCTTCAAAGGGAATGGCCATTGTGCCACATATCCTTCTGTTACCCCTCGTATGCGGCGGTCCCTTGCCTGCTTGGAGGTTGGATGACGAACTCTGCGATGGGGTGTTTAAACACGCCTGCAAGTGTGTGAAACGGGTAGGAGGAGCCAACCATACGACGTGGTCTGCCCTCGCAGGTTAATAGGGTGGGTGATCACGTGGTTGCGACGTATGTATACCTCATGGGATCAGCACCTTGGAACACCTAGTTGTGAACAAATTTCAAGTCTACAAGGGGTGAGTGGTGAAATCTGGTACAGATGTATCGGTCATGGTATTGTACAATAATGTGCGAAATTTTCATTGCTAAGGATGTGGTTTGGCATGTACCGTGGCTACTGGGCGAAATTAGGACAGCGCTTCTTCGAGAATTTTAATTTCCATTTTTTTTGATTGTCTGTGAGCATAGATTAATCGAATAACAGTTACATTGAAGATCCGAAATGGGAAAAGTTTGGACGTGCAAAGTCCTATTTGCTATTAACTATAGTCATTTGATGAACTCCAGGTTTGGCAAAAATCACTTCCAATTTTAAACGTGTATTTTATGTATGATTATCCCGTCGACGCATTGACCTTTGAGATATGCAGGTATTAGAAGAAAACCAAACGTCACGTGACCACCATTGATGACATCGCGTGATGGCCGTATGACCTTTGCATGGGAACCATGATGGGGCGACATTGGCGACTGCCAGCTATTCAATCCCATGCGCCGGCCCGGGTCGATTGCGAACCGGACGGTCGCGGCAGAGAATTGGGCTTTGAATGGTAACTTTGTATTAAAGGCAATGCGTAGTGTTTAGCCCATTCCAAGGTATAGAGTTATCAGTCTAGGTAAAGCATAAAACTGTCGATAAATAGTCTGCGTATTCATTCGTTATCGGTAGACAAATTCGACACTCGAGGGTGAATTTTAGACCGGGGGACACCAATCTTAGTTCGCCAGGCTGAAAAATGTGGTTATACGTGGATTTACTTCAATGCCTACTTCTTTTCCTTTTTATCAGGCTCTTTTTGGAGTAGTTAAGAGCGCTTTGGCATTTGCCTTACTAATCAGAAATTTAAATGGTACACAGTAGCAAAAGCTCTTGAGACGGTTTTGGAGCCCTCGGATCTAGAATCAAAACCCAATCCGCATGTTTCCTGTTTGCACCGGTGAAGTGATTTCGTGCCCTCTTATGAACGGGATAACGTCATTTCGACAGCTGCATTGAATCTTATTAAATTTGATCATTTGTTGAAGTCTATTACATGCTACACGTTTTGCACTTTGTATGGCGATTGTATTGATGGGAATACACATTTAGGAATCGCCATGGAAGAATTTTTAGGCATATTTGGGTGGAAAATAGGCTATGAGGAAGTCATTAGGTGACCGCCAAAATAACTTTACAAAAAGTAACTGAAAAATAAGTCAGGAGATTTTGACTATCATTGCAATCGCTTCTGATGCTCACTTCGAAGTACCCGTGTCAAAATTGAAACGAATTGTGAAAGTTGAGACCTTAACATCCTACTACTGCAAGTGTTGCTTCCATATTCTCTTTGTGATCACTTCAATGATTTGATGAAACAGTCGCCGTTGCCTTTTATTGGCTATCGTTAGCTACGATCTACGTCCAGATTTCTAAATTAAATTTATGTATCCCAAATGGCAAAGTATTGTATTCTCCATCAGAAACTGGCAAGGATGATAGTTTTCCATGTGGGTGAAAGCTAAGTTTATTTTTCCATTTATAATGTTACCCACTTACATCAATTGAAAACGCATAAGCGTAAAGTTGTAGGTGAGTTAATTATTCCTTCTTTTGAGTAAAACTAATGCATTAAAAGCTCTCCCTTTTTGAGATACTCTAAGAAAATATCGTTGATGTGTAATTGGGTCTTGCTTATTGTCACTCAATAAAAGTGAAAGGTGCTCTTGAGAGATTCAACGACTTATGTTAGAGAAAAGGTTGGAAAAGTAAATCAATGGGGGCTGATTTGGGGTGCTAGTGCAGTTGAAGTCTGGCTTTATTAATTTATTTCAACCTCAATGCGCTTAATATTATTTAAGTGAATGAGGAAAAAATAGTGAGCTTAGTCGGATGTAGCTGCGGAGAAAGTGAAGGCTTGACCACTCGGGGACCAGTCTTTGCTCCATTTATGGAAGAACCAACTACCTCGTAGAATTGCTTACTTTCGTATAGGCGTGAGTCCAGCTGAGCTGGCGTAAAAAATAATGCGATTCTACAGGAACTGCATCGCTTTATCGAGTACCATATCATTGTGCAATTATCGTTAATGTCCTACTTGTTGACTTTTAATTTACTAGAAAAGGCTATAGAGTTACTTTGCTACTTATCCGATGCAGACTGGACAAATTCTGGAAGAGTTATGAGGAGAGACTGAAAAATCGGTTTCTGTCTATCTATTCCAGATTGGTGACTCAGACGGCCCTTAAATGTGGCGGAGCTCGCAAAAGTTCATTACACTTTGGGTCATTCAGGCATGAGGAGGGGGAGAGCTCGTTTTCTCGCTAAATGCGCGAGGTAACGGTGTAAACGAGACGGAACTGAAGAATGACGTGGCAGTGTCTTTTTTGTCGTTCACTTAAACACGTCGCTCGGTCCCTGGGTGCCACCTCGACTTGGCTTGGCTAGCAGAGACCATTGTACTTTTATTGGCTGATTATTTTGCAGTTCTCTAAACTAATGACTAAACGATGTGGCTTTGTTACCCTACCCTACACGAAAAATTAGTTGAAAAGACTAAAACAATATAAAAGTTGACACGGGTATGTCACACTCAAGGGAATGGGATGCCGATGTCTAGAAAGCAAGGCATTCAGAGATGGAGTTTCTGGGAGGAAGTTCATACTATTATCGGCTCAAACAATGGGATAACGAAGGCACCGAACGTTCGGATGATGAGTGTTCACAACGGGGAGCATGAGGATTACATACTGTGAAACACACCAGAAGGGATAGGCCGATTGGAAGTTAGTTAAAAGCTAGTGACAGTTTGATAGGCACAATACAACAACATTGCTACTCACAATCTGTGAAGACATTAGACATCGTGAATGGGCAATAACTTAGAAGTATCCTAGAGACTATTGATGTAAGAGCAAAAATTTAGTTGCGGAATCAAGAAACTGTTAAACTGCCATAGATCCTGATGTGTCTCTGTCTCTTCTAGATGAAGTATAGGGACGACTTCTAGCAAGCCTGTTAAATGGGTTATTTCCGTCTCGTTTATAGATGGGTGTGCGATAGCGTTTACGCTGCAAACCTTCACACCAACACCCGGACTGAATTTCGTCGCATTATATGCAACACATTGGCTAGCGAGTGGGATGTTGTTCCTAAATTCCCATGTACCAAATTTTGCCAACCTTATTAATTCTAACCCATAAATTGCATACATTGAGGTCGTCAAAATCATACGCAACAGACCCAAATTTGAATTTCTACTAATGCTACATTTTGACTTTAATTTCATAGCTTACAAGTTAAAAGCAAGCTATATGCAAACTACAGTTGTAGTGCATAAACAGTTTTACTTCAGTTAACTCCGCTTTGAGGAACTCTGACAAATAAATGTAGCGCTGATGATGTCGGAGGCGCCTTTGTACAGTGCTCTGCAAAGGCTTGTGAGCCGGGCGGCCACTGAAGAGGGATTTAGACCACGCTTAAAGCCCCGTGTGGGGTCATGTGATCCCAGTGCAACAACTAGTGTCTTCAAGGTCATCCCACCACATTGGTGAGCTCGTAGCTGCGCGTGCGCGCACCCCCCAGGCACATTTTTGGCGAGAGAGCGTAAGGCCTCGGTCGTCTGCTTCCACGGCGCCGTAGTGGGAGCAGGCTGAACTGCTCATGCGCGCCTAAGGTCCTATAAACAGCCCGCCTTGTCCGAAGGTATCCGGAAGCCTGCAACAACTTTTGTTTACAGTGTTAATTAATCGCATCTAACACTTAGCATAGTCATGCTTTATCATTGTATGATCACTATAAAACCCGGCTACTGTCGTGCAGTAAATGCTACTTCCATTTGGAGACTGTTAATTCATTTTTAAGTTTGCCGTGCCCTCCCGTAGCCTATTTTCGTGCCTCTACGTGGGACGATTGGATTCGTTGTCGTGACTATGGCGTCTGAAAGGTATTTTCACGTTTGCATCCTAAAACGGTGTCATTTACTACCAAGAAAATACGTTCAAACAATGGAAGCGGAGTTAAAATTTAAATCCGATCTCTTGATGAGGTAGCAGATTCGACTTCGCATGATGATTTTTGCATCAATTCGATACGCATTCACAGTGAAGAACTTTTCAGAACGAACATCCCGCCACATCGGTTACTACTTCAGCTAGTGTTCTCATCAGATCGACATGTATATCTCAGCCTACAAAAAGTTGGATCTTAGAATGGTGCGATTTGAAACTTTCACAACCTCTCCAGACTGAGGTGCGACAATGGCAGCTACACCTTTCTTCTCATCAACTGGTCCACGGCCACGCAGCGATGTGGGACTTGGTGCTTTGCCTATGCATACCTAAATTGGTGGAGTCTACTTAGCAGTAAGCGTTATAAGCCCCCCAAAACTGGGTTCTGTGAACTCTCCGGAAAAGCAAGCTTAAGGCATGTAAACTAAGCATAGAACGGTGTCGTGCACTGATCTCTCGAAAACTGCCGATAGTTTAAGGATAGCTAACATTGTAAGTAGCCTACGGACGCATGCGGAATCAAGTCCGGTATTTCCGAAGATACGTGTGACAAATTAGCTATGGGGTCTTTTGGCGCAATAAATCACGGTGAGGAAATAACGTGAACGAGGAGGGGGGATGAATTTGCTACTAGTTCAAAAAATAATTAGGATGAAAACCATATTTTCTTCAAAATAACAGGGAGAAAGCTATATCGTCTAGTCTGATCAGCGAATGCGATTGTCAGGAGGGTGGCTCGCCAACAAATCGTACTTCGCTTAGGCTAGATGGGCGGAGACATCAGTGCGGCGACCAAGTCCTTACAAAAATTTGGTCGCAGGCTATACATGACGTGCTAGACTCAGTGATTCGTGATTTTGATGCCGCGTTTTTTTATTAGTGCGTCACTTTTTCCTGTATTAGCCGTGAGGGCATACCGAAAGTAGTTTACAAAATTTGCATTACCATCTGCAGAAATATGGGTCATTTTCTCGATCGTGCTTAAACTTGCTTTTGTGTTTTGGAACACCGGCCTCGAAGGCTGCTTTTGTCTGCATCACTATCAGCCACCACTTGTTAACACAAAGTATGCACCAAATAATGCTCCGGCAATACTTTTCAGAACATGCATACCGAATCGAAGAGTAGAAAAAATTAGTGTTTAGGGCAGTGCCTTTTTAAAAGACAAACAAATGTGTAAATGAATTTGAGCCATGGTGACAGCCAAACGGAGACTGGCGTCAAAGCGGGATATCCCAAACTTGACAATGATTAAGCGAACACATCTTCGCTTGAAGGCTTCCATTTCGTATGGACAGATAAACTAAAAGGCTTTAAAATAACGGAAACGTATTTGTTGAAAGAGCCCATTAGTACGTTCCAATTAGTCTGAATGTAGGCGCACTTCTTTGAAACCTCAATAAAGTGGAGTTGTAATGGCTCGCATTACGTCTAATTCTAAGCACCTACTGTTGAAGCATTTTACTTGCATACCGAGAAATCGTAGCCTTGTGTTAGTTAAAAACTAACTCAAATTAGCAATAGAATAGGCGATTCATTGAGAGCAAGAAATTCCAATATGATTCTAAGCTTCCACTTATTGAACTGTTGGAACTCAAGAGTGGAGGATAATTAGCATTCTAATGTGTTACGCTCCAACTCGTCAGTTTAAGACATTATTTGGAACATTGCCGAAGAGCAAACAATGGACGATTAGCTATTTATAAACGCATGGACTAAACTAATAAAGCATACTTTTGTAGGATGATCAGAATAGGTATAAGGCATAGAAGTTGAAACGCGTATTCGTTCTTCATTGTCAAATATTTCATGGACAAAATTTGTGCAGCTGAGCAGAAATTAGTGGAGGCAGATCGCTCGTCCACATGACTGAGGGGGTTAGGGCTACTGCAAATACCCAAGCCGAACGTGGTCACCCACAACACGAACAAACCGGGACCCTGTACCGTACATTATGGTGAGCTTGCGTACTTTTCAGGTACAGAAAGAGAGCACAGCAGTGAAAATTTTTTTATGGTCGGCTTCAAAACGGCATAGACATACATACATGCATTTTGGGCTAAAGTTCATTACGCTATCAGAGGCTACGGTATAGCTGAACACAACCCTAAACGCTTTGTCATTTGGAGTTCTTTTGTCGAAGAAACAGTACGCATTAAGGATAGCGAAGTTGGTAGTGCACTACCGCTAGGAGAGGAACGACGTTTTGTACTGGTGGAGATATATTTTCTTGAACCATCATTTTTAGCTTTTGCGATTGCTAAAGGAAGTCGAATTAAAATATGCAGCAAAACCCCCACCTCAACCTTGTATTATACACCATTTCCTGCTTGGGACCCATGAACATCGCTGACACAACCATTTAAACACACCCCGGGGTCGTCTCTGCAAGTAATTTCTTCTCACTCTTGCCCCGTTGCAATTATGACCCCCAGTTGTGGTGCTGCATGGAGGTCTCGGTCTATCAGGGAATTTGATGGTCCCCTCACCATATCAATCACAAGTGATTGGTTCATCTCTAAGTTATGTGAATTCTATAATTGTGCAAATTAACATCTGATCAGGAACCAAACCATTAACATCTGCTTCTTAACTCGAAAGTAGGCAAAATGCCGACTTTAGATAAACGCTATTAACGGAAGTCAGACAACGATGTTGACTAAGCCATTAATGAATAAATCGGCCCATTGCAATGGATATAGGCGGTCGTCCCCAATGTTGTCATTATTAGATTTTGCTCAAACCTAATTTGCGTTTTGCAAAGCAAACACTTGCGATTGCTGATAAAAATGCAGATGCTGGTTCGGTGTTCACTCTTGGTGGGCGCGTTGCTCATATTTTCAGATTTTGGAGTTTTACATCATGCAACCTGTGAATTAAAGTGGAATGACCTGCAACCATAAGACTGGATTATGAATCACTGTTCGATGTAAAAGCGCGATTGCACTAGTGAGTTGCAAAAATGTCTTGAAATTTCTAAAGCTAAAAACGAGGCAACTAGTGTAATACGACAGTGGTTTATCCCTCGGTTCTGGTGAGGCGCCACTTTTGTGCTTTGAAGTAGCCCCCTTGTACCTCACTGGGTGGGCTGGCCTTTGGGCCATGCCAATAGCCCAGACACCTTCTCCGTGCTGAATATATGTATTCTGCCCGAGTATTGCGTTTTCTTTCGTCTTCAGGGAGTCTCGGGACGCTACAACTAGACATTAGAGTTTATCTGTTATCATTATTGGTAAGCGTAATGGAAACTAGCTGCCTAAGCTTAAAAATTTGTAAGTGAAATAAATGAGACATCAGACGCATAAAATGAAAAAGTTTACAAAAGAAAACGCCAAATCTAATAAATGCATAGAAGCCATGTATAATCAAACATCTGAAAACGTTTTTACTAAATAAGATAAAATAGTCTAAGCGATTAAAAGTGACACAGTAAGAATTTCTGCATTTCAGAGGAAGTAGTGTAGCGTCCCAGGACTCCCTGAAGACGAAAGAAGACACAATACTCGGGCAGAATATATATATTCAGCACGGAGAAGGTGTCTGGGCTATTGGCATGGCCCAAAAGGCCAGCCCACCCAGCGAGGTACAAGGGGGCTAATTCGAAGTACAAAAGTGGCGCCTCACCAGAACCGAGGGATAAACCACTATCGTATTACAGTAGGCTTTAAAAACCCACTAAAAGAGGATGACAACACTGTAACACTTTCTCGCTGAAAAGGAAGGAATTACAGCAGGTCAACCTACGCCCTCATCGTCAAATTTTTGAACGGATAAAGATGCATGTCAATTAATATTGTAATCTACAACGACTAAAAGGTAAAATAGCCCTTAAGAGGCAAATCCCTCGAGCATTGCTTTTATTCCTACGGATTATTATGTGCTTGCGAAGTGGATAACTTAATTAGATTGCTAAAAATACTTTCATATTTTAACAATGAACTAAATCAGATGAAAATTTTGCCACATTCCAGCTGCGCATTAAAATAGCGAGCTTTACCAATATGCCATCTCAAGTCAGTCCAAAATGATGCAGTCAAGAAATTCATCCTGAGCGGTACTACCTATTTTTTAATACAGTTAAACTTAATACACCGAAATGTTAGGGATTTTTCGTGATTGGTGATAATTAAGTGCATAGTGCTAACAAATGGATGAAATGCACATATCAGTACTTGTTTAAACTTGTTTCCATGATATTTAAGGATCGGATACCATGACGCAAAGCATCCAGCCAATTCGAGTGCATAAAACTTTTCGAACTTAATCACCATGCTTCGTTCCTTTTCATATTATTTTATTTAAGGAAAGTGCCCTTCCAAACAATCATATTTTTTGAATTCCTTCTTGATGTTTGCTCCCAGAGAAGAATAAAAGATACAATATTGGCACTACTTTTAGTGCTTTTGAACTCCTAGGTGGCTACTGCACCTTAGTTTTATTGTTTTTTTCCTAACTAATTTTCTTTTTACTTTTCATGGGGCATGTTATACGTTAAAAAGCTAGGCGGATTTGAAAAAATAGGATTGATTATTGAGATGTTTTGGGTAAACGTTTGAAAAGCAATCAGCGCTTTCTAAATGCACATGAAGAGACCTTTGGGCACATGTGATCTTTCCCCTTGTCAGTAATTTGAAATGGAATACAGTGTGGATCCTGAATTGGTTAAAAACGAAATTGCGAAAAATTTACCAAAGAATTTCTTTGAAAATAAGCCAAAGAAAAACACTGAGTCATCACAAAAAGACAAAGCAAGTAATCAGCTGAAGACAACCAGTGCTTTAGGTCTTAAAGCCATATGTTAGACCCGATGCCACGGATGTGTATATAATGGACCCGGAAACTGAGGTATGTAAAGCTACTCTGTTTATTTAGTAGGTCGGATTCGAAGAACTAAGAAAAAAAGTGGATCTTAGTGCCTTAATGGTAGAAGGGCTGGGAGTTAAAGGGAATATACCAGAGGATGAGTTGATCGATTTCCAGGACGACGTCGCGCCATCTGGTGAATTCATTGCTGAAAACTTCAAACATGTTCATAAATTATCACTTCTAAAGAACCTTAAATTTGACTATGTAGAGCTTGGTAATGGGCTTCGTTGTAATCAAAGGCTTTCAGATAAGTTTATCAAATCTGATAATCCAAAATCTGGTGACGCTGATTCATTTTTCGGGACAGTAGTGCATGATATAGGTAAATCGAAACCCAGGAAATCGCTAATTTTTTTAAAGTGTGTATAAAGACCTTATCAAAATCCACCCAAATCTCGCTCCTAAAAACTCCAAAGCATCATCCAAAGTCGGACGAAGGCAGGACAACATCTAATGTCTTTGATGCTAAGAGACTACACAATGGTGAATTTTCGGAAGGTAGTGAACTCTCATTTTCCCAGTTTACTGTCTTTAAAAGAATGTTATACGCGCTTTAAGGTAAGTCCTAAGAAAATGCCTTCGAATCCGCTGGTGGCCGAGCATCATACCGACTCTCTCCAACTTCATTCGTATGCAGTCCGTTGTAGATGTGAGTTCTATGGTTTTAGAAATGAAAATGGAGAGGATGTACATTCGCATGATAAAAATGCGGAAAATAGTTTACCAAAAACTAAAGTGGAAGATGAAATAATCAGTTTAATGTTAAACGACAATGCGGCGTTAGACAAAGTGATTGGAGACGCAAAGCTTGCAAACGGGGTCAACGACCAACCTTCAATAAAAGGGAGTAGAAGTACGACCTCTTCTTCAAATAAGTTAAATGAGTAAGTGGTTGCACTTCCATGAAAATTATAATTCACAGAAGAGTCTTTTTTTATGAAGGGATAAAAGGGAATGTAAAAGCCCACATTGGATCGGCATCCCCCCGCCATTTCTTCCTTCACTATTTCATGAGGTCAGTTAACAAATTTATTGCATGAACTAAATATGAATTAATAATGAAACTTGCATACCTTTTAACAGAGAGAAAAAATTGATTTAAAACTTCAAAAAAATTGCACACAAATTATTTACTTCTATTTAGGATACCTCTATCACCAAAGCAATACGATTTACACCCATGTTATCCCACTATGCTGCCCTGGGGTCTTTATATCTCATCACAATAGAGCTCAATGCAAGCTTAGTACCTACCGTCATCACGTCAGATGTTGAAGACCTCCAAATAGCAGAATCAAGGGTCTATGGATTCGAAAACCGGAAATGCGTTTCCAAGACTACATGTAGTAAAAACCATCTCTCGCTTTCCTATGCTGCCATACTTGGCTGGCTACTGAGTAATGTCGTTGATATAGCGGATGATTTTGCTGAAAAGATTGGATTTCAGACCATGGCCTCTTTGCAGCACAAATACAGCTCTGAAGTGTCAAAGAGTATTTCCACCACTAAAAAGGTTAGCGTCACCCTTACTACCCTCATTATGCTGAAAGAACAGTACAATCTCTCTGAACTGCAGGAATGGGTGACAAACACCTCCGTCAACCAGGTAAGTTGATACAGTTTGGAGCGTATTTGTGATGTGATTGGTTGAACACTATACATGTAAGCCCTTTTATTGAAAGGTGGTTGAGTGCCACTCGATTTTAGTTTTCTATATACATAGTTCAACATTCAAAAGAGTTACAAATAATTCTTGTTTAATTAAAAGCTGATTGATGGAGTGAGTCACTACCAAGACCTATGGAATCCGAATAACATCCCATATTGTTCAAGTGACCACTCACTGGATTCCTATGTGAATATCCGACTTTTCAATTGGCCTCATAACCACGATTCGAATCAACTCGAATCTGCCTTTAGTGAGGCAGTTGGAATGCCAGGCATTTTCTGGAGCATCCATGATCCTGGCACACGAGATCCAGTAATCCAAGACTCATGGACTCCGACAAGCGATTTGATAAACTCAGCTGCGCAAGACCTCTCCGATGATGTTCCAATGGAGCTTGATGGTGAGATTTATCAAGGCCAACCGGAGAGCACTCTTATTACGTTCGATCTACCGAAAAATGCTATGAGAGAAAAGAGGAATGATTATTTCATTCAGATATTCAGTTTGCTGGCAGGACTCCAAGTACGAGGTTTACACTTGGCCGGATCGCGACTAGGATGGATAGAGGATAATCAGCCAGTGCTCGCCTTTTTAGCCCATGGGCCTAGAGTACGTTCTATCGTAAGGGAGGTGTATCTCAAGCTAACACAGCCAAGCAATAGCAGCGTACAAGCATTTGTACCAGATATGAAACCAACCATAAAGGCAGGTTGCCTACACATCCTTTCCAGTGGAATAAGAGGGCTGGATAGGGGGGAGCTAGTAAGCATCCTTTTTTGGAAATACTTCATTCCATAAATATCATGAAATTTTATGGATGGAATATTATCAAATCTAAGACACTTGAATTTACAAACTATATGTAGAAATTAAAGTAGATTGTTTATTTAGATTTGAAATCAACTACAGTTAATGAAGGATGTGCATAAGGTAGAAACAGTAATATCAGCAATAAAAGATGGAAAAAATTGGAATACTTGAAAAGACAAAACGTAGCATAATTGACAAGAAAGAATGCACAAGTCAGTAATCGCATAAATTATTCCTTTTAGACCAGATGGTTTGGGCCTCGTTTTGACAAACAGATGCCCTATTCACAGTTGCGATCGCTTGAAATGAATCCAAAATCCTGGCTAATATCAAACATTTTCACTGACATAATCCTTCTAGTTTCCACCGAAATTGAAAGTGTTGGATGGATCATCAGCATTGCATTTAACAAACTTGGATACCGTCTTATCGGTCTATCTGCTAATCAAACTCCACATCAGCTACAGAGGGATATCAACGCAAATATGATGGATGTATTGAGTAAACGTTTTGGAGGAGCACATTTGGACAAGCTAGTGAAGTTCATTAGCATACCTTTCACACTCCTCATCTTGCGACGACCAGATGCACTCCGATTTTCGGCAAGCCTACTGGCTGACCTATATAACCAGTATAAATGGTTGAGATTTTCAGATTCACCTTCAAGTAAATAAAATGGTACATTTTTATGCCATGCTTCTTAAGCTGTATTGTCTAGAAATCCTGCATCTATTGAGGAATTGTTCTTTGTTACTGACTATTCCAAGGGCCTAATGGATGCTCTAGACATATCGTACACTCACACGGTTGGTTATGCTAAATTTTTAGGCCTTTCATAATCAGTTTATTGAATTGTTTTACCTGCTGCATAGCAGAACCCGTGATTAATACAATTTTTAGCATTTACTCATTACTACTTCAGCTCCCTGAACTGCAAGTAGAAGGGCAATTTCCCCAAGTTGATCTTCCAGGTGAAATGTCCGGGCCTTCAGATTGTCCTTCATTCACTTTCCTCGTTCTGCTCCCTATCATGACATTGGATCAGCTGTCAAACATTGAGTACTACTGTAATACGATGTGCACCCCAGAAGATGAAAAGGTTAGTCTGGAGGTGCACCAGACACTGCGATTCGCCCGTCTCCTTGAACACCTCCTCGGTACACCGCATGTCCCGGCGGGCCGGCTAAGGGCGCAGTGTATCGCCGCTAAGTGGATCATGACGTACGATCTCAGTGATAGGCATTGGAGCCTATTTAAACGCATGACTGGCGGTCGAGACCTCGCAAGGTTTCTTCCTAAACACACCCCATTTACGTGCCAAGGAACCGCTATTATGCTGGTGCACGGTGCTTTCCTCAAGAGGAGAATTAACAGGGCTAAAAGTGACCTGCATTCTAGTCTCTTACACACGGAGAACACCACCCTTGTTCCCGCGTGAGCGCTAGCATTTGAGTGCAATGGAAGTACAACTGTGTTCGGTTATCTTTTAATAATTTTATTAACTTGGTTTGTTGGCAACGTTCTTTGAACCCAAGGAAGTCAATCTGGATAGTTCTGCTCTTCTTCGAGATGGATTCGATTTGCCCACTGAAAAAACTATTTTGTAAGTCCAAAAACTTGGTTAATTTGAATTTATGGTACAGGGAGACCTGTCGGATACAGACCAGCTTGATTCATGCCTAATTTAACCACAAAAAATTTCTAAATTTGGTAATTTAACTTACCTAGAAAAGAGCCCAGCTTCCAAGTGATCCATGCAAAACTTACGGCAATCATCAAGACGGGACGCTCTTGTGAGGTAGTAGACGTTGAATTTGGCAGCCCTCTTCCCGTATCCCCAAATACGTACTTGAGCAAGCTGGCGGCTTTGAACAATGTACTTTACAATTGTGGTAGGTTTCAACTTTTGGATTTATCCAAATCCATTCAGGAAAAGTCAAACACCCATCCTCTATTTTAGTCTTTAGAATTTCCGAAATGGTCACAAGAAGCTCGGGAAAGATTATTCTGCGACTTCAAAGAGTTAATGCTATACAATGGCTTACATTTCTTCGAGAAGACCACCATCAATCGTTGAAATTTTTGGATGAAGAAGCCTTTGAGCTCTCCCGAGTCTTAAAGAATTTGAATGTCAAAATCACACCTCACTCTTCTATTCCAATAAATGTTAGTTCCTGCTATTACTTGGCTAATCGCAATTTCGGCAGTGTGTTTAAGTAATTTCTTCATCAAGCCATACGTGCTTTCAACAATCTAAATGATTCCTTTATTGAAGAGTTTGTTCCTGCCCCATTCTTACTAGTTATAGCAATTAGTGCTCAAAGAAAATGAATATATTAATACTTCTCCATGCAAACTTAAGTTAGTTGAACAAATCGAAGTATATAAAGTGCATGCTTAATCCTTAAACGATGAGAAAAAAGCATGAAAAGCAGGGGTTCCCAACTCCATGAGAATACATATCCGTATTGCAGATGGGCTGGGTGCTTGCTATGTAAGTCAGGGCTGTTTGATACTCCTGGAGGAAAATCCGCTTATAACCTAGAATTATTAGTACAAATGCTCTGCGAATTTCCCAATCCACATTTGTAATTTTAAATTAATGTTTGGACGACTTATCAAGGGAAATGACATAAAACTGAGGCGAGTCAAAATGGACGCGGGATCGGGGTGTTCCGAGTTTCCAGAAGCAAAGGAAACCATTCAACTCTAATTAACGACATGGAGATGATAGTTCTGCATGACACAGACGCAATTTTCTTGCCGCCACAGGAGACCGAAAGTGATTTGTCACTTGACTTGTCAACTGCTCGTTTTGCACGAATGGGCGAATCAAGAAGAATCCAGGGGCCTGGTCCTCTGGCAATGGTATTGCATTTTGTGGAACATCACAGGTTTGTTCACACATAACCCTAGATGTCTCACCTTTATTTGTTTTAGCTTGGTATGCTATGCCTTATATTTATGGTCTTTTCTTTCCAGATTCCAAATGGTAGCTGCCAGAATGGGCTATCTTGGCCTACCCGAACTGAAAAGCCTTCAATCAGCAGATATCGTAAACTTTGCTGGTGAAAAGTACGTCATGCCACTTGCTCTTCACTAAAATATGCATTTCTTAGTGCCCATGAAGTTTGTGTTCCATTTTAGGTGCCCGATGATGGGCAAAACCTGCTCATTCTAATCCACAATGTCCCAGAACAACCATCTTTGCATGATCATATGCGGTACACTATTCATTGTGCAATTGTCAGTTGGAAATGAACCTGATGTTGGAATGGAAGTAGTAATGAATAAATTTGTCTAGGAAGGGAATTATGGCTTCTAACCACTAGGTTCATAATTTTTGATGGTGGCTCCTGTTGGTACGCAATAATGCATAATAGGTTGCTTTTATTGAGGTGCCAGAGATCCCTTGCATCTTGTGCCCAGTGCGTTTTACGCTAGTTCATGACTTTTTAAGCTCCCCAGTTGATTTAAACGCCTTTCACGTCGTTTCATATTTCAGGATGGATACCAACTGGAATGGCATATTGAGTGCGTTCACGAAGGACATATACATGTCAGCAAAGAGATTTGAGGTAACTAATAATGAAGTGGCACATTTTTGAAGGCATTATTGATAAGAGGACACCATTGTAGGATTTTTGGATATGAGATATAGCTTCTTGGAGGATAACACTGGATTAGCACCCTTTCAAACCGAATCACATTTTTCATGCATTTACCTGTTATAGGCCATGAAGGCAGCCTGGATAATGAAGGACTATCTGCTGCCAGGCTATGTGGGTGCCTTCGTTGAAGGAGACGTTTTGTAAAATTCTTCCACTCGTGATTCACCTCGTTCAGAATTTCCGAAATAAATTCCAGTAAGAATATTCTATACATGTACTTTAATGTATTAATAAAACTTGTTTGGATGCTTTTGGCAAGATTACGGACAACTCAGACATGCACATACAGTTGGTGCCTTAAACGGATGGAAAGCGCTCGATCTTCGGGGAGTAAGGTATGAGCACGGCACAGTGCATAAATTCGGTGCAGTGCGCACTGCAACTAATCCAGTTGCAAATCACTATCCTTTAAAACTGAAATGAGGGTGCTAAAATGCTAAAGCACTGAAAAGAACACCAACCCAAACTATAGGCGGGAAATTTAAAATCGACTAATGAACAGCCGCAAATGAAAAGCAACTGAGCGTCCAACAAGTATGAGAAACAGTAGACACTGTTGCGGGAAGTTAATGTAACACCTGATCTCCCTAGTGAGGCAAATGACAGTGTCGGTGGTAAAGAAGAGGTGAGATCACAATACATACCACTTGCAGCTGTACGACCCATTTAGGTTAATGATAAGTGAAAACAAGTATAGATATGATGTGATGCACGCTATATCCTATCTGCGTCCCACACATATTGATACAATAAAAGTGAGTTGCAGTTCTCAGTAGTTCCCGGTTAATATAAAGAATGTAATGCCTGACACCCATTCCATCCGAAAAGGAACAAGTGACAGAGAGGTGAGACGCAAAGGTGGACAGGGAAGGAAGGGCTCTATTGAAGTGTCGCATCCACGCAAAACTCGATTGCATTGATTGCCTCACTAAGCAAACGGAGAACCTCCTGCAAGCGCGCGATGATGCAAGTTGCTCGAAATTGCCGGGTCCAACCAGCGGTGTAGGTAAACTTGTCGCGGGAATAAAAATTTACGCACAGAACAAGGTCCGCTCCATCCACGAAAATGTGCATTGAATTTTCGGGTGGTTGGGGTGGATAGAAACACATCTATAGGAAAGACGGGAGATGAAAAGTGAGTCCACCACAGAGCACCAGGAAAAAGATGAACTGAAAATACTTACAACATGGTCACGATTTCAGGATATCAGGCCAAAAAAGAGACACGATAGCATCCAAATTCAGGGAACATAAAATTTTAACTCAACTTCATGGAATTCGAAGTTAAGCGCAAAGATCATAGGTAGTGGTAATTTATAAGAAGCCTAACTCACACGAGCGTTAGATTTTTCAAATCCAGGCACTGTCCTATTGGGAGATGGATTGAGTAGAGAGTTGAGGGCGCATTGCAAAAACGTCCACAAAGCGTGAAAAGATGTCTCGTCGCAGACGGAGAGAGCACGGCAGATGTTATTCCAACAGTCCTGAATCTGTTGCAGCTTGAATGGTATTCCATAACCTTCACGGATGTATACTGCAAAGTTTTGACCCGAAGGTCGTGTGATCTTGATAGCTGCATCAAAGATGGTGTCACCTGAGATGCTCAGTACGGCGGTCAAAGCGGTGCACGCGGAGGCCAAAGTATGATTTTCAGTCTCGGCCTGAGTCAAGAGATCCTTGCACCGCTTGAGGCAATGCTCGATGTCCTTACATATCCTGGACACCTAGCAAGGGAATATTTGCTTGTGACAGCTAAACCCCAGACAAGGCGAATGCATACGCTTCAGTGCGAGCATAACACCGGGGCCCATGACCGTGGTTCCACAATTAGTAACGAAAATACAAAATGACCCCCCACGCAGAATATGCGCAGCCATTATTTCAACTCCCACTGGCTATCAGCAGATATAACTTTTAGGACTCTCAAATTGTATCAACTAGTATCCCTATAAGGGTCAATGGTACCCTAAACGGTGACAGACTTCAGTGAAACCAAATCGCGGTTAGAACCACCTGCACAAAACACGGAGTCAGTTAAGTGAGAAAATGGTACAAATTAACTGTAACACGATAAAATTTTATTAGCACAGAGAACTGAACAAGCAATAGGATCAGGGGTGCCAGAGGCATAGAAAAGTGTATAACGATAACTGTACAAACGGATGGAGTGAAACTAAAAGAATATAAAATCGCAACAGGAGCGCACATAATGAGTTGACACTTCATTATTCCTCTGTGTCGACGTATTTTGACAGGTCAAAGGTGAGAACGCGACTGACAAGGCAGTTATTCTCCTGAAAATTATGAAATAAACAACATTAAAAAGTTATAAATAATGAAATGAAAACGTTCGCATTCGATGTTACGAGGAGCACTCTGTGCCTTTAGTGGGGTAACGGAAGCAGCATATTAATTTTGATAAAACATGAGCTTGTACATCAAATAAAGCAGAAGAATGATAGGTTAATATTAAACACTTATGCAATCGAGTAATGTTACACTATTTTGATGCATGTACTATTGGGGCACATTAACATTCCAATGGGAATTAAGAAAAAAATTCCTTAGTAGAACTGGTTAAATATAAAGTTGGCTATATGAACAGGGACAATTAAATGACACGAGTCACGTATACATTGGGATTTACTGCTTAATGAAGGCTAGGTCATATGGATAGAAAAAAATACCGTATCAGGATAGATGCCGACGAGGGAATCTGCTCGGGAATAGAATTCCTCCTTCAATGAGATGACAATGACCTGTGCACGGGTGCGCGAGTACTCACGGATGAAGGAGGCCACCTTCCCAATATTGGTGTTATCCAAAGCGGCATCGATTTCATCGAGAACGAAGAAGGGGGAGGGGTTGTACTGGTGCATCGCGAAGGAGAGGGCTAGGGCAGCGATGGTCTTCTCGCCACCAGACAGGGAGTCCATTTGCTGGAACCGTTTGCCCGGAGCCACACACTGAAACTGCAATTCTTCCAGATAGGGCTCCTCCGCATTTGTAGGCAACAGACTCGCCTGAAAGGAAGACCACCTCAAATTCAGAGTTCCTCTTCTTATATACACGGTAAGTTTCATGTACGAGCATTTTTATAGAGAAGTGGTGAATAAGAGAAAAGCCGCAAGCAAATATGCTACTATTTATCAGTCCATTTCTCAAAGAATTTCTCAACCTCGGAGTGGAAAACAATATAGAAGAGGAAGTAGTTTATACATCACGCACAGTGGTAGGAAAAAGCAATAAAGACTTTATACCATTCTTTAAGAGTAATATGAGGAGCTAACTAAAAACGAGATTTCAAGAAAACAAAAGAGCGTACACCAACTTAATTACAGCTGCAATGTAGGTAAATAGAGCTCATAAAAAGGAAGACTGAGTAAAATAAAGCGTCGAAGCAAGCATAAGGACAAAAAAGGTGCATTTGATATAGTTGCTAAGGCCCTACCTGAGCACCAGGATTGCGCGAGAGGGCTTTGTACAGAGGATCAATGTTATCGGCGATAGAGAGGAAGCATTTCATAAAAGCATTGCATCGAAGACGGCGAATCCTTTCAAACTGGGCACGGGCCTTCTTCGCCTTGCGCCGAGTCTCCTCAAACTCAGCCTCGGTAGAGCGAAGTCGCTGTTCCACATTGCCCAACTTCGCGCCCGCCTTCAAATTCGGTGCCTGAAATCGCGAGAGCTCGCTCTGCATCCGATCAACCTCCGCTTGCATTTCGTCTACCCTAACGGGGTACAACAATTTGGTCCTCAAAACAATTCTCGAAAAATCAACAAACAAATGCAAATACTAACGAGGAAGCAGACTTATCGGTAATTAAGTGAAATGGCACAATCCGAATGACAATTGCTGAATCAACTCTAGTCAGGTATCGGATGACATTCACTGTAAATGGTAAAGCATTCCCCTTTCTGCTTGCATATCGAACAGTAGCAACTAATGAAATTAAAAGTACTTCAAAAATTGAAAAAAATTCCACGGATCCTAGAGAATCAAACGCTAGTTTAGCTAACAAAGCGCAGACTTACTTTCTACTAACTTCTTTGTCGTCAGCTATCATGCGAAGAGGTTTCTCCAGTTGCTTGTAGTCTAGTGGTAGACGAGCTTCCATAACGTAGAGTCGCATCATCTCTTCTGAGTTGAGATCTGCACCCTCACTTTCAGCTGACAACTGGCTTTCCAGCTCCGGCATTGAGCTTGCGCCCGGCTTCAAAGGCAGCTGTAGATCTTCCATCTAAACCACAGATCAGAAAAGCCCCTAGTGACATTGAAAG
Source organism: Echinococcus granulosus (assembly GCF_000524195.1). NCBI lineage: Eukaryota > Metazoa > Platyhelminthes > Cestoda > Cyclophyllidea > Taeniidae > Echinococcus > Echinococcus granulosus. Next base: position 1,002,243 of record NW_020170381.1, on the reverse strand, counting down.
GCTTTGTAGATACCAGCGCCCTGGGTGTGGCAAACACCGACATACCTTGGCCGATTGAAGCAATGAGTGACGCTCGGAGCGTTTGGCTTCCAACCGCGTCTCAATTTGACTTGTCTCCTTCTGTAGCTTCTGGATTTCTCGTTTTCGCGAAACCAAACGTCGACTGAGCTCCGCCAACTCACCATCCAAACGCTCACATTTGCGTTGATACTCGCTTAATTGAAATTCAAAATTGCCCTTATGGATTTCTTCTGCCTCCATCTCCTCCTTTAGGCGCTTCTCTTGCTTCTTACAACGCTCCATCTCTTGACGCTCGCTCACCACCGCTTCCTCCCAACGACGCACCGCAGCTATAACAGAGCACTATGACCTTAAACATGGAAACAAGGGAAGCCAAAGGCTAGCTGTAGGGTAAAAGATCTGAGGAAACTCCTACTGACGATGGTGTACCAAAAATTATGATGTGAATATCAGCTGAAAGCTCATTTAATTCAAAGATTTAGAATGAATTCACGGAGCAAGACATCTGAAACAAGTTTGATGGCACGAATAAAGTCACTAGTTGAGCATGAAAATGCAGATATGCTATAATGCAATCTCAAAAACGCTACCTTGAGTATCACGAGACTTCTCATATTCTAGCTGATTGTTGATGCGTTGAAGTTGATTGGTAAACTCCATACGTTTTCGGTCGCGTTCGCGGGCAATACGCAGCTCACGATCTTCATATTCACTGGAAAGTAAGCGGTGTGTGATAAAAACAAAACTAAGGTGCTCTTGCAAATAAAATCCCATAAGTAGGAATCTAAATGTCAAACGAGATCTTATCGAATTTGAGTGACGAACAAAATAGCTGAATGGCACCAATTAATAAAGACCTCTCTCACCGGATATTTTCCACACCGATACTGACACAAAAATCATGCAATACGGTGTCTTCAACGTTATCCATTTTTGCCTTTTCAGCGTTAATTGAGATCTGAAGTTCCTGCATTTTTGTCTGACACATACTGAGCCGTTCCTTAAGCAAAGACAACCATAGGTATCACGAAATCGAAGCACAAAACCGATGAATTCGACGAGAACGTACATTGACCTCCTCCAGATTGACTTTCAAATTGTTTACTTCCTCTTCGTTTCCACTAAGGATTTTTTCTTCCTACAAACAAATATCTTTGTAGCGGGTGAGTTTCTCTTACAAAACTCAAATTGCAAATTAACTCCAAAATCAGCAAGACTGATGATGCCCTAATTGGTAGTCGACTAAAATGTGAATATCTGATAAAGGTCAAATATGCCCAATCTTATCTAGAAAAGTGACCCAAAAAATCAAAGTAGCATGGGGTTGTGCATTTTACACCAACACGTTACATGTGACCGAGAATAACTCACAGTGCCTTCCTTATCTTTTTGTGTGTATTTGAGCCTTTTTTCAAGACCATTGATTTGTGACTGCAGAGTGCGGAGCTCGGCCTCTTTACGCTTCCGTTTCAGCTGTTCCTTCAATTCGACCTGCAGTGCGTCGCGACGCGCCATCAAAGAACTGATTTGTTTTTCGTCCCAACGCTTAGCCCTCGCCTTCAAGTCGCTGAGGAGCAAAGCAGAAGGCAAACTTATCAGTTTACTGAATATTCGACGGATTTTGATGTCTAGATAGTTGCTTAAACACTTCTCACCACCGACAGATTCAAACGAAGCCACGTCACATCTTTCAGGTTTCTAAACGAGATCGAAAAAGATCAAACTTGCCTTGCACCACCCGAAATGATGCCCGATCGTTGGAAGAGGGTTCCGTCCAGAGAAACGGTCTACCCAAAAGCGGTGAAAAATTAAGACTGAAGCGAAACAGACCCTGAGGACTTTATCGAAGCAATTTTAGCAGAAGTGATGACAGGAATTTAGATTTTTAAAACATCGGGACTCATTCAGCAAAAAATAGCTTAAGACGGTTTAATCACCTTTTTACGATCACCCATATTGTAGGCGACGTAACGAGCGTGCTCGACAGTGTCACAGACAAGAGCGTTGCCACAAGCGAACTGCAGAGCTTTCTTTGCAATCACAGGATCGCAATTGATAACATCAATCACTAGGTGGACATTCGGCGGCTCATTTATTTCACTAATGAAGTGAGGGTAAAAACGGTATTCATTAAGAGGCAAAGCAAAAATTATTGTCCACGGACCATTAAATAAACTAAAATGACATCCAATACTTGAGCAGATAAAAACTAAAGCAATTCATATTTGTGTATGTGATATAAAAGCGATTTAAGCAAGAAATTCTTACCGCAGTTTTTCATCAACTGGCTTAACATCAAGGAAGTCAAGAGGGAGAAATGTTTCCGGCTCAATGCGTTGATCCTTCATGTACTGAATACAGTCTTTCGCCGTTTTTTCACTGTCACACACGATGCTGTCCATGTGTTTGCCAAGAACTTTGGTGATGGCGATTTGGTAACGCTTGTGCGACGGTTCACACATCTCCAGCAGACGACCTTGCTGAAAGAACATTAAATCAGAGAATCATTAAAAAAAGCAAGTCTATCATTTTCAAGAACCATTTAAAACAATAAATTTGCAGAATTCAGGAAATAGACAACCATCAAATCCAATGGAAGTGTTGCTGACTCACTACGCCAGGAAAAAGTCGCTTGAGGTTCTCGATTAGTTCCTGCTTTTTAACCGCTCGAGAGGATTCGTGGCGTTCTACCTTGGCCTCGCCCAACTGGCAAATCACTGTCTCCAACTCCGCGTTGATTTCATCCATTCGCCTCGTTGCGCTTTCAACTTCCTCTCTAATCGTCTTCTCTGCCTCTGAGAGCTCCGTTATGGAGCGATGGCTAGTTCTGTGAAGTTGTGATGAATAAAGAGTTAAAATGGTTTGAAGTTAGGGAAAATATACATTTAAAATATTATACGTACTCAATGAACTCAACGAGCCTCTGAAGACGTCTTTGATTGTCAATAAGCTCCGTCTGCTTTAAACGAAGAGAATTTTCAATTTCTTCCTTCCGCCTCTCAAGACCATCGAAGAGATCCTTTTGCTCATCATATTCCCGCCTGAGGGCGTCGAGTTGGGCCGAAAGATCTGAGGTATGTTCCGCCGCTTTCTGTTTTAGCCTGTGATACTCGGCCAACTGCATAAAACAGATACAGTGACACGAACATTGAGATGATATAGATGCACACAGCATATAAGCTTACTTGTGAATCCTCCAGTTCAAGAGAACGACCCTGCTCCTTGCTCTTTTTATTCTGTTGATGCTCATAATCTTCTTTAAGAGCTAAGATTCGAGAATACTCGGCTTCCAGCTGATCCATTTCCTGACGATGGCTACTGTGCTGTTGACGAGCATTCTCCAAAGCCTTTCTTTATTTCCAATAACAAAATTGGCGTATTTACTGTAACACTTACTTTGATTCTTTATGCTTGTCGCTAACATGACGCAGCATCTGTGAAACTTTAATATACTCAGGCTTTCTCTTGGAAACCTTTTGGTCCTAAAATTATTGGAAAACATCCGAAGTAAAAAAATTACAAAACACAACAAAAAGGGGTTACGTACACATTTTTTAATTTCTTGTTCTAAGCCTGCCTGATCACGATGAAGTTTGCCCAATTCCCGACGCTTATCACGAATCTCTTCCTCTATTTGTTGTCTCTGTGTATTCTCCTGCTCAATTATTTCTTCTCGCTGTTGTAAATCTTCTCGTATGCGTTTGATATCCACATCGTTATAATATAACCGGAAGAGTTGCAACTCCGTTCGTTTGGACAGCTAAAAGGACTAATTGTTTACCCAGAGAAAAAAAAGCAGCGCTAATGACGAGCATGTTTTACCCATTTATGATGTAGCTTCTTGTACTTCTCTGCCTCATCGATTTCTATACGAGCCTCTTTACGTTCTGCTACAATATTTTTCTTTTTATTAAGGTTGAATGTGGCCTCTTCTTCCAACTTCTGCATTTCAGCCTTCGACCTGTCATATTCCTCTTTATATTCTGCTGATCGACTGATTTCTTCGAACATTTGACAACGCTCACGAGCATTTTTCATGGCAATGCTCTCAACGGCTCCTTGAAAAATCAAGAAGTTTTTGACCTTCATAAAAATCCGTATTTTTTCGAGAGCTTCCGCGTACTCTTCTACTTTTACAGGCTATCTAAATGAGAAAAGTAATAATTGCGGCCCACAGTCCCATTGATGCGGTACTCTGAGGTATTACCGCTGATGTATCGACTAAAGCGTTTGTCAACACCATCGGGCATCTGGTAAACCGCGGTGACACTAGCAGTTTTTGCGACGGGCTTTCCCACGACCGACCCATGTATAAGATCCTACGAACTAGATCCAGGTTCGCTTTGCTTACACTTAGCTTCGTAACCCTTAGGTGCCGTGTCCGTTCACCAAGTACAAAGCTGATAGCGTCCATAAGATTTGATTTACCTTAAATGTGAGCCCATAAATTCTAATTACCGGAACCATTTGGGCCTATGACTGCAGTAAAAGCACTAAATGGACCAATCACTTGTCTGCCTTTATAAGACTTGTAATTTTCAAGTTCGATATATTTAAGATGACCACAATTGTCAATCATAGTGGCCTCCAAAAGTGCGCATGCATGCGGAATTCATTAAAACAAAAGGTTTTAAATCAGGCATTTTAGCTCTAAAACAGACTAACTTATTAATTTTTAATTGTCAATTTCTAGGTATTTTGTTTAACAAAGGTCAGTTATTATGGTGGTATGATCTTCGACGTACTATTACTCTCGCCCAATCGTTTGTGCCCGCCGTGAAGTATAAGCTCAACGGCAGATCAGCGTTTTCGTCCATTATGCGCGTTTGCTTCCGCGGTTTTATACTGTTTGTTATCGGGGTCCTATTTTACTATATTTTCGGACTTATTCAAGGGTTTCGGAGTGGGATTTTCAATGACAAATTCAGCCAGTGTTTGTTGAGCACCAGTTTCGGTATTCCTTTGTGCTGTGGTCTTCTCTCAGGTAGGTTTCTTCTTGTTTTTACGTTACTTCTTAGTTGCTTGTGGTCTCACATCGCCTCGTCTTTACCATAACCTGAAAATTCCAAACGCTTATGAACCAGAATGGTCATCGATCATGCGCTGCGTCATATTTTTTATGGGCATAAGTCATGCATCCGCCAAACTTGATATCATATCTATTTCACAGTTGCTTTTGACAAGCTTCTGTTTTGCTATTGGTATATGGTGGATTTTCGATCGTTCCGTCAGTGGTATTCTTACCGGATTCCTGATGTCGCTGTTGGGTACCGGTATTTGTCTGGTGCTTGGGGACCAAACCATCAGGTAGGCTTTGATTGCTCTGACATTACGCTTGTTAGGTCCATTGATCCACTTCTCACATCTTGGCTACCGTGCATTTTCTTTTCCGGCGGTATTACTACCTCACTTGTCGGTCGGCAACTTGCGAAATTGGACGGGTTTGATTCGTTCAAGCTTAAGGCTGAATGACTCATCTATCAGCGCCGCGGACCGACTTCAACCTGCATTTACATATGTATTTCGACTGCTTGTTGTCTTATTGCGATCGGCCAGTATGTCTCATGATTCTGGCAAAACTTTGCTACCACTTTATGAAGCACTCTGATTTTACGAACATTTGTTTCCTTGCTCCCTCTTCCCTTTTTTTTGGAGTCCATATCCATTCCTTCCGCCTTGTAAACTACTGTATTTTGATTCTATTTTCATGATATAAGAATGTGAATAGGGAGTCATCTCCTGCCTGCTTTGCAACACTTGCACCGCTGGCTGGGCGCCTATCTAGTGTGCATCATGCATTGGCTGCTGCAAATTACCCTGACAGATACAGTGTCCCAATCCGCCTGGCATATCGATTCCAGCGTCTAAAACGTGTGGCCTTTTATGTTATCTAGTTCCTACATGCCTACAATGCTATCTGTCGTATTCAGATTTCAGCGGGAGTTCGCACGTCTCTTTTCTCGTTTAATTTTCCTAAAACATTGCGCTTCTTTCGTGTTATTCATAACGGTTCACTTTGCGCGTAAACCCTTTAGCGTTAGTCAATGCAACTTCAGCGCATCACGCAGTTTTAGCTAATCAGCTGATTGTGGCTACTCCGATCGTGAGTCTCTTAATCGGTGATTCTGGTTACCTTACTGTCGGTCTGCGTGGTATGCGTTGCCAAATTCCTACTTCCTAAGCGTTGATTGTGCAGGATGAGGTGTGCGTTTCAACACTTTGGTGGCGTTCATGCGTTTAACCTCGTGATTGGTGAGGCCGTGCTTCTGTGGTCAGGAAGTCTTACATATTTACTCTAAAGCGAGAATAGCTCAAGATTCATATCTATAATAGACGACGATGAAATTTTCGCCAGACAATAAAAGGTCCACAGCTGAGCTGTCAGTCTAGGTTTCTCAGGATGTAATTTTGGTCAGATTTTTCCATAATAAAGTCGTTGTAAAAGGCACTTCTTGACTAGGTGGATAACTGTGCAGGCCTCAATTTGGGTCTTTAATTGACTATTGCTAATCAACTTTCTCAGCTACATTGTTCGTTAGACAAAAATGACTTCACCTAAAGGGACGTCCAACGCTACCCAGAAACTTAAATTGAATGCCACAAACACAAAAATCGCGCATGAAAAGAATTTCTATAGAATTATGATCACGTTATGTATAGGTGAACCAAACCGATAAGTTAGCTCCTGGCTTCTAATGTAGTGAACTCCCCACTCGAAGGGGGACGCACTTTTCTGGTCGTTACGCTTTTGCATACTGATAGCTGGGAACACTATCTTTTCAGAAGAGCCTATTCATGTCCATGATTCTGCAGTCTCATCGCTCATCGCTACGAGTATTACTTCTGATGCAGAAGTGCAATTAAACTACTGCAAATGCGTTGCACAATGAGGTACTTCAATTACAGCTCTATTCGGAGCGTAAATATAGTCCAACTACGCCACTAGTCCTGCGTGTTTGAGAGAAACCTGTTACACCCAGGTATACTGAAACAGTTTCAATAATAATTTTGGCCCCACAGTCGTTCTCTTCTTTGGTCATTGTTTACGTGAGACGTTTTGGTAAGGTCTAGCAGTCCGCTCGCATTCTCTGAAGCTAAATTTGTGCGAAGAGCATTACCTTTAGCAGTAACAACGTGTCAACATCACTTAACCTCCAGTGGCCTACTACAGGAGCGCCAATCAACGTATCTTGTGATATCTTGCATCATGTTTTTAAAGGAGCAGATCGAGTGTTTGAATATCGACGCGAACAAAGTGTAATTAGGGTTTGAATCGCTAGCTGCTTTAAAGGCCGCTGGTAATGAACTACGAAAATGAAGCAAATGAGCACAAGTATTGTCCTTCATAAAAGCCGTCAGCTTTAAAAAAACAGATGGAGCGCATGCATACTAGTGTAGGATAAGCCAAAGTACGATTGCATGCTTTCTAGTAGATGCAAATGTTAATGTAGTCCTATTGTGCATTCGTCGCGTTCCTTGTCTCTGATCATAGAGAGTAAACGAATTTCAAGCACATTATACAAATAGGGTTCTTTAAATCTTTAGTGTTCCTAGCTCGGATAGGCTGGGGGACTGCAGGCGGGGCCCCAGAAGTACAAAACGGCTAAAGATGGAAGAGCCAACATAAGCAAATGTGCAGTTAATTGCCTCGAAACCCTTCGGCGTTTGCCCATGTCTCTAGGTCCTAATTCAGAGGATTCGCAACGGAAAAGAAGAATCCAAATAAGTATCAGCTACCCATTTAAAAAATGTTCATTATTCAGGCATAAAATACACTTTTAATTAGAAGAAATACTATGCTGTTTGGGAACAGCTTGAATATCTTGGGGTGACTGTAGTTCTGTGGTAACTGTTTAATAATAACTGATAGGTAAGGATTTTCCTGATACACACCAAATGCATTCGCAAATTAATGAGTAGTGCAGAAGTAAACCCAGCTCCGATGGTGTGGCGTATAGCCTAGGCCTAAGAACTCACGATGAACCAGCTCAATTTGTCACAGTCTATTTAGTCAGTGATACTAGTCTTTCCAGATTTTCTCAATAAGCCATAGCTTGAGAGGAAAAGGCACGAAGCATAAACATCCTATCTATCGCCATAGTCAAATAAGGCTGATGAAGCGAAACCAAAATGAGTGCGTATGCACTCGTTGACGACCTTACTCGACATCATCAGCTGATGTTGGTATTTTCACCTAATTTACTGCGTTTTCCTGTGTTTATGCGCAAAGTTGCCATTACGTACACAGTCCTTGTAGGTATTTCGTGGTATAAAAATTTGCATTGAAGAAAAGGTGGACCTTTTGCAGCCATAATTTGGAAATTCCAATTTAAGCTACGGGGGATCCGAAATTAAGCGGCCTTGAAGGGGCTGAGAGCGATTTGTATTGGCACATGGGTGCACGGGTCATGGCTGAGATGGCGAGAGTATGCCGTGACGTTCACCAGTGCCGCGTGCTTGGCACGCGCATACATGCACTCGTGGGTGCATCCGCACCTTGGATGTCAGCTGGGTGCGTGTGTGTGAGCGCGAGTTGGTTTACAAAAATGCGTCACATTGACGTGCACATGTGCACTTCACGGGGGCAAGGTGTGGCCTGTCACTCTTTCCCCAGGACGAACTGTTAATGGCTTGGTTCAAGGTCGCATTCTACCGATAAAAGCGCTCTCGAAAGTCCCACTAAACTCAACCACGCTTTAAACGCACTGCCTCTAACCCACCACGGCGGACGCAGTTAACACAACTATGTTTATATTTTTACCACCGTATTTAATCTTTGGGATTTTACTCTTCTGCAAGGAACAATAAATAGCTATAAAGGAAAAAGCGGAAAAAATGGGGAATTTGTCGACAAACACAATTCGCATCAACATAAGCGAACAACTCATCGTTATAAATGCATGTTCCCAAACAAAGCACCACTAAAACAATTCCCAAAACGTGGATGCTACTGGATTATGGTGATAGAAACTGTCAGTGCAAAGGCAGGTGGGCTAAAAGGCATTCCAATTTATGTAAAAATAACAATAAGTAGACCAGTAGACATTCCCACAGACGACTCTTAAGAAGGTAACGTGCGCCCGCTGTGACATGGTATAAGTTGGCAACGATAATACAACGCAGTCAACCGATGAGATCCTATGAGAAAGTAGGGCTTTTGCAGCCTATCAATGGCTTTATTCGCCTTCCTGCCATCATCATCATCACCATCACTATCATTATCGTCATCATCAAAGGAACATAGATATCACAGCAAAAGACACCACTAAAGGGCTGAGCTTACATCACTCGGCTTTCGTCCCAACAATCTCCAAAAAGCGTTTGAAGACGTGCTCCGATCTCCATGTCGCATTTACAGTTCAAGCGCTCATTCAGCACATTTGAACGTAGTAGTCACGACTAGAACTCGACCCCTCGTTAACATACAGCCGCATATCCACAAAACAAGCCAAAAGCACTTTTTCCTGGGCGCAGGCCCCCCTCCTCTCTGACATAAGTCCGCAATGGAAGTCACCAACCGTGATTACACAAATGCAGGAAACCTATCCAACTCTGGAATTTTGTTGCTGGTTTATACAAATAGTAATAATAAAATATGGTGATGTGTTTTAGTGCAATTATGATTTTACAAAACATGGTACCCATATAACATAAGTAAACACAATGAAAGACATAGCTTTATTAAGAAATTGATTCGTGCCAAGGTATTTATTAACGATTTTAAGATGAAAACGAGCAACGCCAGCTCACTTCGCAGCCACTTTTTTCTGCCAGGCAACCAATAACTTCGACATGTCGCGTGTCTAAGCAAAAAGAGCGAAATCATTATAAGGGTCTGTAAAATCGATTTGCGACTTAATGGAAAAATTGCATAAAGCTAAATAAAACAGGCTTAGTACAGGGATATTTTGGCCATAGACAAACTAAGTGACACTTCGAGTGAGCACTGACAAACTGACAATGAGAACTGATAAACCCATCATCATCGGCAGAAAGCACACCAATCAATGCGAAACAGAATGCGCTTAAGATAATGCGGGTGCCAAAAATATAGCCTGCTTATAAGACCAATTTCGCATATGTACATTTGCACGTGCAAAAGGGGCGCTATCGTCAAATAAGGACTCTTAATTTCAAAATCATATAAAGGGGTGATGTTGTAGCGATATTGCACGCGGCAGCAAGTAGCCTGAATGCCCTTTTACTGGTAACTAGGGCGAAAATAAATTCAGACAACGTTGATCAAGACGGCAGGCAACAGACGTAGCTTGTGCACGAGGGCATTGTAGTGCGTAGTGAGTAAGCATCTTGTGAACGGAGACGTGAAATCTGCGGCCACTTATAGAAGCCCTCAAGCTCAGTACAGTGATGAGGCGCTCAGTCGCGGTCTATTCAAATGACTGGCTGTACGTCCGTCAGTGACAATTCGGGCCGTGGCGGTTCCTAATACACAGCACAGTAGTCGTTGCTGTGATGATTCGCACGTGAAAACCTAACTCTGGATGATCGATGTACAACCTACAGGGAAAGTACACAAGAAGCGATTCTTCCTGTGGAAAGGTGAAAACGGTCATCCACGAATATTCACAAATTTTGAAGTTTGTGGACGTCGAGTGTCGAGACAGGCAATCCGTTCTAGGATTATTGTGCAGCGCTGACACCCTTTCCTATCAAAACTGCTTTCCAAGTATTAGTTAAACGACAAATACGTAAATGAAGCGGAAGACCATGATGGAGAAATAATGCCACTTTCACCCACTGAAGCTTGCTTTTCTTCTATAAATCCCAAAATTTTGCTCGTACATAACGACAAGTACGCAGATTTATAATGAAAAGCTCCAAACTAACCGTATTCGCATAGGTCTCAAGAAGCCGACTGCTTTCATCTATGAAATCAGATGCTTGCACTTCCTGCTCCACATGCTTTTGTTGGATAGTCGCGAATTTCGCCTTCAAACTTGACAGGTCTGAAAGTCAAAATCCAATCTCCTAACACAATTAAAATAACACTAATAACACTAATAACAATAACACTAAAAATAACAAAATAACACTAACGAATAGAAAACTGCGCCAAATTATAAGTGCTCCTACTCAAACAGATAGAATTTCCTGTGAATAACTAACTATAACTCAGTAAGCAGAACCTATTATAATTCTGGTGAACGAAAAAGGCACTGCGGATGTCAAATTCAGTTTTAAAATAATGTCATACCATGAAGCAAGGGACTTCTTAGTGTGATTTCGCCTCAAGTGGAAAAACATACTTTGACACGTCGATGCACTGGCCTGCCCGACAAAGTATTTTGCAGGGATCGATGGGTAAAACAAGCCCTGTACTATAAATTTGTTTTATGCGTCACTAAATTCGGTTTACATGAATTAAGCGATAAAAACCTCGGAGTAAAAGCCATACACAGTACCGACGATGACGAATAACCGGATGAGCCAAAAAAACGGTTTAAGATGTTAGTAGGAGTCAAAAGGCTCTTGTAAACAAACATTTTTACACGATATCAATTCTACATCCCTACGCGCAGATGAAAATGATTCCACTTTTATTTATCAAACAATCAGAGCAGAAAATCTAAGTAAAAAGCATTGTACTGGTTCAATAGAGGATGAAAGGATACATTAAAAGCAAACGATGATGGGCTAATTCAAGTACTAAAGCAAAAAAATCAGATAATAGCTGCCGTTGGTTAACAAGCACTTTGATAGGCGATAATGAGGAATTTGAAAGCATGGGCACAAATACAGAATAAAAATATAAAGAATAAATTGAGCAACGGAACAACAATCCTGATCTATCTTGTAAAGTGTGGGCTGGAAATTAAAAGTAACATCTCTAGGAGCTTAATAGATTCACCATAGATATATGAAAGTGGTGGCTTAATTCAAGAGATCAAATACACTGTCCACACACCTAATTTAATAGTTCATATAGAAACCAAATCATTGTTACTGCAAAGAAAAAGTCGTCCGCATAAAACAATTTTTTGTGGTAAATCAGTGCCACCAAAATAAATTCCAGAAATAAAGGGGGAGCCAGGCAACATTGAATACCAGGAATTAATACGAATCAAGCGCAATAAATGACAGATATAGTTAATTACTTACCCGAATAGGCAGGATGATTGAGTACAGACTTTAGGGATTGGAGAGCCTCCAAGGCCCGGGCAGTTTGCAGCATTTCAGCCTCAACTAGAAAAGGCATGCAACTTAAAAGCATAGTAGACAAGAATAATCAATTGCTAGATGCAGTAATTTTATAACAGGCAAAATGTGTTAAATTTTTTTCGTAAAGTAGGCAAGCATGGAACGACACAATCGTGCTTCCTATTAACGGAGTATGAAGGGTCGATTGGATAAAAGTTAAACACGGACAGTAAGGCGTGATATGAACTTACATTCATTAAATCATCAAAGTGCTTATCTCTCGCACTACAGGCGGAAAAGCAACACGTAAACTGCGTTCCTTATTTACTACAAAGCCACGAAACATTATACCCAGGGATACGTTTTGTGCTGACGCAAAGGATTGACACCCACGAAAACAATTTTGTGAAGGTACTAGCTTCGGGCGGCCAAACAATATAACGATAAACTTACGCGAGAGAATGATCCTGATTTTGGCTGCATTGGCCACTGTTTGATCGTCCAGAAAATTAGGATCCATGTACTTGCGCAATTCGCTGCCTGAAAAGATTAGGTTATTAAAGAATTGCATGTATTTGAACCTACACGAATGGGTAAATGTAGACAACGCGGCCACACAAATAGAAGCATAGGCAAATAGTAAGAATGGGATTTACAGATACAACTAAGGACAAAGCGTTTATGTTTGTGCGAGAGGAAAAATATGAACACCCAGTGTTGTACATAGTTTGCATGCTGCAATAGACTGGAATTCCATCTTAAGCATTCGTAAGCCATAATGGAAAAGAGGAAAAAACAAACACTGAATAATCCAATAATAAACTCTAATCGAATGCGGTAGATTATGCTACTGAAAAGTTATTAAGAGGCTCACTTCTCTCCAAAATCTCCTTAATTTTCGGGTATTTCTCCGCCAGTGATAGTTGCTTTTGGGCATCGGCTATCAAATCCGATACGGTCTATTGCGAAAAGATCAAGTATTAATAATAAAGCTCAAGCAAAAGTAGTCGAAACAAATTGGTATACCAAGATATTCCCCATTACTTTCTTATTTAAGTGAGGCTACAAACGAAAACAAGACAGCACCGCAAATATACTAGCCTATTCAGAGATAGGTCACATAGTAACCGCCGTTATCATATATTGATGAGAAAGCATAAAAATGACTTGATTTAAGGTTACCTGATTGGATGATGTTTGAAGGGGCATAGCTGAGGCTCCAAGGATCAGGCGCTCCAACTCATATATGCGACTCTCAAGAAGATCAAGGTTCATCTAAAACTACATAGCGTCACCATCAGTAATAATGGGCAATGTTGCAAAAGAAGGAACAGTTGTAATTAATGGCTATATTTATATAGCAGTGCTACGTTGCGAATGGTGAAGACTAAGGCTTGTTGCTTGGTTGAGGATTGCGCAGAGATTGTTTCTTTGCCCCGAGATCAACGAAGGAATATTGTGAGAAACCATAGTATTCTTGAACCTTGTAGGGAGAAGATTCTGTTGCAGCAGCTAGCGGTTGAGAAGACCTCAACACGACGTTTGACGTGGGCTTCGCTGGGACATTCGTTTGATGTTGGAGGTTTCGGATGAGATGGATCCTGTGGCCTTTTACTCTGCCAAACCGACACAGTGCCTAAGAAATGCCATATTTAAAAATATGCATACCTGAAAGAGCGGGTTTAGAGCCTGTGTGCACATACGCCAACTGGAGGAGAAAGGGTAGATTTTAACAATCAACTAAGAAGTCAACGGAGTGGATAAAATAAAATAAAGAAATCATAAAACCAAAATTTTATTAGGTACTTTGTACAGATACAAGTCACTAATTTAAAGGATTCAAGTCGATTCATTATAAATACGATGGCAACACAGGTTTTCCCCATACCTCTGGTACCCATGGTTTATTTGGAAGGCGCAATCGATTCAACTTTTGGCATATTGACTAACATATCTCCTAACAGTACGTTTAAAGGATTCTGGGTCACGGATGTATTCTTCGGCGGCATTCGTATTTAGTGCGTCGTTGAAGTCACAAAGATCAGAAAATAATGATTCCAAGCCCCATATCACATCGGATAACTTCCTAGTGGGAGCCCAGCCAGAAGAATCGAGTGAACTTGGTCTTAGAAGACTAAGACAAATCCTTCCCTCCTCATCAATATTTGGATGCCAGATTCTGGTAGTACACTTTACGATTGGAGGGACGTGATTGTAACCTTCAGGGACAGTAAACTCAAAATGAAAGTGACCCTTTGCCCAAAATCCATCTACTGGAGAGATAATTATTTCAAATTCGTGGAGCTTATCGGGGTCGGGATAACGCAGACGGCAGTGTTGTGATAAATTGGATTTTAGGTCTGTGAGCTCCTGTGCTAGGAGTCTATCACGGATGGAAGCATTTCTTATAGAGGGTGAGGAAACTGAATCTGGTTCATTCGAAATTTGGCCCTGCTGCCTTTGACGAATTTTGTCAGCCAAACGAAGCATACTTACTAAAACTACCGGCTTCTATTGGAGGAAGGAAAAACAAAAATAGTAGATGGAAACATAAAAAGCCGCCTTTCTTAATAAGCCATTAATCACCAACATTTCGCTATAGACCGATAAATTTTCCAGCCATAAAATGTTAGTTTAATATTCTTGATAGGTCCTTCATTTTAAGGCTTCAGTTATTGGATTGAGGCATATTTTCATAGAACTAGATGTCACTCTAAGTGTAAGTCAAAGCCTTAAAAATTTATCTTTTATTGTAGCTTTGATGTAACTTTTCATTTCAACTCTTGTAAAATGAATATTCATATGACGTCTTATTTGGGAATAAGCATATGTTCATTAAAAGACAAGCACCTAATTGTAGCGTCCCGGGACTCCCTGAAGACGAAAGAAGACACAATACTCGGGCAGAATATATATACTCAGCACAAAGAAGGTGTCTGGGCTATTGGCATGGCCCAAAAGGCCAGCCCACCTAGCGAGGTACAAGGGGGCTAATTCGAAGTACAAAAAGTGGCGCCTCACCAGAACCGAGGGATAAACCACTATCGTATTACATAATATCTAATCAAGGGTTTCTTTAAAAAATTATTTCGGTAATGTCCGCAACCATTCTTGATTGCTTCCTTCATTTATGAATGTATGTAATTCTCTTACTGTTATGATGGAGTGCGAAATCATAAACTGGATTTGAGTAATTTCACACGCCCTAAGCAAACTAAATACCATTGCGAATGTGGCAGTGTTTATTAGCACCTCTACAATTGCAAGGCAACTAGTGTTTAATGGTGAAGAAAATTTAAGGAAAGTCCAAGAGCACAAGAAGTCATGATGGGGATTCGGGGTTCTTAAGAAAAGAAACATAAAGAGCAAATGACAAGCAGATAACGCGTTGCTGTAATTGCGAAATTCTAGGCATTTCTAAAATAGTAAATGCCAATGTTTTGATGTTATCTTACGAACTTACTAGTCTCAAAACAATCGTCAAAGCATTTATAGGTGGAAAACACAAGGGGCCTTCTTATAGTAGTAAATTTTATTTCAGGCAGAAGGTAGAGCTGTATTTAAGATTTACTATCAATATTGTACAATTTTTGTGGTAACAGCTAAGCTATCTGTCCAGATCCTCTAAAGCAAATCAGCAATTTTCCACCGAAAACTGTAGCCTCCTGCGAAAATTGGCATTTTGATCCCTTTGCAGCCTCATGTGTCATTCGAGAAACGACAACCATGATGACAGTATTTGTCGAGTTAATTAGTACCATTGTATAATTATAAGAATGTGACTCATATAGCTGTTTAAGAGCAATTATCTAGATTAAATTAACTACTCAATTTCGCTGCATTAGGGGAACGGAACTCTTGAGCGATTTGTACAATCAACCCATGTTCCCAGCTTTTTTATGCCATTAGAATTTTACAAACGGCCGATTATACAGCGTCTTTTTAAATCCTAAAATTTAGTGTATATTTAACTAGGATACTTTAATGACTTTCCCTGCTGAAAAGTTTATGTGAGCCTTGGTTTGCGAGGCGCGACTTCCAAAGCACCTTGCTTTTCACATACCTGTACACGTGAACGGATGGCGAAGAGCAAGAATCACAGCACGCATCATCAAAGTACGTTTGTTAGTTTCATACGTAGCTTCGTAAAATAGATAGGAAAAATCACCGTAACGGTATTTACAGGCCTCCCAAACAGCGGTTCCCCTCTCTAAAAGGCGTAAGTTTGTCGTTGACCGCCCATCGTTTTTTTAGGTTGATCCAAAGTTTTTGAGGAATATGCGTTTTGCAAAAAAACACAACAAGAAGACGGTCAAAGTTTCCAAGCAGTGAATAACAAACATTTCCAGAGGCTTTTGTTGATTTTGTTTCTGATGTTTCATTGTTGGATGGTGCACGTTTCGGCTCTGAAATTGTTTTGGGGTTGCTAACCTGGGTCAAAGTTTCTTTTGCTAAGCTTATAGTGTCTAGTTTGAGGTGCTAGTTCAGTGGTTGACGGCGTTTGCGGTCTGTGGAACACGCGGTGGCGTCTTATAGCTATGACGGGTCGCATCGTATGCCCCCGGTCTCCACCGCATCCCCCTCTTTCTCGGCTGCGGCTTAGGGAATGCGAGTCTTGCAGCATCTGCTCTTTCGTCTTAGGCGTGGATGATTGCTCTTAGTGTCAGGGTCTTGGGACCGCTGGTGCTCTGAGTAACGGCAATCGGCGATTATGTTTTGCGGGTTGTCGTCGTGTTCAGTGTTGGTGGGGTGGGTGGTGATGGTTACTAGGGTCTATTGGGGGATGGTCGTCGGCGCGTGCGGCTCCGGTCGCCCACTCGGGGTTGTTCCGGTGCGGGTCCAATGGTGCTGGGGCGAGGTCTCGGTTGGGGGGGGGGGGGGCTCGATACTGTGTCTGTCGCATGATCTCGGGAGGGGCTGCGCAAGCCCTAGCTGGTGTGGTTTGCGTGACCGACTATGGGTCCTCCAAGTAGAGGGCTTTTAACTGAGATCGCGAGCGGTGGTGGGTGTGGTCGGGGCCTGTGGGGTCGGGTTGGCGCCTATACTAGGGGGTACTAGGGCACTTTGTGAGGATTGGTGCGGGTGTTACCTGACATTCCGAATGATGGCTCGGCTCTTTTCGTGTGATAGGCTCAGAAGAGCGTATTAGCTTAGCAAATAGTACCGGGGGGTGTGAATTCTGGGGTAACAGGTTGCAGTCGACACGCTCTGGTATTGGCGGGGAGGCCAGCTGGTATTAATAGAAATGACTAAAATCCAGCTTCCCTCGGTAGTTCCTACGATAGGCCCCGAGGTTTAGGATCCAAACACGGAAAGTCTCGGAATTCAAGTGTTTCCGGCCAATTATGTGCAATACTTAGTTCCGTTAGACCGCGTAAGAGCTCGTGAACGCAAAGAAGCATTCCCAGTAATCTGGAGCTGGTTTCAGGGAGCTGTGGAGATTTTGGAACAGGGTAGGATTTGCGCTTTCAGTAATTTTGTTTGAGATAACAACTTGCCAAGGGAGTTGGTTACCTAACGTCTCCGACAAAAATTTGCTTTGACCTTAAAAGTGTCGACTACAGCGTCAGTATCGTCAACTTGGAGTTGAGTGGAATCGACCTTTCAACTGAACTGTTGTTTTTGTGTGATCTATTTAACTCATCATTGCCAAAATCTGTATAGCGGACGGGCCTCGCTCCGACTTTCGGTAGATAATGTCTCGAACAGGAGGCTGTAAATCATTTGCCATCCGAACACCATATTTTCCCCACCGTGATTGCAGCTTTAGCGGGGGGCTTGCTAGAAGCTAAAACTCCTCTTTAGCGTATCGGAACGGAACTTAAATTTAGAATCTGGCACAACTGATATTCAAAGCTTGGCTCACATTAATGTGAGCCGGAACATTAACATAAAGTACAGGTAAAGTTAGGTCTTATCAGCGCCAACTTGAAACATTTTTAATCGGGAACGAAATTCACGTGTATTTACAAGACGCTGTGTGTAAGGAGTCGGTTCCTTATCTTATTTGCCGACAGAAGCACAAGTCGCTTAGATGAAACGGCTAAAATGATTTGAAGGATCAAACAGTTAAGTAGGCGAATGGACCAGTCATACCTACAGAAGTTGGATATTTTCCAGATTTTACGACACAAGAACAGAAAGTAAAATGTGCTGCAGAATCTGGTACTCACGGGCTAAAGCAGCATAGAAAGCAGTCCAAGTTCTGAGTACATGTGCTAAGTTAGCTCTTCTTAACGAAATAAGATACCGTGCTACTTGCACGGACGCTCTGTTTTGCTCTGATTTTCGTTTTTTTTGACAATTCAACCTCCGGCGCAAGATCTACTTGAGCTAGAGCCTGCTACAAAGTTTTTAACAGTGATTTTAACTGAAACAAACCAAAATATTTTCATTTTTGGATTAAACGGAGGGAACTATTAAGTAATGCAATGACAAACCCTACCCATGATCGCAAGAAAAGCAAAAAGAGATACCATCAGGATGTGAAAAACGATCCTCAAATGCGAGTCCGAAGAATAGCTTTATTCTAACAAATGTTGTATTTCAGATAAAAGACATAAATTGTGCCATTTTGATACAAATACAAACCCACAGAAACATAATTAGGTTGTGTTCTCATGGCAAGACGATATATTTTGCAACAAATAAACGCATTATTCCTACAGATGTTCCTTTTTTCCTGTAAACGATATTCACAAAAAAAGCAGATATCTGGAAGATAGTAATCATAATGACAGGCTTAACTTTGGGGAAGACTAGCCTAGCATTTGCCACCCGTCTCCGTAAGAGGCCCCGAGGACCCCATATTTCCTGACATTGAGTTGCATACTTATAACTGTGGGAAGTGTCATGGAATGAAGTAAAAAATGAACTTCAGGCTCATTGAGGATTTTACAGACATTTAAATACGAAGTTTGGATAAAGGCTGCCTAAAGATGCAAATGAACTTAACTAGTGTTCGTAGACGATTGCTCAATGGGTCCTATTGTTTAAGTGTCACAGGCGCAGTTTGAAAAGATGATTGGGGTGGAAGTCTGTGAATGCATGGAAGTGTTCAAACCGACTGATTTAACTCATTATAACTGCAAGAAGACCGTCTGGTTGGTCAAGTCAAATCGGATTACACTAAGATTTGCGATTAAACAAAGTAATGGAAACAACAAGAAGGAAGTCTCAGTTATTTACACTTTGTGGAAAACAAATCCATTTATGCTTTTTTGTTAGGTTTACTACAAATTCGACACCCTGATTATGGAACTATGCAAATATTGTCTAACATTTTGAGGCAGATTATTGAATAAAAGCGGCAAAAGTAGGTTTCGCGTCACAACTCACCTATTCACCTGTACAATCACCAGTGCAGTCGCATAGAAAAGCAATTTGCGGGCCTACAACTTTAGGGACATGGGTCATCTTCATTTCCTTATTTATGTCCAAAACAATCGTTCTGCATGACGCTGACTAGAAAAAAGCAAATATTGGACTTATTCAGTCTCCTAGTCGCTCTTATTAAAAAATGATATACAAAATGTCATAAGTTGCGCTTCAGAAAGTAAGACGACTACTTTATCCCTAAACCAGCGTCTGTGTATATGAAAACTAATAATTTACCTTTTTAAATAGTGGCCAGTAGACAGTAAAGCCGGTTCTTGAAGCTTTTACTTTTGGAAAATATACGTTTTAACGTCAATTCAATAATTCAGGCCTCAGAGTGAGTGACTAATGTGCGATGGGTAATGTCACGCATTTTATAGCCACACACCAATTTTCTGAATTATACTATCTCAGTGTACTGGTACTGCATAAGCCAAGTACCACATAAGGAAGTTCTCATAGACATAAGATCACAAATTTATAAGTGCACTCAGTGCAATAATGCAATCAGGTTGTCAACATCACAAATGACACGACGAAGGAAATAGGAGTATAATGAAAGACCCTGAGGAACAGGTGTGTCTGAAGTGGATGCGTAGATTAGAGCTTAATTTGGAAGGGTCGGCTAATGGTGGAGATTAGAGGCGAAGGTAAGGGGGACATGAATATGGGCGGGCTCGCAATCGCTGACGTGGCTCGCGCCGCCCCGCGTCCAGCCCTGCCTCGCCAGTGGTGACTTTGATGGAAAGTTTAGATATGTCCTACCAAAACACTGACATTCGTGAATATAAAAGTTGGCAAAAATGATTTAAATAAAACCGCGCGTATTGGCAAGCCCTTTGCTTACATGAACTAATCGAACGAATGAGGGTTCTGGAGAAATACGAATGTCTATTTCCACTGACTCTATCCAATTCTTCGTTTGCATCTGGAACCACGGGTAATTAACACTCCTGATCGCTATTGGTGATTGTTTTAGTAATGCATAATAATTTAATAAATTGGAGACAGCTGGTATTACTCACATTTAAAACTGGTGAAATTAGGCACCACAATTCAATATCGTCAAAAAAACTTGGATAGGTTATTCACGAATGACTAAATGGAATAGAGAGTGGTAGTTAGCATCGAGAAATTTGAAAACTCTGCCTGCAAATGAGTTAATGTAGCAATTTTGAACCGCCACTAACAACATCGGAATTGAACATTCAATTTTAATGGCAAAAAGTGCTCAGACTTGTAAGTATCTGAGGTAAAATGCATGGAGAGCCTTTCAAAATTTCCAAATACAGTTAGCTTTTGCTGACAATAGGGAAGGTTAATAACCTAATTTTACACTAAGGAAGAGAGGAATTGTAGCACTCTGTAACCAAATTATTATCATAAAGTTTATTGCTCCACAAAACTACATTTAGTTAAAACGCAATGCACTACAATTTTAGTGCTGCTTGAATGCACTTTCATAACTCAGCGCTTCTGTTTCGCTCATCTTTTTGACTGGCTAAGCAGCATTTACTCAAAACAGTTGTTTCAGGCTCCAGTCCATTGCTTTTATTTGCATGAATGGCTAACTCGGGTCTGTTAGAATGAAGCGAGTAAACCCTTTACAAGATTGTCATCAATCCCTTATTTTGGCTGGAACTGAGGCGTGCACCTGCATAGCCCTTCGTTACGTCAATAGCTGCATACGATTAGGTTGGGTATTAACTTTATTTGGCTACGTCTCCTGATTAATGAGGAATTTATCGAACTGCAAAAAATTAAAAGTGCTCAAATAAAATGAACGATTTTTCATGTGTCCAAATGTTACGTTTTGCATACCAACACCTTCCACATTCCACCCTCTAGCCTCAACTTTGCTGCCATTTTTTGTGTTTTAAAGCAAGTTTTTCACCAATAAGGTGGAATATTTCTTTTGCAAATCCGTTTTGTAGTAAAGTGGCACCTTTTAAGGGAAATTCAAGTTTAATTTTGCTAAACACTTGAGCAACAGAGTATAAATGGGCTATTATAGATAGCTTTAAGGAGAAAATATTGTGCTTACGATTGTCCAAGCCCTGACATTGAATTTGCAAGCCGTTAGTTGTTGTGGATAATTCGCGTTTGACTTAAACCGTGATGAATAATACACGAAAATTATGCGTTAGTAGACATTGAGAACCGCGCATTGAATGCCGACATTTAAGGCCGAGCAGATGAAAGAAATTGTAAGACTAAGGCTTAAATTGACACGGCAGCGACAGTCGGACCGTAGCATAAATATGGCCATTAGAGCCAAATTCAGCCGCTTATGTTCCATAATTTGACCTTGCTTTCATGAAAGCGATGGGCCGTCGGATATGTTAACCGAACAAAGGGCGTCTCCCTAGTGTGAAACGAACATTGACTGCAATGGAAGAGGGTAAAAATGTGGAAGGGAGTTCACCCAATTTATTGGTTCAGGCCCCCAATTAACAAACCCGATCATTATTGGCAGAGTTTACCGTGCAGCGATTAAAAAGACAGGACTTTCGGGATTCGTGAACACAATCAAACACATGTAAAAATAAGAGTTGACATCAATTGTTAATGCACGCTTATTTTATGTCCAAAAAAAATTAAGAATGCAACAGGAAGCAGCTTGATCTTTCATTCCCAGAATCTCATACGCATTTGACACACTGAGGATTGCCGGTCTTTTTCTCTCACCGGTTCCGGAAATAAGCGTAGTGCTGAAGGGAGACATTATTCAAAGCCGCATTCTACGCTTTTAATTGGTCTTAGATCACATTTGCTTATGTACTTAAGCCCCGTTCATTCTGTTGTTGGTCACTGAATGGGAGTGAATATAAACATAGATTGATTAACAGCCTGAATCATGATGAAATGCGGAAAGAACACGGCTAAAGTGAAAGTTGAAAATGTCATATACGCCAGAAGTATAGGGAAATTGATTACTTCTTGATAAAGATAGGGATATGTCTTAACCCCATGAGGATTTCGTGGCCTCAAATCATTCAGGGAATGGGGAGTGGTGTCATGACGTCCAAGAAAATGATTCACAGCTGATTTAATAAATTTGAAAAGCGAATAAAGCGAACCTTTCCGTTGGAGGAAAAAAATATGCACCCACTTAACAAATGCAGATATAAATGCTTATGGACTGGTAGAACTTTAAAAGAAACGGCACTGCCTAACTTCATTAAATATATCGGTAGTAGATTTCCTAGTGATCCCCATGCTAACTAAACAAATTAATTTAAAATAAAACGTTGGATTTGGAAAACACTTAAGTTAGGGAAGTTTAAAATTGGTAAAGTATCAGGTCTAATTCGGCAACATTCACTAATAAAAATATAATTGCTGGCAACAACTGTTCGCGTAATAAAAGGCGCTTACAAAGAGTTATTTGATAAGAATAGTTGTGTTCGATGTGTACTACTAACGGCAGATAATCTCGCAAAACCTTGAATTGCATGTATGTAATTTTTATCCTTTTAGTCACCTGCTATTTGAACGCATAACACCTTAAAACGTATTTAATCATAAATGTTGCATTGAATTCCACCACCCGGTTTTGACACCAAACATGTCATCCAGTGGGGAAAGTAAAGGCGAGTTGGTTGGGGTGTTCGAGTGTAATTGCTGCAGCATAAATGCTCAAAGACAAGGAACACAATAAACGCCGGAATTTTTCTAGGCTGCTAATTTTTGGCAATTTTTTGCCTCCGCGCAACATGTGGAATACTTTCAAATTTAATGGTGCATATCATTTACTATTTGGGATAATACAGACAGATTCAAAGTGTAAATGCAAAGGTAATTTAAATCACCCTCATACCAGATAAGAGTGTGATTCAATTCGCATTTCGTGTGGCCAATGCGATCGTACGAGAGGTACAAGGCAGTTTGTACACATGACACGTATTGGCATAGCAAATGGTGTAAGCCCGGTCGGCCAAAAGCATTAAAATGACATTGGCAGTTATGAATTGATAAAACGAGACGCAACTCCACAGTTTGGGCCAGTAAGAAGCAATGGGAAAATGGAAGGGAGTAATTAAACACACAAATAAGGTGATTCCCATAGCACCATATCGAAAAGGGGTGTATGAATAATTGAGCTATGCAAAAATAAGTTTTTATTTTACGATTATAAAGAAAACGTAAGGAGGGTTCGAACTTGAAACGCAATCAAGTTGCCAATCAGTCGTCCCAAAATTCAGTAAAGCTCTATCTTTGTAGTCAATCCTCAAATGTGTGTTCCCTTTTAACTCCGCTAAGCGCCTTCACAATTTATGATACTTGAACAGTGAAGCATGGTGGCATCGCGTGCCCGTGTGAAACAGCTCAATGACGCTCCTCACCTTCGTGTGTACTAAAAAAATAGCTAATGAAATATTGAAGCAAAGCAAGGTCATACCTTTGGGAAATGGGAGCAGCTATTTCGCATTTAAACTCCTGAAATGGAACTAAAATGTTGAACCAATTTTATTAGAGATTAGTGCTTCCATAAGATTACCGCCTATTAATTTTGGCCCAGCACAATCCAACATTAGCGCTAAATGATGGCAGTTAGCATTCATAATTCCTCTGCTGCTGACAAGTTTTTTAGTTTTTGAACTAACGATAGTTTATCTTTGTGAAATTGTGCGCGGAAGAAGTCAAGACAATGCCCTCAGTCAAAGTTAGCCCATATTTTATAAGGTGAAAATCATTGCGATTCATGTCACAAAGGTTGACTGGATTATTCATACCACAGAATGCATTCCATGATCTATGTTAGGATTGAGTCTGGGCAAGAGTACTCTAGGCTTTAGGCTCTAGGGTTCATTGGTCATAACAGGACAAGGACGCCTATTAGCAGTCCAAAGCGAGATACAAAGTAGAATGTATGACCACAGTTGGTGCTTAGTCTTCGATTAAGAAAAACAAAGCGTGAATTACAATGGTGTTATTGTGGAAGGTAGAGCATATTTTCCTAGCCTAACGCTGTGCTCGGAATCCAAATGCCAGTTTAATTTTTTGGGGCAAGAAAGTACGGAGTTCATCAAAGCTAACAAAACAGATAAATCGCACACATGTAAAGCATTCTTGAACAAAAATGCAATTTTCACAAATTGGTAAATGTCGCCAATTAATTTGGATGCCACAAGTTGATCCATTAAACTTTGTAAATTATGAAATCAACACGATAAAGTGTTGATAAAACTGTATTTGACATGATATGAGTATGACGTGATCCCCAAAGATTCTGCCTTAAACGTAAGTGAGTGTGATTTTGATTGGATAAAATTACAATTAGCACTCACTACACATTTATGTACGAATGTCTTTACTGTGCATTAATTGGAATTAGTTTAATCTCTGTCGCTAAGGTGACGTTGAACCATTCCCAATTTTTATCCAAAATGGCGGCTTAGAGCGGAATGACAAGCACGTCTTCTTCACACGAAGTTTTTGCGTATACCTTGATGACGATTGGTAAAATCTAGGATTCAGAGTGGCAACTGTATTTGCAGTGATATTTCCAACAATAAAAACGCTCCCGGTGATTCAGAACCTCTTGGTAAACATGAACATTATTGTAATGTGCCATCTAAGGCCTATCCGATGGTACCGCAGCCAGACGCAGGTCAAACAGGTGACTCGCTGGTGGTGGACGCGCTATGGACTGAATAGATGTTATATGGTAAATGGTGACATGTTAAAAACGCTAGGCGATATTGCATGCTTTTAGCTCTGATATGGTGAAATTTGCATTCATAATTGAAAAAGACACTTATTTATGACTGCTTAATACCTTTAACTCTCCTAGTTGTAGCAAGCGCTACCTTGTCTAGATCAGTTAATTGTTAAATCATTTTACTGGGAAAAGCCGGAAACACTCAACCTAATTCTTTAATAAAGTGTAAGTTTATTCGCAAACTCCATTGAAACAATGACTGCGTAATCTAACTGGAGCTTTTATGTTTTATTTGAGATTATAAGGTTAAAACTACCCGTTCTACTAGTTTTGGCAAATTTTTGAAAACTAATATTTTTAAATCGTGGCAATCAAGGGTTAAATATAAATGTGCTACCATCGGAAGCTTGATAATTTCCAAGTTACGAATTTTTTCCATTTTATATATAATATGTGCTTTTGTTCTTGGACAAATTCATTGCTTTTAACAGGCAACATTTCACCAAAGGCGCTCCTGAGGCTCCAAAAGTAGTTGCATTTAAAGATAGTCGCAAACTCATAGAGTGGTGAAAAAATAAGCCATTTGGATACCTCTAGAATTTTGTCCTGGCTACTCAAATCCGGTTCATTTTCAGCGACTGAATGGTTTTGGAGAAATAAGTGTGCCTGAATGATACGACACAAGAAAGTTGGTATAATATGCCTAGAAAAGATTTTTATAATGTGGAAGCCATCGTCCTCAGCATGGCGGCAAAAGGACGGTTCATTTTTACAATAATCGCTGCAGCAATCGCTTGCAGGCGAGGTCACCCTGCTAATGTAGTGAGGCGAATATATAAAAGACTTGTCTTGCAATTAAGTTTTTTTTTTTTACTTCATGACTTCTAAAAATGCCATAGAATACCTTATCGACATTGGTTGGAAAGTCATGAAGTTGAAAAGGGCCTTAACTGCACACCAACTCTTAAGTGAGGCGCAAAGGAAAAGTCAAATCACTTAGTCGTGTCCAAGTGCACTTTCGCAAGCAGTCAATGGGAGTCTTCACTAAATCCCTCAAACTTGGCTTCTACTGTCTACGAAAGGTAAACTAAACGGTAAAAGTTGAGACAGGAGATTTTTTTGCACTGCGGTCGGTATTGCACTCTCCACTTCTTGTTTCGCGCCCTAAAAACATGAGTGCAGAAGGTTGGCTCACTTACTCAAATACGCAATTCTCCATTAAAAAAGTGCAATTCTTGCCCAAGTATGTGAAATGGAGTTCTCTCATGAGTCGCATTTGAGCAGGAACTCATAGTATTTTGCTTCCAACTACAGAGTAAATTGGGTCCAAGACGACCGCGGTGTGCAACCGAAGCACGTAACTGTTAAATAAAAGGCAGTCATTCCACCATGTAATTGCTTATAACAATAAATAATTAAGTGACTTACTTTAAGCGACAGAAAGCAAAAGCATATTATCTAAAATGGAGACATCAAATTTCGAAGTCGTTGGGTCAAGTAAGTGGATGAAAACCATACTGAATTTTGACAGAACAAATTATGATCATGACGAAATGGTTGTCAACGTCCATTTTGGCAAAAGGCGTCGCACATATCTCGCCCCTTGGTATAATGTAGAAAATCGAGGTGTTTCAAACTACTAAAATGCAA
Organism: Echinococcus granulosus; assembly: GCF_000524195.1. Lineage (NCBI taxonomy): Eukaryota > Metazoa > Platyhelminthes > Cestoda > Cyclophyllidea > Taeniidae > Echinococcus > Echinococcus granulosus. The sequence continues at coordinate 975,371 of NW_020170381.1, read as the reverse complement.
AATAAGACGACTGTGAATTTAGTGCGAGGCAGAATATTCTCATTATCCCAAAAAAGTAATTTAAACATCGGAATGAGGTCACTTCAAAAGGGCCTTAGCAACGTAAGTCCCCATTAAGCAAAGTATGTGCGCATTTAACCGAAAGCTATTAAACTTGGTCGTTTGGGATTTTCAACAGCAGGACACATCTTCTATTGATAGAAGTGACGTTGATCTGGATGCAAAACAGATTTTTCCATCCTCAATCCTCTCTTTGCATGATTGCAATGGTCTCCACTAGATCACGAGGTACCATGCAAAGTCATATGCCACTCATTTGTCGGAACCATAATAGTTGATATGTCCATCTACTGTGGCATGTATTATGTAAACACAAATAAATTGTGTCAGAAAAGAATAGTTTTAAATCATCTTAATACCTCACGAATTGTGCCAAAACTCCTATAGTGTATGCGGAAATGCTTAATCTAAAACCTAATACTTGGTTTTACTCTGCGCCCGAAGTTTCTGACTGTTGCTTAAGGACATAGTATTAATGAGTTTTACCCAGAAAGTCATAAGAAAGTGTTCGTTTTCCATTTGACATTCTTACGAGCAAATTATAAGTTTCATCAAGCAGGTTGGCCAAAACTTATTCGAATGTGGTCACTTTGGATCAGTTAAATAGGACGTATAAAAATAAGCTAGGAATGTGTCGGAAAGACAATGCGTATTTGGACTATAGATTTGTGCCGATTGATACTTAAAAAGATCTCTTGCCTCAAAGCTTGGCGAAGGCAAGAAAAACCAATCTAGAAGTTGCAGTCCATTGGGTAGAAACCAACCAATCCCGGAATTTCGATGGACCAGCCAAAAACCGCGTCACTAGTCAGTATGTGCCCGTGGTTATTGGGATAAAACAAACCCACCGCGACAGACACTTGATTTGTGCGAACAAAAATCAAAGTAATTTGGGATTAACTCCGAAATCCTGATGCATATAATGGAATTAACGCCAAATTACGTGGAAGTATAGAAACATAGTCCTGGATATATGCTCAGTCGTAAGTTACCTTGCTTCTAAGCTTTACATTAATTTTATGCATTGCTAGGTTCATAACATAAAAATAGCAAAAAGAGGTTTTATAAATCAATCCGCGTCTATAATGTAATATATTCAAATGCGTATTGGTATAATGCATAGCGAAATTGAATTGGTTTTAAATATTCCCCCTGAAATCCAAACAGGAGTCCGCCCAGGGAAACATTACGCTAAATAGCTGAGCACTTCGAAATGCAAAAAAGTCCAGCATGTTGCACAAACCAAAAAAGCCTTGACATAAAAGTATTTTATAGGGCAATTACTGGAATATTTCGCTGAAAGTGCAACGCGGAATTTCACTGGCAGATTCAGTCGAAACTATTTTAAATGCTTTTAGAACCGAGCATCATTGTACAAAATTTATTGCGAGAAGAATATAGTAAATTTTCATATGTGGATCTGGTACTTTGTCAAAAAAATCGTTTTGCTTTAGACCTCGAAATCGCAATTTCAATTTGATTTGCAGTGGAAACTTTAAATTACACGAGGCAGTTCCAAATCATGGAGAGACTAGTGAATGCAACTTGCCATGGCCTTTGGAGCCTTGATGCCAAAGCACCCCTCTGCATCGTTCGACTATGCGGGATTCAGGAGCGTTTGCCTTACTAGCACAAAACACTACATGAATGATGGCTACTAAATAACGTTCATAATGGGCGTTGACTGATAACTGGTACCTCGTAACGACAATGGTTGTCGCTTAGTCCATTACTTGGTATTCTTTTCATTAGACTAAACAAATCACTCCTGCTCTGGTATATACTATAAATACATTAATGGCAAAAACATTTCATCATGCAATATATGTAAATCTCTGTATCAGTACAGCGTTTCAAAATATTGGAAAATTCTATCCAGAAGCATTTATCTGGTTATTGCCTTTATGCCCATACTACTAAGTTTGATGTATGAAGTAGCGAAGAAACTTGTGAGGATTTAGCATTGGTACTTTGCATTCATAATCAACATGGAAAGTAAGATGCGACATGTTTAAGTATAATCAAACAACTCCTCGGAGATAATATGAGCGTATTTACCTTTATATCAAAGAAGACCGGTGGCATTAATAATGTTTGTCCCTAACGGTAACAGATTTGCTTCGCATGCTCATTCCGCCAGATAATCGTTGATTTGCATGCATGAAATAAAAGTGGCGAAAAATACTTTCGCGTGTAAACCTACGCAGCAGTGAACCTCGTAATGTACGCAGTAAGATCAAGGTGAACTAAATGTCAGGAGCTATTAGTGTTGTATAGCATAAGAATTACATATGATTCTTTGTTTGTGCAGATGAAATTTGAATTCTGAAATGTTTTCCCAAAGGTGAGGTGGTCGCCCAGATTAATGTAGCGTGGGAGAGTTAAGGGCAAATGTGATGTTATGCCCTTAGTTTAAGTAGTAGTGGAAAACAAAAGTGTCTGACTCCAAAACACCCCTGAATGTGTTTGGACTTACTTTATTTGTATAAAAAAGAGAGTGGTCAAGTTAATTTTCGACTTGCGAATTCTTGCGGCTGCAATATCGGTACACTACGAACAGTGGTTAGCAGTTGCCAACACTAGTGGCTTCGTTCGGGTTGGAGATCTAGTGTAATCACAGTACGCAGTACAGCACAATGCTTGCTAAAAATTTATGCGTTAGCATTAGTTAAAAAGGCACACAAAGTGAATATTTTCCGAAAATCACAAAAGGTGCTTTTAAAGACAAGTGCTGGCGGTTCCTTTTAACGTACTCATTATTGCCCAAAGAGCTTCTTTAGAGCCGTCACTGATAAATCCATCATGCCATTTACCTTCTCAAATAGAAAACTATCCTAAATTTTCAAAAGTTCAATAGTTGTGCCCTTAAGTTCTCGTTGGAGGGCGAATTTGAAAAGCGGTAAGTGTTAGAAAACAGCCCAATTCCACATGCGCCAATGAAAATTCTTTTAAGTTTTTACAAAACACGCGACTTTTATAACCGGAATATTTATTCGACAGTCAAAAATCCACTTCCTGAGTTCCTAATTACTGATAAAGATTACTTTGGTCTTTTTCTCAATTTGAAACGTTGTTAGAGAAGATGGTTCGAAATTTACTTGGCGTAAGTGACTTTGTATCCTAACACAAGTAAAAAGGGGGCATAAAAAGAGGCAGCTCTTTACTCAAATTGCAAAAATCATTGGATTCTTCGCATAATTAAGATGCCATTCAAACATAAATCAACATTTTCAGGCCTACTAATAGCGGACCTGATGTCAAAATTTCATGGTAATGCACTAGGCACACTTCCGGTTCCTGAGAAATATTCCATACCCACAGCATAGCACATTACAGAAGGCGTAATTTGAAAAATGTTATGGTTATGAAAGACTTAACAGCTCTAGCACATGCACATACACCAGGAAAGGATTATAATAAGTAAGTTATAAACAATAAAGGCACAAATTCTGCTTAGATTCCGGCTTTTTGAGTCCTTTTAACTAACCTTATGGAACACCATGTACGCCTTTTGCAGGAGATCATACTATGGACTAAGTGTCATGACCTAACTCAATTTTATCACACCATTCATTTGATCTCACAATACACTCCATCCATGTATATTTGTATCTATACAATTATATACATATGTGTCCGAAACTACAAATCCATTTTATGCAAACCGAATAAGCAGTAGAAGTGCCTTTGGCCGAATTTATCACGAAAGGCAAACACCCAAAGTCTAACTTAACCATTTTTCACAAACGCAAGCTTTCGATTTTCGAAAGTCCTAATGCTCTATGCAATATGCACGTATATTATATCAATCTGTTGACGACGCTTATCACATTATTAAAACAGCTTAAAAATTTTTGAAATAAAATATTCCACTGACAGTCAGAGGATCTGAAATTGGGTCACTTTTTAGCCTTTCTGATTAAATTTTAACATGATTAGATGTTTTGCATAAAAAGTAATTTTGGACGAGAGGTAGTAACCGCTATAACCGTCCACTTTTTACAGCGAAAATGCAAAACCACACGTCTGCCGCGTCTGCCTACATTCGTCCTGGAACACCCGGCGATGTAGTCAACCTCTGCATCGGTGGGCGCCTGTTCATCACACGGCGGGCGACACTCTACCGCCTCCCGGACAGTCGTCTCTACATGATCGCGACACAGGGCGAGGAGGCTGCTCGGGCCGCCTCACAGAAACACGAATACCGCTCCCAACTGTCCTCAGACAGCCAGTACACCGGTGAATACACTGTTGGCGGTGCTACATTGCTTCCGAACCCTGTCGCCTCCTCTCTATTTGGCAACAAGGATTTGATATCAGCCGCAGCTGTCTGCAAAAACCAACTCTACAATACATCTCCAACCGAGAGTCACTCCACCCGCACGATGGATAATAACCACTCGTATCCTGGCACCCTTTTACAGGATAAAGCAAGCGTTGCTCCGCAGCCCGTGTACTTCTTTGATCGGGACCCCGAAATCTTCCGATTTGTGCTGGACTATTACCGCACTGGAGAGCTTCATCTGCCGACAAACATTTGCGGTCCATTTGTTAGGAAGGAGCTGATTTTCTGGGGTATCGACGAGTCTCTGATCGATCCCTGTTGCATGCCTGCCTACATGCGGTACGATGAGGAGAAGAGGACCAAGAAAACACTTTTTCGAGATTGTTTTGAGGATATTGATTCTATGCAAAATCTGGTCAAGTTTTCCCGTGGGTGGAAAAAATGGCGATACAGAATGTGGCTCTTTATGGATCACCCTACGTCATCATTTGCTGCTCAGGTAGGTCTTATATGCTATAAAATAAAAATTTATACTAAATGGAAAGGAATGAGCTAGGCACTAAATAAAAAATTGGAAATTTACGAATATTTCAGAGTCGCTCAATCTCTGATCATATTCTATAATGGTTTTTAATCGCCTATTTTAAAATCAAATGCAATACTTAACCAATTAAAACCTCCAATTGAAAAATACTTATAAGATCAAGTTAGCAGCTTCCTGCATAGTTTCGAACTTTGAAGCTTGCTCACAACCCGAAATCCTATTTTGCGATATTTGCTCAAAGCTTTCGATTTCTGCAAACGTCTTTAGAAAGCAAATTTCATCCTCAGTAAACTCTAGCTTCTATAGCTTTATTTTCATAAGATCAATAGGTTTTCAGCCTCTGTCCTCCTGTGTACCTGAAAAGTACAAAGTAGTCTTGACGATGTAAACTGGAATATCTGTTCCATGACATTTTACGTAGAGATCTTCTTTCACGCAGTTGAGCCTTTACATGGCAGCTTTATTTTTCATGCAAAAATATGGAAGTCTGTTATCCAAATTCAGAGATCAATTTTATAAGAGTGGATTTGCGTACCATCTATTGTTTGTGTCGCGTAGACTGGGAAGGCGACAGTGAATCTATGAATTTTTTTCAGTTAGCTATCTCCAAACAAATATCCAGAGTTCTGCATTAAAATTTGTAAATATTCTAAGGGGTCAGGAGGCTATAAAATTTCATAAAACATCCATGTTTTTCCATTTTGAAAGGAAATCAAAATTATGCGTTCAATAAACAGAACGGGAGTTTTTATGCAAATAGCACTCTCCTTCAATCTTTTTATCATCATGGCTTTGGCAGTTGAAATAGAACCAAATTAACAAACAATTTTAATGGCTAGTAAGAGTCTTCCTAATTAACCAGAAATGATTATTTACTGAAAGGTAAAACACGTCTCTGCTGAAAAAGGATGAAGAGCACTTGAAACAGCAATTTTTTGGAAATCAGGAAGCCAACTCTGGGTAGGAAAGTGAGCTAAAATAAAATCCTGCTGTAGTTGCGATTTGTGTTTAAGCTTTCAGTAGTTATTAAAATTGTGAAAATGATTTTTGGCATGCAGCTCTTCGGCACCTTTGCCCGTAATTTCTACTCACGTAGTAGTCTTTGGTTATGGCCTGTGTAATTGGCGATGTGATTGCTATTGGCGGAACTGCCTTGGAGGTAACGGGCATTTTATCTTTCAAAATGCATGCGCTTCGCGATTGCACCGTCTGACATCCACCCTCGCGGCCTTCGATTTTTAAAGTTCTGTTGGTGGCCAATCGTGTGCGTCAAGTGGCCGAGACCCTTGTTTGCGTCACTTAACCTGCAATCTGCAGCAGCGAATGAGATGCTCTTGTGTGCAGCGCCTCCATAGGCGGAAAGCAAGGCACATATTATCATAAAGTAACTATGTAAGCTTAAGAAAACATGGAATGTGTATCAAAACTCTGCTCCACTAAGCCAAAAATAATCCCCTCCAAACCTCGGCTAATTATTCCCCAGTCAAGCCGCTTATTCCACTGCATGACTGGTCGATGTTAGCCTAAAATTTCGGGGAAGGTGGGACGTCTCCTATGCTGACATCGGACATGTTCAACACAAGGTTGCCATAAAAATACTAATTAATTTTATTACTCCTCTGAAGTGTGCCTAGGACTTCGAACAAATGCCAAGCAGCTTGGACTACTTTTTAAGGAATGCAAAAACCGAGCACAGATAAACTGAAAAGCCGTTTATTAACTCACAAACAACAAATCTCTGATAACAGATAAGTTGATCAACACCGCGCTAATTAAAATCATAACATATATAGACGTTAATCTTCATTCCACTTTTTCTAAAATCATGTGCTTAAATTATCATAAACTTGAGTTATTCTGTGTTTTAAGGAATTATTGCGAGATTCCAAGTCAAAATGGATATCCGCAATTACCAAAAGCTTTTGACAATCTTTTCTTAAGAAGAAGTAAGTTAATGGATGTCTCCGACTTCCCCAAAGCTGCACAATTAATTTAAAACAAAGTTATCAAATCTGATCTGATTAAAGGCATAGTATTTAAAGGAAAGATCAGCGAGTGAACTTAGGAGCCAAAAGGAAAAAGGCAGATTTCAACAAATTCGCCAGGGAATTTTGCATACTAAACTTGAGCATTTACTATGCTTCCTGTCATTTTGCAGGCAGCAACAGTTTCCCTCGAATCTTTGCTTAACTAAAACAAGACTAATGTACTATTTGGGTACTAGCCTTGTTCTCAACTTGATGGAAAGCTCATTCTGCCTCACGGATATTTGACAGATGGCCTTTTGAAGTACAGATTTGTGAAGTCTTCCCATTGCAACACCACTTGCTTAAGGCTTTTGGGAACACTCATGACATTTGCATTTGAATGTTCTTTCATTGATTAGTCAACTGACATTTATAGTAGCCAAAATTTCTCCGCATTAATTGTGTTTTCCCTATTTTTTAATACAAAAATATTGGGAGCAAGTAACTAAGATGTTACGATGATTTAAGACAGGCACCTGAACCAACTATTTGTTATGGTTAATAAACTTTTACATTGTGTTTTGTCAATGTTATGTTCATTCTTACCAATCTTATATTAGTTCCCCATAGTTTGACAAGTGAACGATTACTATCAGCTTTAGGACTGCCCAAGCTCTAAAGTTTAAAAGGCTTAATCATTGTTTTCAACTCTTCTGAAGGCGACGTTTGTTTTGTTAAGGCTATGCATTGCCACATGGAGTGTTTAACTCCTTATTTGAGGTATGTGACCTTGGCGTTTAATGCTTGTGGTGGTTTATTTTCGTGCAAACGACGCACTTTCTGAGTGAATGGAATGCAAAGCTCGGTTAAAAAGGTGGCTAGTAGTAGGGCGCATTCAACCAAACTCGTATTATTTTTGACAAGCGTTCTTGAAATGGAAGTGGGCGCACCACATAGCGGTGCGTTTCGCATTATCGTTTGATTGTGCCACACCTCAGTGCACACGCAATCGCTGCTCTGGCATCGGTATGCTCCGGCCATCACCTGTACTCATGCCATCGGGTGCCAGTTTCGGACCAAAGAGCAGACTTTACTTTTGACTATTGTGGGAATGGGAACTGAGGCAGCAGTCGCCTAACTCTATTGTGGGATGAAATTCCATCTTTTAATCCACTTTCACAGCACGTTTGGACGTTTAGCCTATAATTCAGGCAGCTCATCAAGTTGCAAATCTGATTTTCGAACAAAGTGATTAACCACACATCATTTATGCGAACACAAATTATGCATTTGTTCAGAATTTAATCCTTTTGTCCTTGTAATGAAAGCAAAAGATGCTAATGTACGAAACTACACATTTATTTCGTGGAGCCTTAAATGGTAATGGTAGAGCCGTTTGATGTCATTGACAAAATCCTTTATCGACAACCGAAATGAAGGTAATGTAAATGCATGGAAAACTGTAGATAACCCTTAATTCGCCTAGACCTAAGTCAATCCGAATATTTCGCTTTCGGGTAGCCATAATAATTCCTTAAAAGCTTAAGAATTGAGAAAAATCCAGTAATACATTTCTAAATTGAAATTGACTTTCTCATTTTCGGCAGCACTGAGCATTTCGTAATGTAATAGCGGGACAATTTACGTGGTAAAGTCAAATCAGTTCCTCAGTACCGTTTGTCTATGTTTATGAAAGAAGCCATTACCAAAACCCTTAACTTGGAAGTGCTTTGTTCGATTTTAACACTGGTAAATATGAAGGAGTTGAGATTTATGGGAAGCGGGAAGCATATTAGAATGAAAATGGGCGTTTGGTAGAAATTACTAGTTGCCTCGACTTGATGCCGCTCAGCAATGATAGTCCTTTAATAGCCGCTTAGTTAACTACATCCGAAATTCTTATACTTTTGCAAGCCTACCTTTGAGCTAGGCTTCTGATGTAGCCGAGAGAGATTAATTATTAACGTTAACGTGTCTGAAAACGTGTTGGTGGGGCTAGGATGTTCCGCCTTATTATTTTCGACGATAAGAGACTAATAAAACACTAAGTTTGCCTAACATAACAGTGGTGCTACACAAGAACTAGTAAAAATGCAAATGATGGACTCAAATTGGCTATCTTACCTATTCTTTCCTTGGCTCCTAGTTAAATCACGTTTCAGTTGAAATGATTTTACAAACTATTCATTCCCCCCTATTAAACCAAATTTAAATCCCTTTGTCTTTCACGAATAAATTATTTAGCAAGATAGTGAATGTCAAACTTGGAATGCAATTCTCACCCAATTTCTCTCATTACCAAGAATGGCCTGCAGAAAGACAAAATTTTTCATTAACCATTGTTGAGATGCGATGCGCAAATAACCACCACATTTCATATCCATGTGAGATTTGTTTAGCTTGAAACATTTGCTGCAACATCGCTTGACTAATATAATGCATAAATTTTGCAACTATGGTAGGTTAAATGGAAATATCTAACGTTGCTTTGTCACACAAAGCAAAAATAAACTCAGGGGATCCAAAAAGGTAGGTAACGCAATTTTCTGATAAAAACCTAAATAGCCACTTTAGTTTAATGAAACCCGCTTATTTGGCAAGAACTTGTGCGAGTCTTCTACTAAGATGATATAATCGCAGCCATGCGAATATATCAACCCATTATCTTTTAAAGTAATAGATTTGGATTAACCAACAAAATGACTTTCACGGGTCAAGTCATGGTTGAGGTGCATTACTGTTGAGAGAAAGTTGTCAGCGGCAGTAGAGGAACTAGTGTGATTGTGGTGATTTTGTCTGCTTCTCCATTTCTGGGGTAAAGGATGATGCTAAAAATATTAGATGAGATAAATAAATAGCAATTACTTAAAGGACCGAAAATGACACTTTACGAATTGCGGTCAAGCGCCACTCCTTTTACCCTCCTGTGGCCAATATGTTGTAGGTGAGTTAGCAGTTCCCAGTTGATGGTAGTGCGCAATTTATGGCAAGAAAGTGAATGCACATTCAGGTAAAGTTAATATGTGAAACTAATCTAAAGGTCAACTTTATTTACAGAAGGTGGCTATTCTTCACAAAAGACAGTTCTGGATTTAAAAGTGTAAATCCAACTGGCATCGTTCTTTTAATGTTGCCTAATTATCATGGTAACTAGAAGCTCTAAAATCGTAAATCCATACCTCACGGAAACCACCTTCACTATATTACAATGGGGGTTGGTCCGACAAAACGGTAGGTGTTCTTTACTTTTTTACCTAATGTAAGGCGAATCGGCACGTTCAACTTGTCTAAAACAAAGTCTCACGTCATTGGTCGCGAGCATTAACGCGTGTCATAATATGCCAATCAAGAGGTTGTAATTTCCCCGGAGCGAAATTAATAATCCAAAACCCCGGGGCTCAAATAAAAAAACTCAACGACAGAATTTTCACTCAAATACTTTCATTAAAGTAGCGTGTAGTTTTAAATGCAGTGAAATAAAATTTGCTAATAAATATTACTGAAGTAAAATTTGAGCACCTTCAATAATTTTTGAGGATATTGAACAAATCACTTTGCCTAGTTCATTACTTTTGAGGAGCGTTATTAACAAAAACATAAACCTGATAAACACTTTCTGCCTTCCATCCACTTCAATGTCATCGAGTAACTTGAAATCGCGAATAGTCCGGAGTGACTTAGCTAAGTAGCGCTGTATGAAGAAAAAATGCTTTCTAAAGACAAATACTGTGATTTTTTTACACAAATTCCGAAATAATTTCTACTTGCTATATGCAATGGTGTTCAGATTTTCTGGCAATCCGAATACACAAGCTGTTACTGATATTTAATGCACTTTATACTATGCACTTTCTACTAATTACCTCTCCAAAAATTATATAAAATCTTCAGTGTAATTCATTTTTTGTTAGAGCTTTAATTAATGTAGGTAAATTTACGCGATGTGTAGTAAGCTTGTCTTCCTTCGAATAACTCGGAACTGTTTCCGCTGTGCCTAATAAATTACTTATGAACCCCAATAATTTTGGGCCAACTTTAGTGCTTGAATCAGGCTCGTTGTCACGATGGTGCATTGGTAATTTTGCTCTGTGACTTTGATCGCCTATCCTCTACATTCAATAACCCTAAGTGAAAAATTAATTCCGAAATTTACTCAATAGGTTTGCAGTGACTTATCTTAGGGAAACTCTTTTTTCCTAGTAAATTATCCAAGGTACTTTAATCGTCCTTAATGCGCATTTTTTACCAAAGCAAAAGCTGTCGTATGCAAAATTGCTGCAACGTATCTGTACTGTCCATGCAATATCATCCCCCCAAACCGGACTTCTTAGCCTGGGTAGAAAAATACGTGAAGTCGTTTGGTGCTGCGTGCTGGCAACAGCGCACAAAGCATGCACATGTATAGCAGGGACAAATCGTTGCAAATAATGAAGTAGTGCAATGATGTTTTCACGTATTCAAACGCAAATGTTCTGTGTTTCAACTTCAAAAGGAGTATAGGTATTTCACATAGTAACACCTTACGTTTATTAAATGTTCTAATAATTCAACACGAAGAACGATAACTTTGGAGGTGTTTAGCTACGTATTTTAGGTTTAAATGGGCGAATATTGCGGAGAATTCTCGTCGCTGTGTTCATAGTGGCTTATTAGACACTCACTTGGTGATAGCTGATTCTGCTACCATGTAGGCTCGAAGTTCAATCATTTCAGTTTATTTTATTGTGAATATCATCACAATAACTTTTCTTCAAAATAGTAGCATCAAGTAGCTAAGTTTGGGATTAAAGCCAAAGGAAGTCCTTCGAACAACAATGATCCCACATAAAGCATCCTAAATAAGAACTTTAGGTACATCTTTTTGCAATCGTATTTGTTCTCTGAAGTTACATACTGTGCATTAGATAAGTGACTTTTACTAAATGATTTTTGTACGAATGGCATAAAGGTTTACATTTTCAGTACATCAGGAAAGGGAGCGAATTTGAGCGCTTACCTGGAAGTCCTGTACTCGAACAAACGCCATTTTTCTAAGTAAATATCTTAGACCTCACAATCCCAAGCAACTGTTTTAGTAGAAAGTAAGTAATTCAGTTTATTAAAAATTTAACAACATGGTTTGGCGCGCTGACAAAAAAACCCCAAAACAACTCCAAGTCCAAAGTGGATGAAATTTTTTCACTCGTGTGCAACACCTTCACACCGCGCGCTGATTGGCCACCTCAAATTCTGCGCGTACTCTCGCTGAGCATCACGTGACCTGGAGAGCCCTTAGGGGTGGGAGCAACTACCGCACCACAGTGTCACTGGCCCTGCCTGTGTTGCGCGATACTAAAAAATTAGATGAATAATGTACACCAATTCTCCTTATTACTGTCGGAAACCGAACGTAAATTTTTGTGCAATTTAGCAATGGACCGCTACGGAGGCAAAAAGAAGTCCAGTACTTCCTCTACAATAAATTTTGCAGAATAACATTTGGCCTGGTATATACGTGGTAGTGATTATCATTGGGAAAAATGGAAATATTATTAAATACCAATCTACTTAAAGTGGTGTCATCATTTCTCATACCTCTTCCTCGATGGCGTAAATAACTGACTATTTATTGTAGCAAACCGATGTTACGTAAAGGTAGGATCCAGTAAATACTTGTTTGTTTATTGCCCATTTTTAAGAGAACCAGGATGGACACTTTTTCCCCAACAGCAATGATAAATCTGAGTCATTCAGTAAATTACCTTTTAATAATCCAGCATACATATTGAAATAAAAAGCTCAAGTTTCTTATGCCAATTACATAATTAGAGATGTTTGAAAACCAAAGTCGGTGGTTAAGTGTGATTGCACAGTTTTGATAAAAGAATATGAATGACTGCATATATGAGATATTTGGAAGATAGTACATACTTTAGTAGATCAAATTGTTATGCAATAAATAATTTATTTATATGCCAAGGGACTGGAAAAGTAAAAAATCACGTGACACGACTGCTTTTATTCATAGATTTGCGATTATTTACAAAATGACCATGTACTAAAATAAAAACCTGAAGTAAACTATCAAGCAGTAATATAGCATATGTTCTGGCTTTAAAAACAAGCTGAAGTGTTAACCATATTACCCGTTTCCGAAAAATCTGCTAACTGTTTGAACAAACCTTTTACCAGAATTTTGTTAAATAGATATGTGAACACCAAACGGCGTAGCCTTTTCAGAGATTTCAAACTTGAGTTAGCAATGGTGCAGTCCAGAATAGACGAGACGCACAAGTACATAAAACCCCTCTTTTTACCAAATTTAGCATGAAAACCGTCGACACTTGAAGCAAATCGTTTGAAGCAAATCGCCACCCCTAAACCCCCCAAACTGCCTCGCGAAACTTGTAATGACTCCGTAAGAGGATAAGTGGAGTAAAGGCATCTTTAGTTTTTTTGGGAGGTTTTAAATTACTCAACCATTAAGTAGGAAGAAATTTTATTTATGATAAAATCGATTGAAGAGACTGCAGTTGATATATGTTTAGCAACAGCACAATCAGAAAACCATTTTGTTAGCAAATTCTTACGTAAAGGCAAAAGAGTAATGACGTAAGTTAACTGTCACAAGGTTGTCGATTTCACACATTTTTAAATGCACACAGCAAGTAAGAACAGAGCCTACGTAAAACTTCAATAACAAAATAATAATGGGGCGAAATTATTCCCTTTGCCCATTCGTACTTGACAACTTCATTTCGTCTCCTTAAGCAGTAGGACAGCCAAGCACTGAACATCTCCCCTTCGCCACCCGATCGGATTCTCGTCTTTATTATATTTGGGAAATATGCATATTTCTTTATTTTTTTGGATGCCTACATATGGAGAGTTATCCATAATTAAAGGAGAACGTCCTTGATGGTAGACAATTGAAGCCAATAGCATTGATATCCTCCCCTTACAACAAAAAGAGCAATGCGATTATACTTGTTTATTATTAACACTTCATTAAGCAATCATAAGAGTTTAACCCCAACTCCAAAGAGCTAATTTGAAATCTTATTGAAATACATTGCAATTATATGAAGCATTATTGCAGTTGTTGAGTGAATCCCAAATTAAGGAGCATAACTGCTGTACAACACTCCCCATAGTGAATTAAGCGATTTTCGCACATTTGGGGCAATTTCCAAGTGCGTTAAAACCTACCTATCTGAGTTACGCACCGTGCCGACTGAGGTAGTACTAAAACTGTAACACCTTGGTGTTAGCAACGCGGTGGTAACGTCACCCTACCAGATGAAATCTGTAAGGGATTGACGATTTGGAAGCACCTTATTCATTCAATTGGCGTCTCTGAGTATCTATCATAAAATTTTGCTTGCATTTAAAAGATAGTTTCTCGTTTTCGGTCTGCTGTAAGCGTTTTATGAATCAGTGAAGTATTTTGCCTGGTAGTTAATTGGCCACATTATAACCCTGCCTACAAAAGCCAAGATCGTTCCTGCTACTAACTTCAGCATCAGATAAACAGACAATGAATCAAGTAGTCCAGTGGACGGTTTCGGTCACAACAAGAAAAGTCTTAAACAAAGCGAAAAGCCTAAAACAACATTCGCTTCTGTGTTCAATGCAATTAATGGAAAGAGTCCTATGTGGTGCTACCTTTACTAGTAGCTTAGGGATTTGACCGATTGTTTTTTTTTTACTTAAAATTACATAAATATTTAGAGTTGAGCAGTGTTGTCTAATTCAAATCCATAAAGTATGCAACTTAGGACATATTGAAAATGAATACGTGCAGTCATCACTTACTTCAGTCGTATGAACAGGTGCCTTTAACTGCAACATTTGAGTAATGACCCGTATGAAGTAGTGAAAGAGAGTGATGCGAAGCGTTTACCCATACGGTGTGGGGTAGATTCACTGATTATTCAGCTGAATTGAAATTCGCGAGTTTTATGATGTACTTTAAAAGCACACCAAGGGTTACCCCAGATTTCTCTCCAGATGATTATGCCCAGTTTAAAAGTTATCCACTCACAAAATTATTTCCAGCGACCTTCTTTGATTTCCGAAGACTGAATTAGCCAGGCACTCAAAAAATGAATGAAAAATCTCCTTTTTATGAGCAGAATGTATAAGCCCCTTGTCAAATTTTCCTAATTAGTTAAAGCTATGAATAATTAAATAACTCATTTACAAGTGGTCCATATCACCCTGTCATTTTACACAGCAGTAAGCAAGGACGTTCTAGAGCAGTACAATCACAGGGGGCAAAAATACTTTTTTAAAAAAGCCTGCCCTTCTCGCTCTCTTGCAGTCCGTACCTGCAACAATCCTTCCAGTAGATAAGGAATTCGGTGTGCATTCAAGTATCAACTGGTGGAAAACTTGAAGAACATTGGAAAAAGCAATTAACCTAATCCCCTTACTAAAGATTGTTTTAAACAGAGCTACTGAAGTTTCGTAATGAATGTGCCTAATATCATGGATATTAAAAGAAATGAAATGGAAAACGATGCTTGAAATTTCCTACAATCGAGCTACTAGAACTTAAGATAGTTAAATTTAAATGAATTGCATATTAGTTTGTGTATAATTACACGGAAACGAAATCACAAGGATCTCATGCAAGCAAACTGTCCCCTTGCCTTGTATTATAAAATGAATTGCTACTTAAATTAAGCCACATAGTTTTGTTTGTAATTTCTCATCCCGTCTAATGGCATTAGTGCTTACAGTTAGATAATTCATCCATCCATGCAATTTACTTGATATAATGGCCATGTTATACAACTAGCACAATACACATCTGATTTTTATACGTTGATAACTTATTACAACGGTCACAATAATGTATCGTGAAAAAGCAGGCAACTGAACATTTATTCAGGAAAATCTGGTGTGGTCGTCTTGGATACACTTCTGAGCTAAGTAATTTCAGTGATTTTTAGCCAATCGCCATTCTTCCATCAATTGGAATCCTAATTCTAACGCAAATTCTGAATTGCGTAAATTCAAATTTCTAAAATATCTGGATTATGTAAAAAATGACTCCCCTTACACCAACTGAAATGGAAGAATAGCAAGTCCATCCGAACCCCAGGTTACGTATTCTTCAGTAACACAAAAATATTTATGCCATTCTGAACAGACTAAAATTGTTTCAAAGCAACTAAGTAAAACCTTTCATAAGGGAAGGTGGAGTGTCCTTTAGTGTAACTTTTGACCATGTCCTTGAAAGATTACGGCCGGACCTTATCCCCAAACACTTAAACTGGGATCGCATGGCCCAAAAACATACAATATATACTTGTAAAATGATTTTAACAGCACACAATATGGCCTTATATTTGGAAATGTTATCAAATTTGTGATTTCTATTTATCTTTTCTGAAAAGCTTTTGTAGTGGGCTTCAGGTGGGCATTCAGTGAGTCTGTTTAACTTGTTCAAGTCATTTTAACTTCTGCAACGGTTTCTTACATTTAACACTTTATAGTCAAGGTTTTAAGTTCGTCCCTTCTAACGTTTTAGATATGGGCGTCATTCCTGTTGATACTCATGATAGCCTCGATCCTCTGCTTTTGCTTTTCTACATCGTCGATTTTTCGGCGATCTGCCTGGGCTGCAAAGAACTTTCAAGCAAAGTACTCAGGTCTCTTGAACATCTCGAACCTTCTCGACGATCCCCTAGA
Source organism: Echinococcus granulosus (assembly GCF_000524195.1). NCBI lineage: Eukaryota > Metazoa > Platyhelminthes > Cestoda > Cyclophyllidea > Taeniidae > Echinococcus > Echinococcus granulosus. The sequence continues at coordinate 958,837 of NW_020170381.1, read as the reverse complement.
AATCTGTGACGACTCGTCGCGAATTACGAATTCGAAAGTGCAGAAGGACTGCTTCACTGAACCGGCGTCAGGTCTTGTGATTCTCGACATGGCTTTGAATGTCGTTCTTACAACAGAATTCCTTTTAAAGGTCTTATTGGCGCCAGACAAGCATAAATTTCTCACTTCAATCGTTTCCATAATCGATATGGTCAATCTTTTCACTTACTGGATCTACATCAGTGTTTTTTATTTTACCTACTACCACAAAAAACAAAGTGCTGCTTCATTTGATCCGACCAAAATGATGGACAGACCTCCAAACAACTTGTGGCTTTTGAATATACTCTCGATGACCCAAATCATGCGAATCTTGAGGATTTTTAAAGTTTCGAAGATATCCCGCGGTCTTCGAGTCCTAATGTTGACTGTGAAGAAATCAATCCCCGAACTGATGCTCTTGGCATTTCTTCTGATGAACGGAATGTTCATGTTCTCCTGCATGATTTATATGGCCGAGTACAGTGTAAATGACACTTTTGCGGATATTCCAGAGGCATTTTGGTGGTCCATCATAACTCTCACAACCGTGGGCTACGGTGACACTTATCCGAAAGGCACAGCGGGCTACATTGTCGGCTCAATGGCCGCCATATCGGGATGCATTGTTACCGGTCTGGCTATTCCCATCATCGGAAACAACTTCAATACCTACTATATGTACATGAAGAACCAACTAAAGGAGGATAAGTATTTAAAGGAATTACGAAGAGATATTAATTCTGTTGGTGGAAACAACATTATGAAAGGCTTGGGTGGATTTGCAGAAAAGACGGGCATTCCAATGCTCCATAGAAAATACAGACAATTTCGCGGTGATAAGCAATACCCCGTTAGCAATCGCATAGCTAATACAACCGCAGCAAAACGAGAAGAGGGCCATCGTAAAACAAAACCTATGCTCTCTCCAACAAGAAAGAAGAATTTTCCCTTTAGTGAAACTTCTGACAATTTAAAGATGAGTCTACTTATGAGTTCAGGAAGTAGGTCAGCCGGAGGTGAACCCAGTAATCTTGGAGACAATACACGAACAACCACACTAGAGCGTGTATCCCTCGGCGACTCGGCAGACCATAGACAAAGCATTGGCATGCACTCCGATCCCATTGCTGATCGTCGAACAAGCATGCTTCATCCTTTGGCCACCGATGGATTGTTAAACTTGATTCCTTCCTCTGAGATACATACCTCCGGCAGTTTGATACGACCAGAGTGGGAAGAGCCCAGTGAAATGGAATTGGAAGAAATTCGATGCATACACGCGGCGTTGAGGAACCGAGGTCCAAACAATGCGGACCGGGAGAGTTTCAGTAGTGATATCGACCCGCATCCGAGCGGAATGTCTTTCTCCGGTTTCACCGCAAGTCTCAATGAGCAACACAACGACAGTTCCTTCTATGCTACAGCAGATTTCTGCAAGCTCAGTCCCCTAGCAGATAATACTGGTCTGAAACGCAACTATGTATGATAACAGTGATTTGCGCCTGTAGTGCCTGCCACTCTTATCTGTAGATGATGAGGAAAAACCGGTGGCAATATTACCTCTGTCCCTTCTTTCTCCCTTTATAGCGCCTTTTCAAGCATAGAGAGGATTTCGTGGTGGATCTTATTCATTCCCTACTTTTTTTCTAAGCGGTGTACAATAAAAACAACCGTGTGTCTTCCCACGCAGATACGCACGCATACATGCAAGCTGTGAATGAAGGACAGGTCTTGAAATTATTGCGTAATCCAAAGACTCATACTTGTCTAACGCTTTCTTTGATTTAAAGTTATGCTCTAATTTGACCACGTCACAGTGACGACTTGATTGTCGTAGTAATGCTGTAGGACTACTGAAATTCCATTTACAAGTAACAAAGGTTCCACTTCTAGTTTAGCCAAATTATTAGCCATTAAAAAGAATTGAAGTAATATCATCAGAAAAATAGTTCATACGAATGTTTACTAAGCCCCCATTGTCATCGAAGTGGTGGATGCGCAGTTTACAAAGGCGTATGATGAGAATTTTGCCCACTTGTCGAAACACTGTTCACTATTGCAACACACTTTTCACTTTGTTTCAATCCAACTTTATTTTCAACTATTATGGATGCAGTGAGACCAGAAAAAGGCACTATTTTGCGCACAAAAGACATCGGCGATACACATCAGGATCAACCAGGTCTGTCAGTCATCAAACAGCATGTACTAAATAAGGAATTTTATTATCACAACCAAATGCTCGTTCTGTGCTTCATTCTATTGGCTAAACAAACATTCGCACATGATTCTTTGTTGCTTAGTTCCCACCGTGTCTATGCTGCAATCATCTTGCTACTTTGACCAAATGCCAGCAATTTTGATTTGTAGCTATTGAGAGAGTTATGGATCCTATTTTAGATAAAAATGCACTGAAAACTGCATTAAATGCCTTATCATTTCATACATTGAAATGATTACTTGGAAATTCATAACCCATAATCCCACCTAAAAGCACAAATTAGGGCTTAACCATAAAATTAGCTAACTTTCATTCCTTTGGTGAACGATCCCTTTTTACTTAACCAGTGCTTGGATTGGTTCTACCTATTGATAATGGAATGGTTAAAAATTTGCAATTTTAAGTCATCGCTACCACGTCAATTTGTTTTGATTGTGATAATTAATGAAACATGATTGAAGCCTATATCTTTTTTCAAGGGAGAGCCTTTTGGTTTAGGTATTTTAGCGCACTTGGGTCTCACACACAAATAACTCGATATCGCAAACACTAGCAGCTTAGAGGGATTGAATGCATAAATCATGCATACATCTCCAGATTTGCACTTTACTAAGGATCCTGAAGTTCACCAATCAGCGGGCAGTTTAATGTGAAAACATCGGCTACTTTAATTCATTCTGCACTATTTTTTTTTGAACAAATGTTTAAATTATTAGCATAAAATAAAGTAGGGAAATACCTAAATTAAATGTTGCATGAACCAGCAAAGTTAATTAAATTTTTGCTCCATTCACTTCCTAGAAAAGTTTAATTTGTCAAAGAAGTCGATAAATAAATGAAGACTGATTTAAAAGATTTTTGATAATGTGCAAGAGTTTCCCGTCCAACCTTATTTGAGTATAACCTTTTGCAGAATAGCGTTTGTTTACTCCCTATTCTACAAGCATCTACTTGACAACGCCTGCCATTCAACTTGATTTTGACAACGGTCGAAGGTAGACCTCTGTGGCGCCATTGCAACCCCGATTTTCCATACTTACAAAAAAGCCACTTATTCATCTACTTGGTAAGTTATTTCACTTGCGTAACACTGCTGAGTTGGTGTAAAATGATGAACCTAAATGGGTGTCGCAGCTACGAATGTCGTACCAGTTTTTATCACAAAGAGGGGTCATCTTGCATTCACGTTAATCTATTAAGTTTTAGGTGAACAGAGCACTGGGACAAATAAAAGCCTTTCCAGATGCGGCTTGCCTTTTGCGCTTCTTATCGGAAACATCCCATTTGTTTTTATGGTTCCCCGATTTTCAAAAAAAAGAAAAGACAGAATGCATACAATATTGAGGATCTGTTAAAGGACATAAGTAGATATAATTCATTTTTGGCTTAGAGGGGTACATCATCAGATGCGGCTTTGGGCAGTACAGGTCTTTGACTTTTTACCGCACCTATAAACCTTAAAGGCTGGTAAAATCGCCATCAGGAACTTATCTGGCATTTAAGTAGATGGATATGTTCCAATTGAACATTCGAAAAAGTTTATCTTTTTCACCCAAAAAAGTCTACACAATCAGTTTCACTACCGCCACACTTTCCTTTGAAGTCTACCTACTAATTCAATCTTTAAACGCAAATGATATTACGCGCGGGAGGCACTTTTTAGTACACGAATCTGCCTATCAGAGTAATCACTAAAGAATGCTGCAAGGGGTAAGCTCTAGAAATACGTCTCACATTCCCCTAGATACTTCGTGTTTCAATTGCGAAACACACGTCAATTGAGGATTCCTGCCATCATATTACCGCCGAACGTGCTTAAAGCATATTTGCTACTTGTCTTTTAGCCGAATCCTTTTGCATGAAGCTTAGATGTTCCATTGGTCCTCTTTGGTAATGTTGTTTTGTCGATAAAAGTTAAACTTCGAAGGCATAAGGGTTTTGATTTTTGGTCCATTTCGATTGATGGAGTGAATCGCATTAAATTTTGTATAAATTGTAGGAATTACATACTGGAAAATGTGAAATGTTGCAGCAACTTCTACGGCTTGTTTTTTTTTGCAGAGCAGAAAGGGGAAAATATCCTTGTCAGCCTAACTGATTTATTTGCTTTTAATACCTGCTTAAAATGGACACATGAATTAATTAGTTTAAATAACCACATTTCACTTTCTCAACTGAATGAGAAGCAATATTCCAAAGCATTAATGATGTAGCACTGAATATACTTCCGATGTTACTTTTAAATGCAGTGAATTGCGAATTGTGAACAAAAAACGTGATTTGGAATGTTACATCAAGCAATAGGAAGTGTTTCCAAATATTTTGTATAAGGCGTCAGTATTGGTGAGCGAAACATTTTTCCCCTTTGTCGAATAGCGATGCGGTCTAATCTAGAGCACGTCCATGTGATCAGACCACGATCTGCCTAATTGTAGCATTCCATTTTAGCTTCTGACAAACAACCAAAATTAGCATTTGTTGCATGACGGGTCGTACTGAGTAACTGCAAGTTTTAATCACATTGAGACTGCATGCTTTGCTGGTCACATAATACCCACCGTTCAATTTCTGGCCACGTAATTAGCGACCCACAACAGACGGAGTTCTAAAATTAGTCTGCTTTAAAAGACTGTGTACCGCTATCGCTGATTGAGGTAAAATGTGAACAATTCACTGCCGAAGGACCTGAATTTAAAGCATTACGTATATTTGTGCCCTATTTGGGACTCGAGAAGGAAACCACTTCAAGTTATATTCAGTGTAATTAGTCAAAGCCAAAATGTGTGCTTAAAGTGCTTTAAGGCACTTCAACTTTTTCTGTCAAAAAATGACCCTAGTTACATCAAGCTACAGTTGATAGCAAAACCTGCTATTCCGAACGGTGATAAAATGAAAAATTCTTTCTTAGCGCTAAACACAACAAAGATTTACTATTTAACATGGTGAGTTTTTTAAAAACCATACAAAAGAAACTCAACATGTTTAAAATTCATTATAAAGCATACCTTAGCTCTTCCCGTGCATAAATTTACACAATGGATCATGTAGTAAAAGGAACCTGTCATACATGGACGAGCGATTGTCAAGCGTAAACTAAAGTGGAGCTTGAAATGCTGCCTTGATGCGTCCATTCACCAAGTGCCCATACTTTTTGTTATTTCGTGCACAGTCGAGATCAGTGGGTTAATTCATGTATGTAATGACGACCAGTACTTTTTTTAAATCAAACATATTTCCACATTGTCTATCGAACAATTTCAGCTTTAGTTCAAATACATCAAGCTTTATCTATATGTGTTTAGGATTATTGCGCCTTCGCTTATGTATGACCCACCAATTAGATCTAAAAGAAGTGTTTCCCCACCTCAGTGTTACTAAAAAAATGAGCCTTCAGAAAAGCACTTGCCTAAACTTAATTTTATGGATTAGAGGGAGATAGAGAGAAAAGGAAGGCTCTGCCGCACTCAGTCGTTTTGATCGTGATTGTGGTAAGAATGGGAGAGATTGAAAAAAAAAACGGAAAGGGATTTACGTTAAGGTAAACAGGGAAATAGGCATTGTCTCAAAGATGATTAGGCACCTAAACTACAAAATTAATCTGTCCAAATTTGACAAAAAACAAATTTATACGAATGGGTTGTAAAACTAAGCCTTTTTAATGAACTAAATAAGCTGTAAATGGGAGACTCACTAATAAAGACGGTATTTTCTCTAAACTACGTGAATAAACCTACTTATTCATGCAATTCTACTTTATCTGAGTGCTATGAAACTTTGATTATCTTGTCTTTCATGCATATTTATTTCCCGTGACAAAACTTAGTACTGTTGGATTTTGAGCATTGCCATAGAGACCGGTGTGACTGATTGAAACCGGAAGTAACCTTTGTTGTACCTGTTCACTTTCCTGTAGCTGCAATATGACGATTTTACTCGTAAGCTGGTCTTCAGATCATTGTGTTCCCTTTCGTCCTGTAAATTGAATGATACTTTTAAAGTAATACCAGGTTGTGTCCTCACCTAAACCTTGGCATTTAAAAAAGAATTCGCAGACTACAGACAAAGGCCAAAATTTTCGAATGACGCTGATTGGGGAAAGGGCAGTGTGTGCACGAATGCGAAAAGTCCCTTTGAAAAATGCTGCTCGACTGTAATATCTTATTAATTTCATTGAAGCTTTCATCGCGGCTCAACACAAATACTCGAATAAAAAGTTCTTTTTTCCTTATCTTCTCTTTTGAAGGCAAATGAACGTGCGAAACCTATTATTTCACGAAAAAAATATTGAATATGCAAAATACCGTAATGCTTTAGAACCAGCATTACAACACATTCCATTATTTACTTCTTGGACAAACTTGTATTCCTCCTTGATTCACGAAAGCATAATTAAACTCCATGTACACGCTTCGTATCCACCAAAAAATGCTTTGTTCTCATCGGGAATTACTGGTTAGGGGGTATTTGTCAAATTCATAGTATCTATATTACGAATGTATAAAAAAATGCATAAAATAAAATACAAGCTTACTATTTCCATCAGAAAATTAACCCAGTCCTTTCACACTGTGATTGCAAATTCTTTTTTTTAAGCATTGAGTTAGTGGGGTCCTGCTGGACGAGACCAAAGCAAATTAATGAGAGATAAAGGGCCTCCGCTTGGGTGCATGTGTGAGTGCAGGATTGTCAGCAGTCGCAAATGACACCTACAAATCCACAGCTACTTTTCTCGATGTTGCCCGGGCGCCCCGCAGGAACGCTCAATGATCGCATGTGCGCATGAGTGCTTTGAGGGAGGGCTCGAGGGCAAACCCACCGCTTTCATACCTCCTGCACACTCCCCGTCAGTACGTAGGCAGAACCGCTCAGGGCTGCAAGCCTCCAATCCCCAAGCTCATCTCGATTTTCATTTAATAGTTGCTAAACATCGCCCTCTATTCTTACCTTCATAAATTCCTTCAAATATTTCCTTTTCCAAAACTTTTTTTGATTTCCTTTTTAGATATGTTTTCCGAAGGCATCTTACCTTAACAAGCAATAACAATGGAGTATTTAATCCCTGTTCTACATATTCTATATTGTTTATTTTATATCAGTTGAGGTTTGATGTATTGTTTGGCTTTGAAGGTTTCTTAATTTTTAGTTTGTGTTGTTAACAAGGTGTTGATGCTATCTCATCACTTAGTTGCATACGAGTTTGCAGTGCAAAACCTCAATTCATTCCTTAAATCTAGCTAAAAATAATTTCGTATAAACTAAGTAATTAAAGTCTAATGTCATATTATCATGTACACTTCGAATTTGCATAATTGTGCCATGCAACGATAACAGGAGGCAGAGAATACTGACTTTGGCCGAGCAATAATTCGGGAGAAGATCTTGAGAGGGCTCGAAAGTTATAAATAAAAAACAACTGAATATGTTGGTAAAAACGCCCGATTATTACCTATTAAAATAAGGTGTATGGATCAGTCAATTTACTACATTTAGACAAAGACTTAAAATGGCAGAAACTAAGAGTTGTATTTTAACCATATTTGGATACGCTATTTAGGCACTGATTAATTTCTAAGATAATAAAACTTTATTTTGAGAATCAGTAATAAGAAGCTCGTCTCATTAAAACACATCTACTGTCCGACTGGTCTTAGTCGTATTCACAGGCATGACAACGCCTTCCACCCCACCTTATATCCAGGTTCTTTGGGTTTTCTCCCTTCCTCAGAGCTCTACCTCTGCTAGTCGCTGCGCAGCTATGAGACGCCTCATTGCTTTGCCACTCCTTTTGACACCTAATTTTTGAATTAGAACGGCTTTGTACGTCTTCTTAATGGGCTTACCAACCGATCTAAATGTTTGTGCAAACATTAGGTCAACTTCATTGTGTCACGCAGAAGTCTCCAACCGTGAAAACGATGTCCATTACTGCGTGTTTTCATAGGAGTGCTACTAAAATTTGTAAGTAGAAGTTATTTATTTAACACTAACTTGTCATCTGTTAATGCCTAGTGGTTGAAGTGGAAACAGGACTCTTGAGTCCCACTTTTAAGGTTTAATCAGGCATTTTATAAAGTTCTCATAGCTGCAGCTTGTTGAATTCTCCCCTCAGGTAATTACCAATGATGAATGCCTTGTTGAAGTGATGTAGTTGGTAAAAAACATTACAGTAGTGCCAAAACTGATAGTTAGCTTACCATCTTGTAATTAAACACGTAGGGCATAGTTTGAGAAGTTTGCAAGTTTTAACACTAATTGAAGAAGTCAAAGGTGCAGACATGTACACAAGTGATAGCAAAACGAGAGCATTTATGGTTTTCAAGTGCACTGTGAATTCCCAAAATATTTTACTAAATAGTTCCCTTTAGGTATTTTCATGAAGCCTTGTGGATAAAAGGATTAAAAATTATGAAACTTAATTGTAAAAAATATACTAATGATTGCACGCCTAATGTTTCCTACCATTTAATCATGATTTAATTCATCAAGGCATCCATTGCCTTCATCCGATGCGTTCATGTGATGATGAGTTGGTTCGGCTTTTCAATGCAAATTCATTCGAAGCTGTAGCGACTGTTGACAAACCGGTGTAATTTAAGCACACCCGGAGAATGCTGAAATGGTTTTGCATCCATTTCGTATTTTTGTGCAATACAAGAGATACTTGCACCTTACCCCTCGCAAATTTGTTAAGACAACTTCAAAAGAAAGAGATCGAAAATTTGTTCTTCAAAAAAGGTTTGGAAAAATCACCCTATTTCTATTTAACAAAATTCAAAATAGATTTGATTGACTTAGAACACCATGCTGATGACAGCCGAAACCTAGATATGCTTGTTTCAGATGAGAACTTAAATAAACGAATTCAAATAGCGTATTTTATACTTTAAAATAGGGATGTACCCAACTATCATCTTTTGCTTGTACCTCTTTTAACTCTAAAATCGCCTATCGAAGGCAAACGGGCAAACTCACAAACGCTTACGTAAGTTTCTCTCTTGATACGAAGAAAATGTGATAGTGACCATTCTTGAAATAGGGCAGCAATTTAATTTGATGCAAAAACGGCTCCACCACACACGACGTTTGATGTGGTTCAATTATTCAAAGCGCTGACTGCTACATTTGGCTGCATGAGGAACGCAGTCCAACATAGATATGCCAAATACCTCCTATGAAGGGAAAATAAAGAAGATGCCGCTTCCTTTGTTGGTATCTAAAGCCTACAATTGTGCTGTTTTTGCCTACATTAGGATGTAGTGATAAATGTTTTCGTTGGCACTTCCTCTACTTTGCCGCAATTTTGCAGTATATTAGTACTTTTGAATTTTTACATACTACCTTACCCTAACTCGGAGACTCGACGAGCATTATCGATATAATCTTCCTTATCTGGCATTTCGTATTCGTTATCCATCTATCCATGATTGCGTGAGTTAATCAGAGTCAAGGAAAGCTGCACTACCAGCAACCGTAAACTGAATGAATATGAGTTCAAGTACTCACCACTTGAAATGCCGAAATAGCATAATATTTTTTTGTAAGCACAAAAAGGAAAAATTTATAACTTGCGGCTCACAAGGAGCCTAAGCAACATGCTCATATTAACGATTAAAGGCGGAAATCTCTAGCAGGACAGGAGAGGGCATCCAAAATAAATGTGAGCCCCTTCTAAAAATTTGTAGTCTAGAATGCCATCTTTCAAACATCACTTATAGATTTGCATTGATGAGAAGCCGTGTTGAACTATTTAACCTTTTCTAACTACCATTTAGGTACTTTGTATTAGGATAAAGCAACTGTGGCAGCCATTCTTCGCCTCAACAAAAATTGCATTCCAATAAGGTTTGGCAATATGTGCAATTCACTTTCGATGGTCCGATGATTCCAAGCCTCCCAAACAACCATAATGTGCACGCTGAAACAATATATACTATTGTTGGGCTAATTTGGGCTGCAAAATTACATTGTGATGTGGTTTGTGTGGACGAGTATGATAACAAAATCATATTCGTTTACGTGATGCCAAACTTGCGTTATTAAATAAATAAAGGTTTTAAGGTAAGTTATTGTGAAAATGCCCAACGAAATGGTGAGACTTCATTTTAACACTCTACTTCAAATAATTCTATCGATAGGAGATGGTCGGAATTTGGTCATATTTTCGGTCTCATGAAGTGACATCTCGTCCACTCATTCGGGATTTTTTTGTTTATCATTTCATCAAGCTAAACAACGTGATTTCCCCCACCATAAAAACGGCCTCATGAACGCTACTTGCGATTCGTCGATTTCTTCTTAGTGTCGGTCAGTTTACTCCAAGTTCGATGTAACCCAAGTATGACTAGGCCTAGAGAGGGTAAAAGTGATAACCTGAGCGAGGATACTTATTTTGTCACCGAAGGACAGCCATATTCTTGTAATTTGAGGGCTAACATTGAAGCCCGATGCCCAAATTTCTAGGGGTTTTGCGCATGAAATTGTATTCCAAGTTGTTCCTCCTTCATTGAATACTTGATGTGATTTATATGTGCTTGAAGGTTGTCAACTTTGTAAGTCCTTCAAGAATACATCCCACAGTTGAACCAAATAATGCTCGATTAGAAAAAAAAGTGGTTTGACCAAAAAGTATTTTATTGAACTAGTTATTTAGGTTAGATGCCAGAATATGATAGTTGTCGTTCTGGAGGTATCCGCTGCCACATATAAAAGGGATGAAATTGTGATTTGGCCAGGAAGTGCGAATGATTCATCAATTTATTATACATTACAAAATTTATTCCCCAAGCGAAGAATGATCAAAATGCTCTGACTCTGAAACTTATTCATTAAAAGTCTAAAACAATATTTGTCATTTTTAGCTATCGTTAGCATGATTAAGTCCAAGACTACATGTCCCAACTTCTGCATTTGAAGTCGCTTACTAACTAGGGGTAAAAGCGAGATCGCCGGCTTTTTGAACTGAAACCCCCATAAAAGTAAATTCGCCGATAATTAACATCCAACCACTCAGCGTTGCACATTAAAAGCTTCTCATATTGCACATTAGAATATATAGGATCATATGAAGTATAAGTTAAACATGAGTGAATTCACTGAAAAAGTGCCATTAGGTCAATTCTTGAGGGTAAATGAAAATACACGACAGAAGCGTGGGGAAAATACAAAATGACGATCGAAATGCCCACGTGATTGAGGCCTCTTCATCATTGAGATAGCGTTTGAATTCGATTACACTTCATGGGATTACTTTCAACCTGCATCTCTAAAATGATGCAACATAATAAGCAGGAATGGGATGCAAAAAAAGGAACAAAATAAATCAGTTCTCGGGACAGCATCCGTAAAAAGGACAAATTGCACCTGCATTAATTTTTAAAAGCACCATGCATATTGCACACTTATCTCCATTGTAAAACCAGGTTAATATTTATTTAGCTTAAGTAGAATTCTAACCATCTCTACGCAATAAGTCTTCCGTTATTTCGAGCGTTAAAAACCAATTGCTTATCGTCAACTTAGTAAAGCCACATTTTCTTAAGGATTGGCAGAAGTAAGAGAGGTAACATGGGACAATTCCACACGAGAAGTTCGGCACGCAATCCAACCAGCTAACGGCATCCCGTGAAGATCACGTGATCACGTCCACTAAACAAATTTGCTACTTACATCAAAAGCGGTCCAGCAAACAGCTAAATTGGCCAACGTAAAGGAAACATACATAGGCTCAGCCTGCTCGTTCCCCTTCAGATGCTGAATTTCTTCCCAAACAAGAACCTTAAGACGCTCCTTTGGAAGATCGTCTGCTTCGTGTGTAAACGGATGGGGACATGTCGGCTTTAAAGGTAAAAGTAAACAAGTAATTAACAGTCCATTTAGCCTGGACAGTGTTATCAGTTCCCCCAGCCTTTCAAAACATATGGTTTTGTAAAAAACGTGAGCTTCTCACAGCAAAGATTTGTATTTTACACAATACAAGCATGGTCAAAGGCAGACACCGTGGGCGGGGAAAATTAATCAATTTGCTGAAAAGCTATACTCCATTAGGGGTAGACCGAAACACGAAGCATGCGAAAGAAGCGACCCAATCGGAAGTACGTGCGACCAAAGAATTGAATATACACATATGAAGGCGAAAACGCATACAGTTAGATAAATAGTGTATTCAGGTAAGAAGGCCTCTTACCTTTCATAGCCTTAAATCCGTCTACCAAGTTCACAGAAAATGGTTACACTTGCTTCAGTTATTTTTGTAAGGTTTAAGAACGCATTATAATGAAAGTACAACAATTGTTGGCGTTGGCAACTCTTCATACGACAATGCTGAAATCCTGGGCATAAAAGGCACATGCGCTTAAACAAAGCACAAGTTAAGCAGTTTATTACTAGCACCCTTAGCTACTTCAAAATCCACTCAATAAAATAGCGTCGAATGTATGAAACTTTCGCAGAAAAAGTGCATGTTTTGCGCTGGTGAAACAATCAAAAATAATAACTTAGTTCCAGATCAGTATATTCAGAGAATGGCTAGTTTGTAGGAATTTTTACGTGAGAACAATTCTTACAGACGAGAGAGGGTCTTGATGAAAGCAACTTTAAACTTTGGGTTACGTTTCTAAAAGCTTATTCGTTTTTTCAGACAACGCACCTCGTCAGATGGATCGTAGTATTGTGCCAGGTAAGGATGGGCAAGTGCTTCTTCCACCGTTATTCGACGCGAGGGAGCGAAACAAAGCAAACGATCAAGCAGATCCAACCCTGGAAATAAAAAATCAGTATTCTAATTTATCTTAGCCAATAGATACCGGAAGTGCCACGACAAAATCGGGACGTAATAAAAACTACAGTAATGTCTTGTGCAATTTATAAGTTGAAAAATAATGCCACGCAAGCGCCAACGTGTTTACACATTGATTAGAGGGCTTGCATTCAAAGGCTCGAACATCTTGTAATATTTTTTTTTCATGTGGAAAATTCAAATGTATTTCTCACCATCAAACAGGGCGAAAATTGCTTTCATTCAGGCCATCGCGAATCGTTAAATAGGTGCAGCCTATCAAAACGGTCACCACTGTGAAAGAGATACCCAATTGATAGATATCAACATAAAAAATTACATTTACAGTGACAATCTCCATGCCATTCCAAATTTTACTACGAACTTCTCCCTCAATTTTTGTCGGATCGAACCTCTCTCCCTTAGGTTAGCACCTTTTCTTCTTAATAAAATGACACCGCACCACCGCAATGAAGTCTCGAAAGCATGGAAAGGTATCACAACTGCTGCTGTCCTTCTAAATCCAATTGGAACAGTTGCTATAAATATGAGTAGAATGGCCACAAAAGTAAGGAAGACCAATATTCGAACCCTTTTAAAAAAAGGAGCTGCACACGAATTGCCATAATCTACTTGACACGCCCATTGTTTAACATAAACAAATCAACAAAGAGCATAGTCCATGTCACTTGTTTTGCAGAAGCTAGCATTAATTAATAGCAAAAGCAATTCATACGTTGGAAAGCATAATAGTTGGCGAAATTTTAAGCGGAAATGCAGGAAGGAAAATGACGAACACAGATTTACTCAATGGCTCGGCCAGGGTTAAATCATTATACGTACCCTTTGGGTCTGCAAATGGGAAGAGTTGCTGCCAGGGTATTTTTTTCCGTTTTGGCAACTGCTCTAGGTACGTTCTAGCCTAAAAAAATAACAAATCATAAAGCAAACTTTCAACGATTTGATGAAATGGACATAGAACTACGTTGGTACGGCGACAATTTCAGCAGATTAGCTGCGGGCCTAGACCATCTCATGCAATGCAACCCAAATTGCGCCTACGGATGAAAACACTTCATGACGCAGTTCCCAAAAACCACAAATCCCATAAGGTTTAAAACCTCAAGTGAACTTCAACCACCTTTCTTTGCACTCCAGGCATTTCTGTCTCTCAAACATCGCAGTTAGCTTGTATCCTTCCAGCCTTGATAGCAATTCAACTCAACCACATTCCCACCGTAACCGCACTTAAGTTACAAGTTGGAAATTGAAGAAATTTTTTTACCTTCAAAGTGTAAGGTTTCTTGGTCATTCCTGACTATTACTCGATCAAGAAACTCAGAATAACCTGCCCAAACATTAACGCAACATTCGAACAACATAAATCTTCCCATATTTACTGAATCGAACAGTATTTCAGACTGCTTGCTATCTATGAAGATAGGAAGTTAGGCTCACCCTTAACGCGAGATTTCTCATTTCCGAAATCCCTCACAGGGAAAATAGTAGTTTGAAAACCATATATATTTAGAGACCAATCTTCCCACATTTTTTGCAAAAAAAGCGCAATTAAATTACCTATGATTATAATAATCCCATGAAGTTCCTATATTTAAACCTTGAAAATAGACAGCTTACGGAATGGTTTTGATCAACGGAAATGTCATTTTACGGACTCGAAACCACGCTAAGTCAAACTGGGTGACACAAACATCTGATTCACAAAAGCATGTTAAGTTACATTTGGCTTTTGACTGTCCATCCTTCCACAGTTCTGTACGGTATACTTTCTCAGCGTTTAAATGAACCCCACGGGGTGTGAATTGAGACTCCTAGTTTGTGTTTTTTAGATACCATTATTAGCATTTAAAGCTCCAAATGTGGCTTATTATTAATAGTGATATGAGGAAAGAAGCAACTCATGTTCATATGAAAAGATGAGTTGGAAAACACGGGAAAATACCTAACTTTATCTGTGATTAGGTATGCCAGATTGGCATGGATTTCGAAAGAAAAGAACAGAGATATGCTATAACACAAGCGAAGTTTCATTTCCAAGCACTCAAATACATAGTGGAAACAAGCTAGAGACCGAGCCATAGCCCAGATGTAGGCTAGCACTTAAATTCCGTTTTCCTCCAGTGGAATTTGATTACTTATTATTATTTCAAAAGTACCATCATGTGCATTCCTTAGTTAAAATAGTTCGGCTTTACTCTCTCCTTAAAAACCAATTCATTTTCTACAGAAATAATAAAATTATCAATTTTTCCCCTTTCCTCATGAGCATCACGTGATGAACACTCACACTTGTTTAACTGCTCTGGTAACAAATTTCGCAGACCTTTTAGTGACTCCAGCATTGGATATTAGCGGCGACTCTGAGTTTTACGAGTCAAATACTTTCGGTGTTCATTACCTAGGCGTATTTACGGAGGCGAATTATGCATCCACATGGCGTCATCAAACTATGCTCCCGCGTTTTCTGGTGTCTATTTCACTGTTCTTTAATATCGCAAAAAACCTCAACAGTTATGAAACGAACAAACCATTTGTTTCTCGGATAAAAACTGCATGCAGTTGTAGACTCGTTATGTACATGGAAAGATAGAGCCAAACCAATAGCCCGACTTGAATGTAGTGGTGACAAAATTACGGCCATTAAAGTGCACATAAGCAGAGGCAAGCCATACGGAATTTAGAGAATACCAAATAACCAACGCATGAATGGATTAGAGCATCTGATCTCCTTATAAAAGAGGTGACTTTTCTAGACAAACTGAGTACCTCTCATTCTCATCAAGATTAAATGCAAGATTGAGTTGGTTATCTCAAAGCAGTTGATGACGGTTACCACAATTAGCACCGCCTTCGTTCACAGCTATGCCATCACCTACGGAAACGTCTGCTTGGGAGGATTTTTCGAATTTTATTTTTGATTTCCATGGTTTAGCAGTTTGCTACCATATTCAAGTAAATTGGTTTTCAAACAACGCTAGGACTTTATCAAAGATTACTCTAGAGAGCGTGGGAAAATGGTTTGTCTAGTTTACCGAAGCAATTAAAGAAAACGGAGACTGGGACACTGGTTCCAGGATTGGCGTTCCTTACGTTTCGTGGAAGACATCCAATTTGAAGCATGTGATCTATTTCTATTGCTTTCGTGTCTTAGCAGCCTAATTATGACTTGTTAAAGGTTATTCTAGTAGCCAACCTATGAAACAAGAGTATTTTATTAGTATAAAGGGTATGTTTTTCGCCATAACTTCGTTCCAAAATGCCAGTTTCACAAGCAACTTCAAGGTTATACTGTAACCGTTAAACTCAAGAAAGTGACTTTAAGTTTGACCCACCTTTGTGTTACTTATGGAGTTGATGTCCTCTTGGTGAGGCGAACCAAGAACCTCAAGAATCATCTTCAACTGGTCAATATCTAGAATTGTGGTAAGGTGCATTACACAACCTCATTTCTCCTTTGCTCCTACTGAACTTACTTCAGAAGAAACGAGGACTTCGCTCTCTCGCACAGGGACAACAGTAGTGAATCAAGTTACCATTAAGCTTTAAACATTTCATCTGAGTCTAGACTTTCCTTCGTAATTTTATTTGTATAAACACAAGAACTCTCACACCTAATAACACCTTCGGAGTAAAATATAATCAAAGTTCAGCACTGTTACGAAGCATCTGTTTTATTGCGAAAAAGGAGGAAACTAGAAATCAAATCAAATTATAAATCAATTTGGAGATTATTAGGGACTCTACTCTACTTCCCCGTGATAGCCGCATATAAGGTGATATGAATAAATAAGAAACCCAAGTTTCATATCTATATAGTGCCTTAAAAATGGCAAATATTTGTGCTAGGTGCATGACTTTTAAAATTCACCTAATGCATTACAACTACCTTATAATGGGAATCTCACAAAGGAGCTTGTAGTACACCAAATATTGCATACCTTGACTGGAGGAAAAAATGCACCTATGGTAGTTCAAATGCACAAGATATGCCTAAAGGAATAAAAGGATACAATGTTTCCCCGGAAAAAGAACGCGGTTGCTATACATCTCGGCTAGGATGCAACCGATGGACCAGAGGTCGATGGCTTTGGTGTAGACTTTCGATGTGAGCATAATTTCTGGCGCACGGTACCAGCGAGTGGCCACGTACTCAGTCAGCAATCCAGCCTGATCGCATTGGGGATCGGCAATTCGTGCGAGCCCAAAATCACATATCTTGAATAACAACGTTTAGAAAGAAGTCATTACACGACGCACCTACGCTATAGTCAAAACTAACTACCACAGGAAACTACTGTAGACCTACTCAAGGGTGTATTTTAGGAGGGAATCAGGGACCTTAGCCATCATTATACGTCAGTTAAGGTCGGAATTAGGATATGTTTATATACAAAAGCAAAAAGGGCTCAAAACAATCTGACACGAAGGGGACGGTAAAAGAAAGCTCAAAGGTAAAATCAACTTGTTTTTGTTTTATAAATGAGGCTGCTGATTCCAAACATTTCGTATGCATTGAACCTGTAATTAGTTTGAGCATTCGCATCGCACACCTAAAATTTTATTAATTCAATACCAAATTTGAGTGTAGCTACTCACCAATATATGCTACATAGGTGTGAATTCAAGGCAATAAACCTACCCGCAAATCACACATTCGATTCAAAAGTATATTACTTGGCTTCAAATCTCGGTGCAAAACGTTCGCGGAATGTATGTACTTCAAGCCTAAAGTAAACTCAAAAAAGATCAAGTTACCTCGAAGCATTTGGTAAAGGAAGTAACAGGTGTGCTCGCGACTCAACTGCTGTACTTTTAAAAACTTATAAAGATCAGTTTCCATGTATTTTTCCACAATGTAACTAGAAATCACAAGAAAAGTGCCCTTACACTTCCTTCATGTCCTCAAAATTTGACGTTGTAAAAACATCGTACAGTGGAATAATCTAAGAAATACCAGAAAAACAAATTAAAACATACGTTCTCGTGGTCTAAACGACTAAGGATTCGAATCTCCCGATAGGTACGTTGACAATATGTTTGGTGCTCAAATGGTGTGATTCTCTTAATGGCAACCCTCTCATTGCGCTGATGATCAAATGCAGAACTGCGAAACTGGGGTTGTTCCTACAAGATTGGCTTACATAACCATTCCATAAGCGCCTTCACCAATGTAACTAAGATTTGTAAAACGCGGACCAATGTCGAACACCTGGCCCTTGATCGTATATGGATCAGAAATATCACCACTCATTATTGGTTGAATTAGAATAGCCAAGTTTATCAAGGTTACTTAGTCCAAAGGAATGACAATGTTGACAGCGTAATCAGCTCGAGGTCACCGCATAAGTAAAGGCACAATTGTTTAGTGAAATAAAACAATTTGCCTTAGTAATAGAGTGCGGCACAACTATAATAATTAGGCAGCTGACCGACCTAAATAGCCAATTAACAAATTAGATAAATTGTAGAAAATACAGTACGGCCTGCGTAATAAGAAGGCTCTCTTAAATAAAGGAACACAATATACAAACACAGGCAATAAGCCTTTAAGATTTTTGAAAACTTTTTTAATAGTTAATTATAATTTTAAGCGAGGCAACTCTGTCCATTAAAGTCAAGTTGGTGGGTCTATTTTTCGGCCCTGTGGTCGGGAAATTCGAGTGGAATACAGCTCACATCTAAGTAGTATGGGAAGGATTCACAAATATTTATAGCCCATAAAACGTTAGTGTCTGTTTTGACTTCAAGACTGGTTAATGTAAGCCAATCGCTGTTCAACTAAAGCTGATTTAAAAGTAAGGCGTTTGCTATTTAACATTCAGTTATAGTAAAAAGACTGCTTATGTGCTCCACTGTTGCACCTTCGACGGGTAAACTAGCCTTCGGGGCGTGCCTGAAGCTTCAGGCCCTACTATGTGCCAAATACATGCATAATTGGCCTGGATACTGTGCCTTCTTTTGTCTCTGACAAAGGCTAGATCACTACGCTATGCATAATGCTTACTTTTGTGCGAAGTTTTCACACAACAAAATCTATTTTTATGTCTGTAATTTTGGAGCTAAAGAAACACCAAGTTAGCACAACTTGTCAACCAAAAGGTAGAATGGTAGGTAAAGGCTCTTTGTTCATTAGTCCTTACTAATGTGCCTGAGGAATCGAGATTAATGAGGAGTCAGAGTCTGTTTCCTCTTCAGGTGTCAATGACCTCCACTCTGCCATGAGAATAACAAATGCTTGTCTTTTTTAACTGGATTATTGTATTTAAATAAAACCGCCTCAAATACACTGCTTGCGAAGTGCAAAATGCAGGAGGACTTCGATTTTTTACTATTTATGTCACTTAGGGTTTCCCCTGAAAAACAGATACATAATGTAATATCTTATACTTATAGTGCATAAGCTTGTAACCAAAATTAGGGTAGTAAGACTAAGGCTCGTCAGAATATCTGAAACCTATGTGTTATTCACTTACTTTTCACGGTTTTTATCAACCTTAACTTCTACTTCTGCCAGTACGTTGCTTGAGCTTAGTGTTTCCAATTGCATTTAACTTTAGTTTTAGAATGCCTTTTTCGCTTAAGCGTTTTCTTAGTACATCTTGTAGTTATACATGCCTTTCACTTCTACCCAGCTTGTTTAACTTGTTCAACTTGGGTATTTTTCATCATAGTCTTATGAAATCAAGAAAATGAATGTCTATCTGTTGGTCAGTCGCGCTGCTAGCCTTTGCTGATGATTGCAGACTAAACGGTAAATGATTTGGCTAAATTTTTTGGTAATCATTTGGCGGCCAAAGCGCGCTATACCTCTTTTATGGTGCTAATTTTTGTCATTTAACAATATTGTTGCTTGCATCTGTAACGTGCGTACACGTTCGTCGTCTTTTTGTCGTATTTTTTTGGGGAATACCATAACTTTTTAAAGAAGCCCTCACGGTTGGTGAGTTTCCTCGGATTCTCGAGAAAATATCAGAACTGTCAGTACGTAGCTAGCATTGCGTTTTGACTGTCAACTCATTTTCTGTATTTGGGATTAATCTTGACGAGGTCTTGCGTTTTGCAAATACATTTGCGACTAGCAAGCTTTGTTCTTGGTACATCGATTTACCATCACTTGTCCTATTTTCATAAACCGGAAGCTTTTTGTCATTGGGGTCATTCCCACTAGTGTAAAACGGCTTTAAGGTACTGTACTACGCACTTCAGAAGTTTGTATTTATTTTAAAGTGCTAAAAATAGTGAGAATAGCCCATTTTGCCCCTACTGTCTGTGATGAAAAATCAAATTTTCACCCCATTCAATTACCTCTGTTCTAAATTAGTTTCCCGATAATGATTCTATGCTTTTTGTGCTTTTAGCATTTATAACTGTGTAAATATTCGTTTTTTTTTGAGCATTA
This sequence comes from Echinococcus granulosus, assembly GCF_000524195.1. Taxonomy (NCBI): domain Eukaryota; kingdom Metazoa; phylum Platyhelminthes; class Cestoda; order Cyclophyllidea; family Taeniidae; genus Echinococcus; species Echinococcus granulosus. Next base: position 938,401 of record NW_020170381.1, on the reverse strand, counting down.
TTTCCGACTAGAATCACTTTTTGAATTGATCAATTGAACAGTAGTCCTTTCGAACTGATTTATCTATTCAATGGCCAATCAAACCCATATTCCTTCCGAACTCTAATTTCGCCTGTGTCTTGTTTCACCTCGTGGTCATGGTTAATAATTCTGCACTGATGTTTTTTGTTGAAAAGGGCCGTTCCTGCGAACGGTTTCTTATATTTCTTCATTGTTGAAATCTGGCACCCAGGCCTCATTATGCATCTTTTAGCGAAGTCCAATGTCCTCAGATATAGCTAAGAGACAACGTACTGTGCCATCGACCAAGGCTTACGACTTTGTTTGGCGAAGACCGGTCCCCACTGCGCTTCGAGAAGGCTCTTACTTCGACCGCTATGAGGAGGTGCGTTTTTTTGTGCGTCGCTCCATCACTTTCTCCACCTTAAACCCTAGTTCTTCGACTTTGGTCAGCTCATTTACATGAAATGGTGTAAAACTGCTTCTTTCTATTGGTCATTATCGTATGTTAATTTTTACCGCTTTGACTTATGCGTCACCAGACTCGGGTTTTTCCACATGCGCACTGGGCTGTGCCATAGTTCGCACCAGTTCCACTCTACTCTCCCCCGTCTATGTAAACGAGTCGAGTGGTAGGGTGTTTGACTTGCTTTCATTCCACACGATTGCGGTGGGCAGAGTTCTGACCCCGGTGTTCCTTTATGCTAATTGTGTACGGGGTCACGCTCGCTTGACCTCTCATTCCTTTCAACTCTTTGATCTCCATTCTTTTAAGCAATAACGGTTAAGTTCCTCTTTAGACAGTCGTTTTGATGAATCGTTTGTATTGTTTGTGGTCCTGTAAGGTGTCGTGCCATATTATTACAAAGAGATGGGGTGATAGAATTGCTCTTGCCTTATTTTGTGTCTACTATGTTCTCCATTCACAGGTCCTTATGCTAAGCCGAATTTATGCATATGAGTTTTTATTTGAAGGATTATACTCTTCTTCGTCTGGACTTTTGTTTGATAGCCTCACTAAACTTTACCGCCCTGTTTGTGAAGAGGTCAGAAGTTCTAACGTGAACGATTAAGCATATCAATGGGCTACCGACTACCTACATCATCGTGATGACGATTGATCGGCTTTAATGTGATTGCTAAAGTTGAAGTCTTACCTGTGAAGCTTAACTGAAATATGGTGAGTATTTCATCGATTCGGTGCAATTATTCGCCGCCTATTTTGAAGGTGTTATTTTTCAATTTATTTTCTTAAGTATATGACAGTTCTATATTACAAAGATAAATAATCTTGTTATTCGACTGGATTTGATCCATACTTCATCCATCCTTGACTAAATGGTTCTGCTTCCTTAGTTCATCAGGGAATTGAGCATTTGAACACTCCATGTACCTGTACTGGTAGCATCTTTCTGACCTCATTGTGAATACATTGGAAACTATGTTAGACTGGTCAGAGGTGATCTGCTCCAGATTCTTATCGTCACTGTCAAATTACTCCCTAAATTCTGACTTTCGGTTTAACGGTAGTTTTAGGTCTGTAGGACCTGTTTTGCATCGGCACTTTTGCTGTTTACGTTGATGATTGTGTCTGGTTTATCTTGGTATTGATTCATGGGGTGTGGAACAACTTCAGTAGGTGTGTCCAGAAAGGCGGTAATCACCCAAAGCGTGTTTGATTCTTTGGCATCCAAGATTATGCGAACGTTGAGCCTCGTGTTTATCTGGATGACGTTCGCTATGCACACAATTACTCTTTTAGTCCTAAGGCTAACTGACCCGAAATCACTTTAAACTGGGGTCCTCCTATAATGACATTTTGCCCCAACAACACTCTCCTCATGGGTATGTCGACAGTAGTATCCCCAGTTAAACGCCTTAACCTTCGTCTCTCATTAGCTGTGCTTTTATTGTCATTGCGCATACAACACAGTGGTCTTTATACGTGAAGGAATTGAATGAATGACAAATGAATGTCGGGATATGTATTAACATACGTGTAGCTTGACGCCGCTATTGTGCCTAGTGGTGTATATATATATATATATATGTAGAAGCCCGTGGAAGTCGGGACTGGAATGCACAGCAGGCGAATAAGAGAGGGATCAGGTTTTGTTCCATATCAGCTCTTATATGTAGTTTCCCTTCTCCTCCTCTACCAGTCCGCCGCATGCCTTTGCATCGGAGCTTCCGTTGGTGTGTGAGCACACGCTCTCTCGTCAGGGAGCAACCTGACACGCTCATGGCGGTGTCACTCCCACTTTCACAACTGGCTGCTGTGTGCTCTGGCTTCTTCCTCAATTTAGTCCCCTTTTTCCCTTTCTTGCGCTTTGGTTTACACCAAAGCCGTGTCAGGGTGCATGTTTTTTTCCAAACCCGAAAGGGGTCTCTTATTTCTTCAGCATATTCCGTACTTTGGTCTCTTTTTCATAGATGTTTAACTATTGACTCCTCATAAGGTGTTCGGGCCATCAAGATTGCCTTTATCATAGGAATTCGATTGCCACAACGCGGCTTAACTGAGCATTTAATTATCCCGATGAGATGTTACGAGTTTCAAAATCAGAATAAGTGTGCATCTCATTCGTCATATAACCCTTTTTGACATGTATTTGGCTATGATTTCATCCACATACCCAGGAGTTCACTTTCCATTCGTCGTAGTCGTTTATAAAGTGGCGTAATTACTTCCGGTGACCGAACCAAATGAGCTCTTTTCACCATGGATTGCCATTTTCTTCCAGTATAATCTAACGCTTTGCATTCAAGTGTTCTTTGGTAACACTTATGACTGTTCAATAGATCAGCCAGAGTTTGTAGCTCTCGGCTCTAGTTCCAAAGTCTTTTCCGTTCATATACTCCCTATGGTTGTTATCCTTTCACACAAATTTTGAGGTTTGAACACTTCGCGGTTTTATCTTCTACTCGAACTGCCTTTGAGTTTCAATTCTCTCTCAGATTCGCTTTTTCTCTGCCAACAATTAAGCTATTACGGAATAGCCTTTCCTTCAAAAACATTTTGGTCGCGGTCGTTTTCTCGTTTTTTGTTCGTACTGAAGCGCTTTGGGATGCATTTTACTTCATATGCATCATTGTGAAACCTTTATTGGGACAGAGGAGACTAAATCCATTGTTGTCAACTTTTTCTCGCTCAGTTCCTTGTTTCAGTTTAATTACACTTTGATTGGACATCTTAGCGTTTTCTGGATTAAGCGGTTTTTGAGTATGAGGCCTACTGAGCCACGTTTGTCAGCAATCATATTTTCCGTTTTAGTGGTACTTTTATGCTTTGGTGCAGTACCGTTGTAGCCAATAATAGCCATTGCATAAAATAGACGCTTGATTGACATCTTCTGCAGACATCTGTCTCCATAATGATTTTCGAAATTTCATCGTTCTTTAAACCGTCTTTTTTTTCATTCAACATCTCATGCATGCCTTTGGTTTACTTTGTTTGGTCGTTAAAAAAATTGTGCAGACCAACAATGCCTAGCATGTAGTGATAGCTTCAATTGTTGTTATACTGATGCATCTCCTTTCGTTTGCAATCTTTCGGAGTCAATTCATATACCTTATGTCCTTTCCCAGTCAGCTTTTCCATTTTCAACCTCGTTTCCGACTTGCTCTTATTGTCTTCAGTGTATTGTCTGACTTTCAGGAAACCGGAGCATTGGAGCTCGGTTGCTTCTTGCGTGTGGATGAAGATGGTTTCTTCCTGTTCTGGAAAAGTGAAACTAATGTAAGTCGTTTCCTTCTACAGGAAGAGTCTAAAACCATTTGCATTAATTGCTAGGCTAATGACAGCTTCTATGATTGACTGAGGTCGCTTACAGTTTGTATTCGGTGTAGAGCTGAGATTTCATAGTCAAGTCCCCTATGGATGGCTAAATCGTCCCTGCCTTTAGAAGCATTTGGATGACCTTGAGAACCCAAATGTCCCACATTCCCTCTGCATGCGTATGACCAATGCTTCGAGTTTTTCAATTATTATTGGTTCATTGTTACCCTTTCGCAGTGGTTTAAACACGGTTACGACCTCTTTACGTGACATTGACCCCACTTGGCTAGTGTTTGAAATGAAAAAAAATTATTTATATTGGCTATTAAGTAAGGGTAGAACTTTTCTGTCAGACAAGTGTCAAAACCTTCATCGGTGAAAAATTGGTGTCGCTGACATTTCCCGTTTTGGCGAAGGCACGGAGTTCTTCGTTTACATCACATGAAGCCAATTTCTCTGTTAGCAACAAATTATTTGTTGTTTGATTTTGAATGAATTCCGTTTGCATAGTACCCTATTAGTGCTTGTGTTCCAGTTACTAATTTTTATGACGGTATTCTGTGGAATTTCATTTACTCCGGTGTTTTCAGGCCATGCCGATGCCGTTATGGGTATTTGAAAAGACAAAATGTCTTTAAACAGTTCTCAAAGTTTTATTGCAATATCTCATCCATTATTATTTTAAAATCCGTATGGTTAAATGCAGCTTCTACCAACTTTTCAAATTTACGTTCCGGATTTTTTTTTAAATTCATTTTTTTAGGAGGGTCAGGTTCTAGAGCTTTCGCAGGTCAGCGATGTCCGACAAGGCACAAAACCCAAGGTATACCGGCTCTATTAATTTTTTGTTTGAGAATCGGTTTCGCAGACTCCGTTTTGAAATTAATTCGAAATTTGTAACAGCAAAATTCGAGTGTTTTGCAGCTTCCTTTGGGTTGCATTTCCTTTCTCACCCACAAGCACTTGTGGTTTGCATTTTCTGATCATCGCTTTTACATCTGCTTTAGTCTTTTCTTTCTTCACCCACACGCTACATCCTTAATCTCTCTCACTTCAAAAATGTCCTCAGCATTGTAAAGCCCAGTTCGCTTGAATTGTTTGCCGTTTCACTAAGCCTTTGTGCTTTGCATTTGAATTGGCGTCCCCGCAGTCTTGGTGATCTCTAAAATACACTTGCCCCCATGAATAGGCGATGGCTTCTTAGGCTATTACCGCGGACTCCGAGCATACACTTTGTGGATGCCTTTGAAGACGTTTTTGCTGCTCCCAATTGACTAACGAAGTTACCTATCCATAGTGGTTATGCTTGTGTGAAGCGTAAACTTTGTTATGCCATAAATTCCACCAAAATTAAACTTTAACGGAGGTGTTGGAGTTGGTTTGTGCACTTTCAACACCTTGTTGTGCTATTTCGATCACCACTTCACATTTAAGCGGGGGCATCAATGCACAACATATAATGCGTTTAACTTTTTCAGCGGGATCCATTGCAGCGTTTCTTCCGCCTCATGCTTTGGTGTTATTTTGCGCATCGACTATACTGAGTTCTCTGAACGTCCTTGCTCTTCAATTTACTACAGCTTTTACAGATTCTATCCCGAAAGTGTTTTTTTCTTTCACTCCTTGTAATCGTTAAGTCGTGGGTCTTGTTTTCTTTCCCTTATTGCTTTTGAATTCTTATCGACTATCTCTAGTGCCTCATTCATTTACAGAACGCTGAATGATAGATGCACTATTTCTTTATCCGGACAAGATTGGTATGTGTGATGTCCACTTAGCGAAAGCGCTATATCAGATTACATCGTGTGATGGTACTGGGCGCTACTTTGACACATTCGCTCCCTGTGACGTGTGAACTACACGAATAAACTTTTGTACAGAGGCCCGATCACATGCTCGAACTTATGGCGGTGTCCTGGAGCATGCAGTCATCCGTTAATAGAATTTGGTAGGCCTCTGGGAGTGTGCGTATCTTGCACAGTGTGATCTCTCTATCGTATTTTAGTTCCCATGGCCACGTTCCTAACAAAGATAAAGTATGCGTAGACACCTCCTACTAGAAGTTAACTACCCTTTTTGTCTGTTTTGTGTCACCTTCCTAATTCTGTGCTTGGGTACTAAACCATATTTGTCATTTAGTATATAGCACCTATACATCAGGCGGACTATTGTTCTAGAATAGATTTGATCTATATCATACTATTAATCTGCTTACCTTTTCGACCAATTGAACCCCATGAAAAATATTTTGCAGGATGAAAAACTACTGGGAGTTTTAATGGAGCGAATGCCCTCGGGTGGGAAGAACTTGGACGAGCGCATCGTGACAGTTTGCAGTGGACTAGATTTGGTAAACATCTCCTATACCAACTTCGTGGCCGCCTCAGCAGAAGTTGCCTCGGTGAGTCTCGTGTTCTTTGTCGCCAACACGACTTTAATGTTCAAAATAACCCCATAAGTCAGTCTTATTGTCTATAAGATCATTACTGCATAGTTACTGTACCATGAGTTGACCACTGAATACTGTATGCTTTAAGCGAAGAATTTCCGTTCCTAAGTTATTCATCCTGGTATTGGTATTTACATTTAGACATGCTGTACTCACTAGATCCATTTCTGCACGATTCAGAAATAAATCATACCAAAAGGATGAGGAATGTTGCCTGATAATTCTGATTTCCTGTTAATGCCTCATCAGTGAACCAGTCACACATATATCGTATAAACCTATAATCAGCAAGTCGTACATTCGGAAAACACTATAAGTTCCATAGTTCGGCTCTTTTACAAATGAATGTTAATTATCTTTTTATTTATTTCATTAATCTCCCCCAGATGAAAGTCATCTTATCATTTATTGTAGCTATGGATCCAGTCTGTGCGAGGTCTCACGCATAATACTAAAGCTCAAAATGTTTGTCCAATGACACAATTGCGGAAACAGTAAGTTATCCTCGCCATCTGTGTTAAATCCAGTAAATTTCTTCGTGGTTTTACCTCTCAGCGGGAGGCTATAACAACAGCCCCAAGCGTCAAATGCTTAATAATTTATAACTTATGAATTGAAGGAAACAACTTTGACTTTTAATCTCTAATTGGGTGTTAGGTTCAATGGCTCTTTCATGCCTATGCAAATGTCTTAGCATTTGCTGACGCGCTTTGCTGGCGCGTGCTGGGAGCCAAGCATCGGATGCTTTCATAGAATACTAATTTTTACTGCACTGAAAATGCGATTTAATTCTCCCCTTTCCCAAATGAATTCAATTTTACTCCAATCATCCACTCACGTGAGTGTAGTGTAAACTTTATTTCCCAAAATCCATCATTATTGTTCCAAGCTTACGTCTTGTAATGGTATGAAAGCAGTGAGTGCTTTCATGCCAATCAAATTGACAAATCCACTTTAATTCAGTCACAAATCTTCGTAGGTAAGCCACTTTAGCATAACTAGCCTATTTATTTTCAAACTTCTTCCGTTGTTTTGCTATGTTAGGGTTCAGTATTTTTATTTTGGATTGAATATTTTGCGATAATTTCGGCCCTTTACACTTTATTCGGTGTTTCAGAAAGTATTTTGCCTTTACTGTCTACTATCTGCCTCCCGTACTCATACTCTGTGACTGCAAACTTGGTAAATTGCATGTAATGATGCTCATCTAAACTACTTATTTTTGCCTAATTGGGCTTTTTTCGAAAGTCGATTCTGCCCTCGGCGTTTTCCGCACTCATTTCCAGCTTTTTCCATCATGTGCTTTGCACTTTTACGTGTTTTTATTACAATACTGCTGCTAACCTTCTATTATTGTATTTTTGTGCCTGGATTTCCACGTTTGCCCATTTAATGGGGTTGCTATTGGCAAATATTCTACGCGACTAAGTTAATTCTGCCCTGCTCCGTTACTTTAAAGTAGTTTATTCAGTTGGTCTAATTGTGAAGGATCGTTGTTTAAATTTTTCTTCGAAAAAGTAGTACTGACCCACGGTGGATGTTTACTCCGGCAGTTTTCCCTCTTCCAAACGATCAGTTGGCATTGCTTTCCCGTTTGCAGCTGGTTGCGGATAACACTGACGGTGAATCCTCGTGGCAAAATCCCCGTTAGAGTGGTGACCAAGACCTTCGCCTCCGGTCGCAACGAACGCATAATCTTCCAGAGTCTTAAGGATCTCGGTCTCCCTTCGGGAAAGGTAGTTCCCTTGCGCCTTTGCTTCATTTACGATTTTTCAATTAGTAGAACAAGGAATTCGCCAGAATCATTTTCACTCTATGGCAAGTGTGAGTGAGACTCAGGTCACTTGCTCCATGATCATTAATGGTGAAACAGGTGACCTTTGTTTACGGATCACTTGAGCCTAGGACTTTCAAGTTTTAATCATCAAGTTGACCGTTTTACTAAATAATGGATTTTAAAAAATGAAGTACTTTTTTATCCGGCTTGTTTGCAGTCGGTTCTTAATCTGCATTCATGACTGCTTAACTTGTCTAATTTGTAATCTTGTTTTAAGTTAAATGAACTCAATTAGTTGGCTGGCTGCATAGTCCTTACGCCGATAGTCAAAAAGATGTTGCTCAAGATTTTTGTGCGCGCTTGATGATATCGGGCTTCATCATCAAATTGTAAGCGCTTATGTTGGTTTTGCTTAATTTGACTTTAGAAACAATATCTCCTCATTGTAAATCTTGATTGCCATTATAGATTAAGGCTTTTTTTGCCTAGAATGATGAAGTAGAGCCCTCGGACTTCACGTTCGAACGGTTCTACGAATTGTATCATAAAATCTGTCCCCGAACTGACATTGAGGAGCTGTTCAAATCACTGTAAGTTGTAAACACAAAAATCAGTTTTAGTCTTTTGTCGTGTATATTCCTCTTTGTCTAAATTAGCGCACTGTGATACTGTAGATGTTGTTTTGTGTTTTTCATGCTAAATTCTGGATTTTGTAATGCTTCCTCTGGCTTTATGTCTTTTTTACTGTCCTTCGTATACTACATTCCCTTTTTTCACTAAGAATTTCTATCCCCACAAAGCAGTGTTTTGTAGTGTTTAATTCATTTCATTTCGTAACTTATTTATTTGGCTTGTACAGAGCAAAAATGAAAAATTGGGTGCTTTTGCTAGACTCGTATGCGATTCGAGTCCACCCTTCAGCGTACCGCTGTGATTTATTATGTAATTCGAAGGCGTCTTTGGAGGCTGAATAGTTCATTTCAACGACTTGTTTTTCCTCTACTTCAGATCTCATGGCAGGGACACAATTACTGCCGACAAAATGATAGAGTTTTTGAATGAGGTATGGTAAATAGACCCATCCACTGCACTTTTGTCCTGTGTAACTCCACCATTTCAACATTATTCTGTAGCTGTCCTTATTTCAAAATTCGGCTATGCATTTAGGCTAAACCCGGTCATTATTTCTGAACCTTCAAAAGGCGATTCAATTCTGCCTGCTTCTTTCGAACGGCAGAATGCATCAAATAGCTATATACAGTGATTTATACGAGGAAAATACTATATAATTTATGCGTCCTCCCCTTCTGAAAGCATTTTTGTCGCCTGTTAACTTTTCCTACATTTACCAGGTTCAACGTGATCCTCGTTTAAACGAGATTCTTTATCCCTACGCAAATCGCCACACGATCCGATATATTCAGGAGACATATGATTCACGAGACAAAAGTAACAGTTCTGGTATGTCTGATGGAATTTCGGTTTAAATTTATTATGATTAATGGCCATTTCAGCGTGTTCCCTTGAAGGTTTAGTTTTTTTTCATCATCATTATAGTAGCTTTGTGGCTTAGAATAGGTTCAACTTTTGCAAGTAAGCCATATGCTTGATTTTGTTTCTTAAATTCATTTTTAAATGCTTTTAGTTTGCAACATTATGTGGTTTTATTTTATTCTTTATATTATCTTTTGTATTAGCTCGCTTCCTTTTAGCACCTTTTGCTTTCGAATCTACTTGATTGATGTGGTCACAGCTATGCCATCTTTGAATGAAACATTAAAAGTTTACGTTCTTGTGTAATTGTGAAATGATTTATTTTGCACTTTACCATAGATTAACGAAGCAAATGTTATGCATTGTGAATTATTATCTGTTTCATCAGTCTCATAAAGATAATTTTTAAACTATCTGTTGAATTCTAGTCATCAAATCAGATGCTCCAACCGTCTTAGTGGAAAATCCATTATGCGAGATCCTGAAAACCTATTAATACGTCCCATTAAAATTGTCCGAATTAAAACGCGGTTGTTTTTCTCAATTCCTTCGACCCCTTCCAGGATGATTACTTTACCCTCATAACTATGACAAACGATAACTCATTCCCATAGTCATTGTTTTTTTGAATTTGTAGACACTGTGAGTCTGAAAGGCTTCTATCGCTATCTGATGTCGGATGACAATGCCCCAGTTTTTCTCGATCGACTAGATATATATCAGGATATGGACCAACCGTTGTGCCACTACTACATCAATTCCTCGCACAACACCTATCTCATTGGTAGACAATTCGGTGGCAAGTCGTCGGTCGAGATCTATCGACAAGTACTTCTTGCTGGGTGTCGGTATGTCGCAACATTTTCTAACTTTTTATTTTACGCTTCAGGTAATTAGATGGGTGTAAATCGGTCAATTTTTTAATCCTTAGTGGCTCGCCTTGTCGGCAATTACAGTAATTGCGTAATTTTGTTGGCCGATTCTATGCGTTTGCTTTTTTACTTCAAAATTACTGCAGTTCTGCTCCATTCATCATATATGGACGCTTTTTGCATGGCTTTGTGAGCTGAGCTTATTATTGGGCTTATCGGCGTTATATTCATAGACTTGGTTCTAGATCGTCTTTCAAAATTACAGATTTTTTAAACCCAATGTTTTTATCATTTTTTGTCTCAATATTGTTAGTAAACCGTTACTCTCCACATGTCTTAAATATTTGTACACTTAGTATCTTCACATCCTTCCCGGAGATGCTTGATTGTTTTCGGAATGAGCTATTGTTTCCTACATTTGCTTTGGGTCGTCTGAATATCTATGAAATACATGGGGGCCTGTATATGTGTGCACATACACTCATTCTCCCTTCCTTTCGGGACGCTGCATCCTCACTCTTAGAATAGCTCCATATAGTCTTTCGAGTACACACGTCAGATAAGTGAATTTCGACTTCTTTTACTAAATTATTTAATATTCGGTGTACCGGAAGCTTAGTTGTCGTGCACCACCTCGAATGCACTCCCGCGTCATGAATTTTTTTTACCTGTTTGGAATGATTGTTTTCAAAACTAGATATTATTCCCCATTCAGATTCTTATATCGCTTCGTTACGTGTTTACCTAGTATCCCTTTCTCACAGGTGTATCGAACTTGACTGTTGGGACGGCAAGGGGGAGGATCAAGAACCTATCATCACTCATGGAAAAGCTATGTGTTCTGACATTCTTTTTAAGGTAAGCGCTTTAATGTTTTTCACCAAATGTTCCAATTAAAAGTGAAGTGTAGAACAAAATCATTTTATCCACTATCATAAAAATGAACGTTTAGATTATCAACTCGAGGATTGCTAGCTTATTATTCCACTGGGGTAGTTGGATGCTTATGCAAAAGTACTAGCTTAATTTCTCATCCTATCAGAGAACTAGAAACAATGTGCATTAGTACCAAAAGAAATCAAGCCCCCATTCCTTTTTTCATTGTATCGCACTGACTATTTTACTTGTATGCCAATTTTGTGCAATTTCAATGGAGTTACCGTTAACTTTGAACATTTAGGATGTGATATATGCCGTCCGGGACACAGCTTTTGTGACTTCAGAATATCCTCTCATTATGTCTTTCGAAAATCATTGCAGGTACGCTAACAAAATTTCTTTCGCCTACGCGTTTGATTGTGGCCATTTTTTCAAACCCGAGTAAATATTGCGCTCACGATTGTTTGGATGCTAAGGTCACGTGTTTTGTGTGTCTCCTACGCCTCGACAATTATTGTGCAATGTTACATTTCACCTCACCTGCTACATTCCAGTCCCATACTATCCAAGCATTGTTGAGCAACAACACGTACTTTGCCACACACATGTAGATGAAGACTCAGTGTCGCGTTTCTCTGGCTCTGAAACGCTCGCTTTAATAAAACATAATATCGGTGGTTTTCCACGGATAACCAACAGCACGCAAACATCCGGTCAATAGCAACATTGATTTAATAAATATTAATGAAGTGATCGTGAAAAATTGTTTTTTAACCTATTATTGCCATTTTCAATTTTACATAATTACACGTTCCACAATTGGAATGAAACATGCTATTTTGCTTCCTACATTCAGGCACTCGAGTTCAATTTTCTACACTTAAAATTGAGTTTTAATTTATCTAATGACGATCTCTAAATTTTTTGTTGTTTTGTAGCAAACACCAACAATACAAGTTGGCGAAGTACTGCGAAGACATCCTAGGTGACATGCTGCTGACAAAGCCACTTGACAAACATCCCGTACGTTTCCTGCTCTATCACTTCTCCCTCTCTCATATGTATCAACCTAATTATGGTATCCTTCTTGGTCTTTTGCCTGTTCGTTGAGAGGTAGAAATAAGTCGGGTTCCTAGTCTGAAATTGAGTCATCATTACGTTGCATGTGAATCTTGCCTAATGAACGCGTACATTCTTGCGCATTTAACCTATTTAATTGTTTGAGCAATTACTATTGAAATATTGTCCGTGCCTATGTTTTATGTATTGTACTAGTGTAAAGCAATAAATTCTTCTATTTCAACTTTGCTACTTCTAAATTCACGTTAGTAGAACTGTTGATTTTTCATACTTTTTGCCAATGGATCAGTCTATCGTTTTGTCTTCTCTCTGTTTCCGAATGTAAACTTCAGTATCTTTCCAATTCGTAGCTTGAACCTGGTGTTCCCCTCCCATCCCCTGAGAAACTCAAAAGGAAAATTCTCATCAAGAATAAGCGCCTGGACCCTGATGTCGAAAAGCGTAGGTTGTTCACTTTCTCGGCATTGACAACTACCAAGATTGCATCACCATCTCTATATCTGTTTTAGTTGGTCTAATCTTTGAGGCCTATATTGACTTGAATGCTTAGTAGTTTTAGATGAGAAAAGGTGTTTTACCGTGACACACACTTTTCCGCATTTATTCTGCTGTAAATCCCGGATTTATTAGTTAACGCTAAGTTAATTATGCTTATAAATCACTAGTTGCGAAATTCCTATTTAAAATCCTCTCATATATACAGATTAACGCCTTGTAGGTCTACATTTTGCTAGTATTTGTAAACGCCTATGCCGGCCATTTATTCTAATCCTCGTGCAGCGAAGGTGACCATTGTTCCGGTCGTTAATAATTGCGATGATCCATTGACCTTTTAGACCAACTGGAATTGTTCATAAAAGGTCAAGCCGATCCTGTGCAAGAAGAAGATGATGTGGCAGAAGATCCCGATCCCCTTGGCTCCACTGATTGTGACGTCAGCCCCATAAACGGTACGTGTTTATTGTCGCTATCCCACCTTTTTGTACTTTCTGAATGCTTTAATGTATTTGAAGCTTTTTCAATGTCATTATAGTCTAAAGGATACTGGCTGAAAACCACAATAATTTCTCCGGTTCAGAAATTTAGTCATTGTTTCGTTCACTTTCCTATCCAATAAAGTTTAATCTGGTATCACTAATGGCATCTTTCATTGTCATTTTAAACTTTTTTTTAAAATTCTTAAGGTTGACTTTGATTTAACCCTCATTTGGCTAAAAAATGGCTTCCGATGTCTTTGATTTTTGTTCTGGTTTCTGCCTAGGTGATATAGATCCTCATCCGGAAACCAAAATACGGCCCGGCTCGGGCCAAATCAACGCCCTCTCTACTAGCAGTGCTTTTTCTTCCTCTCTGATGGGCAAGCTCTCCGAAACTGAAATGAAGCGATTAATAATGAAAAAGGTAGCTCTTGTTATTCTATTTCTTCCCCTTATTGAAAGTCAAACCTTGCTAAAGGTATGGCTCGCTTAGATCTGTTGCGATTATTTGTCAAGACAAAGCGGGGCTCATAAGGGTTAGCACTTTTACCACTTTTGCATATTTTATATCGCATTTTGGTTTTGCTGATTTTTATGCTAAAAATTGCTTTGATATCCCACCTGGTTGATAAACGTTTAACTGAATTTTCTGTCTCATGTCTAACTTTCTATCTATTCTTCCCTACCTTCGCCGCAATTTTTTGCGTGATGTTCACTTCGGATCAACAGGAAGAGGTTCGTATTTATTCATTGCGCAATCTCTTAATTCGTTTTTCCCGTCTAGTCAATTTTACTTTCAAGATAGTAGTTTCTTTTATTGGCCAAAGTCTCACGGTAAAATCAAATACATGAGACTAGTTATTCCATTTACATTCTTTTGTAAAACTGTTTCTCTTGAAGTACTTTGAGCTGTTCTGGCAATGTGATGCTTGGCCACTATCAATACGCTTGATACTATGCACGCCGTTTTTTGACTTCATTCTAAAGTTCATATATTCCACGAAAAGCATATGGCGAACTTGAACCAACGCCTTGTCGCCTTACGAAAAAAGCGTTTTTTAAACAACTGTATGTTTTTTGATGACAATGCTGTAAACGTTCTGCTTTTGACTAATGTCTGGTGAGATTTTTTTCTGACCTCTTTGAAAGTTTCTCTGGCCTGCGTTGAAATATCTTTCCGTCGCCCGTGGATTTTTTTCCAAGCTAAAGAATGTGTTTAATTTCTAGGACACTTAATCAAAGGCTCCGCTTGTTTTTTCTCCGACAGTTTTCTTTTTGTCGTTGGCATCATAATTCCTCCTGGTCGCTTTAATTCACGCCTCTCATTAGTACAAACACGTTGATAGGGTCCTTAGAATTGATATGAATTTAATCACAATGTTGACTACTTTTTTGCATTTAATATTAGATTAAAATTTCTTAGTCTCGAAACAAACCTGACTTAAGTGACTTATTTGTGAATTCTCCGATACACTTATTGTGTATGCGGAGCAGCCTGAGATTTGTAATCCACATGTTTGCCAATCACTTGTGCGGTTGCTTTCCGTCGATTTGCGTTTTCCCCTCCTCTACTGCAGGGTACTCTAACTGCAGAAGAAGAGCAGGCCATGCTGGCCCAGTACCATTACACAGGTGCGACGAAGACAATTCATCCCCTTCTCTCCTCTATGGTCAATTATGCCCAACCGGTCAAGTTTCAAGGCTTTGACATCGCTGAAGGTCAGTCTCGGTTTAGTGCACCTCATTTCAATCCGAATTAGAAGTGTTCTGGAAATACTTGTTATTTTGACAAATTCATATACGCAATAGGCCTAGTGACTGCATAGATTACATGTAATCATTGGATTAGAAACACAACTTAATCTATAAAGTTTCTATCTCCTCTTTTAGTGTTCACTAGTATTTTCGCTAGCTAGATCAGTTTTAATTTTCGATTATATTTTGTCTCGTTGATAAAAGCTTTAATGTAGATTTCTTTTCCCTTCCACCCTCTGTGTTGTTTGCCTGGTCCTGTGCCAAATTGCATGTTGTGCTTTGCATTAATGCATATCCATGCGTGGATCATTGTGCGGTGCATATGTAGATGAGAACATCCACTATCACATGTCCTCCTTTAGCGAGACGGTGGCTTTGGGTTTGATGAAAAATGAGGCCATCGAATTCGTAAAGTATCCTTTTCTTCTTCGAGGTCTGCGTGAGAATGCCTGTGAAGCATGCTCCCCTCCTCAGCGTCTTGGATTAATGCTTAATGTTCTTTCCTTTTCCCTATCCCTTTGCACATGTTGTTTGAGCAAAACGACTGTCTTTCCAAATGTCGTCTTTCAATGAGAACACTGCTCTTGGTCTCATCAAGCGGAGTTGCACGGAATTCGTTTGGTATCTTTTTTGTGTGTTTTATTTTATCTTGTTTCTACTTTGCATGAAGGACCTTTGTTATGCGGTTCTTTGTTTACGCTACATGCTTGCGTGCATCCTTGAAGTCCTTTTCAATACGCCACTTCGTTGTAATACCCTGCCTGGTACTATTAGTATTAGTATTGTTATTTACTTAGTTTTGGACAGATTTGTTATCTTGCTTTCGTGTACACTTAATGCTTGTAAATAATATGTTTGATATCACTTTTATTAATGGTTAGATGTGCCATTTAACCCTTATGTGGTCTTAGCGTAGCAAATTCACAAATCACCATTTAACATATTTGCTATCCAGCTTCTTTATAGTGTTTTATGTTAATTCCTTAACCGATGAAAATAGTTACAACAAGCGTCAGATGAGTCGCATTTACCCACGTGGGAACCGTGTTGAGTCCAGCAACTACATGCCTCAGGTAATATGGTCGTTGAAAGCTTGCTATAAAGTACTTGACTTATTAACGGAACCAGCTTAGAGGTTTCCTGCTGGGTGTGTTCTCGAGTGGTATTATCACTGGCAGTTATCCCAAAACCTGTAGTTACAATTCAACAAATTGGTGGTTGGTCATTATCATCCTTTTGTGTCAAGTTTTTTCCCGCATTTCTAATTTTTAACTAGCTTTTAGAGTGGACTTATAGCCTTGCTTTTTTTGCACTGTGCTTTCCTCGTGCACTTTGTTGCGAGTTGGCTGCCTCTTCATCTCATTTAAAATTACTGTTTTCATTATCGACACATTCCATGAAGCAAAGTAACTGATAGTTGGCTAATTTTTCGGAATTTCTAGATTTTTTGGAATGCAGGATGTCAAATGGTCGCGCTCAACTTTCAAACGCCCGATCTTGCCATGCAACTGAATCAAGGAAAGTTTGAATACAATGGCAATTGCGGGTAAGTTTAAAACCTATGTTTATCTCATTTTTGCACCAAACGTACGCGTCTCAGCCACCCAACCTCACTTTTGGTTTTATTGGTGCTACTGATATCATAGTTTAGGGCGGATGAAATTCGGCAATACCCCATGTTTTGTCTGTGCTTCGCTGTGTAAAGGCTACTGACATCTTATCGTCTTAAAACATTTCTTGCTCAAATCCAGTAGTTTAGATTGGTCGAAGGTTTGCTGCTTTACCTGAACTACTATGCTCAGGATTTATAAAATGTAGTTCTTTGTAAACATATAAATAATTCGTTTAAAAAATGGGTATAGAATTTCCATTTTGGATGAATTTCCTTGCCCTAAAGCTTACTCATGCCAATAACTGTTGAACCAGTTTCAAAAATAAATACGCACTGCATAAAATGGGAAATGTGTTAGCCAAAGCAGGCCTTTTAATGACGAGTCTAATTTTTCTTTCACTTTTGTTAATGTAGCAGTTAATTTATCATCATCCTTTTTCGTTTTATGGGAGCGTAAGTTTTTTACGGTGGACATTTCCCCTACCTTCATTTAAATGCCTATTTCAAGTTATTTCCTTTAACTATTACGCGTATTCTATTCACTTATTGCAAATGCGTGCTTTGATTATTTGAGGTATCTATTGAAACCAGAGTTCATGAGGCGTCCGGAGCGCCAGTTTGACCCCTTTTCGGAGTCCCCAATGGACGGTGTGATTGCGGCGACTTGCGAGGTGCGAATAATCTCGGGCCAATTCCTCTCCGATCGCAAAGTGGGCACCTACGTTGAGGTGGACATGTACGGTCTGCCCACGGACACTATTCGCAAGGAGTTCCGCACCCGTGTGGTACCCAACAATGGCCTCAACCCCGTCTACGGCGAAGATGCTGTCTTCGTCTTTAGAAAAGTGTGTAACCTATTCATCTCTTCGCTCCCTTCCTTAATCTCTTTTGGCACCTCATCGTGCAATTACCTCATTTGCTTCCATCGCATAGATCTCTACTTGGTTCATGAAGTTTGTGGGCGCAAAATATCGTGATTTTGTGCAATTATTTCGTGCACGCAGTACCTTCATTCGCTTCTTACGGTTGGCTGGGTAATACGCGCCTCCTGACCTTAGTGTGTTATTCCCAGTTTTCATATGGTGTTAATTGTTAAGTCTAGCCCATAATTTGCATTTATTATGGCGCTTGGTCTTCACCACTTTCGGCTGTTACTTGGGAAACTCCTTTTTGCCATTTTAGGGAGGTGTGTAATCGTCCCAAATGAACTTATAAATGATTTTTCCCGAACTATTGCTAAACCTTACCGCAAACTGAGGTATCTAATTTGGTCTGTAGAAGACCATTGAATATTAGGAAATTTAGCTGTGGCAGCCACCAGACGCTTCTGCGGTCACTGTTCCTTCTGTCTGCGCTGCCAGATGTCGGCGCGTTATGATGCCTATCTGTGTGTTCGATTCACCTTTTGACAGTGGCCTAAATTATGGTGGCGGTGTACTCGCGAAGAATCTGGCGACTATGCTGCGATGATTGGTCTATCTATTTTTAGTCAGACATGCATGAAAGCATCCTATGGATTAATAAAAGTAGACGCTCTCTGAAATTACAAATTTAGTGCTTACTTTACTGGTTTTGCAGAGCAACGGTTCTGTAAATTTTCTTTGTTCATTTTCCCTATGGAGGATAGCTTTCTTAGGGTAGCTAAATGCACGTATAGGTTCCATTGCTGACTTGCTTAATTTATTCCAACTTATCACTTCATTATGTTTATTCCTGTGCTTTTGTCTATTTTAAAATACCTATAAGTATGCGTTCGATATAACCAGATAATCGCAAACCCGTTTTTAATTGAGAAGGAATTACAATAGGATTGACAGTTTACTATGGAGTTCATTGCCATTTCCCTGTTTTTTTATCAAAGTTTATGAGGGTGGATTACTCAAACCAGGATGGTGTTTTGAATCAATCAATAATTGGTTAAAGAATTTGGATATCCATAAAAAGACCCCATTTTATTCAATAAGGAAGATTTGAAATCAAACTGATTTACTCTACTATTTCCATTTGTATTACCGGCACTGCTTGAATTGACGAATGATCGAATTAACTCGTTTTGAATACTCCTAACGTAACGGTTGTTACACACTCGGGCATTTCAGGTGGTACTTCCGGACCTGGCGGTACTGCGCTTTGCGGTTTACGAGGACACCGGCAAGTTGATTGGCCAGCGTGTACTACCACTTGATGGCTTGCAGTCGGGCTATCGGCACATCTCTCTTCGAACTGAGGGCAACTTCCCTCTGTCCTTGCCTACTCTTTTTTGCCGTGTCTCCTTGACCACCTACGTTCCCGAAGGCCTTAACGATCTTGTTGATGCCCTCTCTGATCCCCGAGCCTTCTTGAGCAAAGAGGAACAACGCATGAAACAGGTCATTTGTGCTTCCATTATGTCTTTTCATATCCTTTCCTGTTAATGCCAAACTGGTAGGCATTTTCTCATATCCACAGAGGAAAATGTCTATTGCACTAGACTTTTAACACCGTTAACAATTACCCTAAATAGATTATGAGCATTGCATTGGATTACTGAAGTACTTTGGTCATCTGATATCTGTTACTACGTGCCTCGTTTCATTATGAGTTATCAGAATGTCAGTCGTTACCTTTGGGTTCTGCCCTTTAAACCTGCATCTGATTGTTCACTATGCTACTGTTGTTCAGCTTGCGAGTATGGGCATCGATTCCTCTGAGATTGATGAGGTATCCTCATCCTCAACGAAACTGACCTCTATGCTGAAGCAGCGGCCAGTGGGCAGCGGCCCCACTTTGAGCAGCACGACGTCGGGGGTGCCAACAGGTAGTGCGGGTTGTGCTAGCGCAGGCGGCGGTGGTGGTGGAGGTAGTAGCAGTAGTGGTGCGGGAGTTGGATCGGCTTCGGGACTGTGCCTATCTTGCCTCGGTCCCTCTGGCGACCCTCATCGATTGACCCCTGCCTCTGTTACTGGGGTCGCAGCCTCCACCGCCTACGGCTCTGGTACCGCTTGCATCGCTGTTTCCACACCTGGACCCTCCGGAAACAGTACTAAAAAGGAGGATAAGAAAGGTTTGTCACGTCTCGTAACCTTTATTTCGATTTTTCTCACTTCTTACTGCGCTCGTTTTCTTTCACCTACTCTGAAACAGAAGATCCCAAGTTCCCATCAATTTCCTTGGCAATGCTCCGAAGTGACAAGAACTACCGGAGACTAGTGAAGAAGCAAGCTAAAGAATTGGAGAGTCTTCAGCGAAGGCACGAAAAGGAAGCGGCTGCGATGCTTCGAGCGCACTCACTCCTCACCGACAAACTGAATGCCTCCCATGCCAAGGCCATTGCTTCCTCCACCTCGAGTCTACGTAGCACTCCCCAAAAGTACCTCCTTTTTGTTTCTGTTCTGTGGCAATAAGGTTTGTTGTCTTTATGTATTTCTCTGGCTTGGTGATTGTCGTGTTAATGCTTTTCTCTCAGCTACCTGCTGCGAGGCTTAAACCGGAGTCGGTTGGCTTCGCTGCCCACAAAGCTGTAAGTTGATAGCACCTGGCTTCCCGTCTCTCTATGTGTATGCACCACTTATAAATCTCCCTCCCCACCTCAATCTTGCATAATTTCGAAGATCACCGCCATTTACTGGGTGGTCAGTAGTTACCAAGCCAATTGTTTTCGGACATTTCCTATTCCTCTTGGATGATCTTGGCATTCGTAGAGTTGTTTTGTTTTATTTAAATCGAACTTTGCCCTTTTGGTGACTGTGCAGGAGTCAATCTATGTGCTTTTGGTGCTACATTTGAAAAAAAACCGAGAACTGAAATGCTAGCTCTGTTGTTTGCTCATTGATACCTAAGTTTTTTTAGTTGTTTCACATCATATGTATTTGCATCTACATTGGCTATTCATTTATAAAAAATATGTAACTGTGTTTCTTGAATCGCTAGAGTGAACGGAGTGGGAACACCCTTGAAGGAGGCGCACATCGCACAAATGAACGATCTGGTACGTCAACAAACCGACGAGTGGAGCAAACTTAAGTGCACTCAAATGAGCGAAATTCACACCCTCGTCCTCACATTCATAGATTCTCGAAAGGATCTCCTCTTAAAGGTACTAGCCTTTTTTACAATCCACCGAAAGCTTAATTTCTCGAGACATGCTTTCGTTCTCACACATAGTCTCAGTTTCGCGACTGCAAGAAATTCCTCAACGTTACATTTTTATGCCATCGCAGGCAGGACTCCAGTCAGGTGTGCCAAGCATTGTAAAAACGACAATTTATTCATCTTTGTTGACAAAACTCACTAATCCTTTTGAAAGTCTTGTACATTGAGATACACCTTTTGTCTTGCTGACCCTTCCCTTTCTAGATACTGCTTTCCCAAAAGCTTTTGGTAGCACTCATGAGTAAGCATCGTAAATGTTTCGGTTAAATCGTCCTTTTAATTGGCCATTAGCCGTAAGTATAATCCTTCGTTTGATATTATTTTATCTGCCTCATCTGAAAGCGAAGCGCCTTTAGGGATTGCATTGCATAATTAAGTGTTCATACTAAAGAAATCAGATCTCAGTAGATGGTGACGCCGTTCACCATTATTGAGTAAATGTGTTTATTTAAAGTGCTACTGCGTCCCAACCCACTGCATAAAATTGTCCACTCTCATCCCTGTTTAGATTCTCCGCGATACGCACGATGAGCAGAAGCGTTTGCTGAAACAGATCCAGGAACGCGAGAACAAGGACATGAAAGCACAACAGATCAAGATCTCCCTCGACTCCAACCGTAACGTTATGAACGATCCCAAGTTAAAGAACAAGGCGGAGCGTGACCGTCGGATTCGCGAGCTAAAGGACTACAACACCAAGCGCTTTATCGACCAGCGGAAGGCGCAGGCTCAGCGTAACGATCGTCAGGCACAGGATCTCCTTCGCCGCCACGAGGAGGAGGAGCAGGGTGTCATTGCTGGTGTCAATCGAGTTCGTTGTTTTGCTCTTAAGCGTTCCTTCTTCCTTTATTGTTAACGCCAATATTACCAGCTTTAAAATATTTGAAATGGAATTGATTCAGTGTAATATTCCATTGCCTGCAGTTCCTTTCTAGAAATCGGGCTCGAAATCATTCTCTTGCTCATTTTATGCACAATTTATAGGTTCTACTTGCTACATCAGAACCCAATGTCTTCTTTCGAAGGGCAAATTTCCAATCTTATCGATTCTAGCGCACCTAACTTTGCCTCTGTTGGGCTATTGTCAGAAAGTCGGTTTTCCGTGTTTGAACTCTGCGCGGTACTTAAAAGTTTTAGTAGAAAGACAATAACCGATTTTCTAATCTTGTAGGAACGCGACGAACTCATTCGCAATTATCGAGAGGAATTGTTGGCCAGCAAGCGTGCGACAATGATTTAGATGCGTCACGAAATGGTTTTTCACGAAAGCATTCTCTTCTGTGCTTAAACATGCGCATGCAGGCTGAGTCCTCGCCACCACCCTTACTCCCTTTCCAGGGTACTGTCTGTGATCCTCCCCACTCACCCACATTTCCACAATTGAAACACCTGGCTTCTACTCTTCTTCTATCTTCCTCGACCTATCATTGCTTTCTGCTACCTCCCAACTGCGCAGTGACTGATGCCTCCGCTTGAGGTTTTGTAAATCCTGCACCCAGTGGTGATGACCTCTCCCTCTATATCTTTCTTGTAATCAGATCACTGTCTCCTGCACACGTATGTGCGGGTCATTTTTCCACGATCTTCGCCGTACTGCTGTTGTCGTCGTCGTTCATGTTGTTGAAGGAGAAGCGCAAGAAGGGGTTTTTACTCAGGATATGTTCCATCACCTCATGCCTTTGTCATCTTACAATTGGTTTGTAGGTTGGTCAGTTGGCTTGCTTCCGTCCCGGGTGTTATTTTGTGTATTTTCTGGCGCGTTCTCTCTGTCCGTATAATGTACACCAACACCCAGTTTGTCTTTGTGCTATATTTTGCTTCTCCCGTCCGCGTACACACACCTACATCCAGTCACCTGGATAGCAGATTTCCTGTCTTGTTCCACCACCCCACCTGATTAATCCGATATCACTGTTGTTTGTTTAAGTTATAGTTACCTTACTTGCGCCAGTCATATCCTCCATCTCCATTTCTTTTTTACTTGCAACTGTAGCTCTCAGCGGTGGGAGATGGAAGAGGACAGCTTCTTTTATCCTCTGCTTATGTGCTCTCACTGGTGTACATACATAAAAAATGCTCTTTATTCAAAATTCGCTCTTCTCTCCTTGGAATGGGTCTTCACTACTTTTATCATGACATCATTCGCTTTTCAAAGTTGTACTTTGGGGGAGAATGGGCTCTTTGTCACGATTCGTCCATCTTAATCATGCCTTTAAGATTTCATATTATGCGCTCTACAATTAAACACAATTCATTTTATGCTCCAGTTTTTATTAAAAGTTGATTTTACTAACAAACGTGCTTTGATCACTGTATTGTCTAGGCCTGTTGGTACAGCAATTTTGCTGGAAAGAAAGGGAGGAGTTTTGCACAGATATTTTTTACAATGCTAAGGGATTCCAATTCTTGTGGGAATGCGATCATCGTGTCCCGGCCAGCGCCCTCTCTGGCGGACGTGTTGACGCACCCCCTTACATTCCGTGTAGTGGAAAACACGTTAACACGCTCATCGTTCCCCATACGCAGCGTGGATTCACGACTTCTAGTTATCTGTACGCTTTGTGCCCTTTGCTTTTTTGCAAACTGTGCTACTGATTCTGTCTTGATACCTATGAGTGATCGTGCCACTGATGCTGGCACCGAATCAACTGGCTGCCCTTATCAATTTTGAAGCACAATATATACCGCTTTGCTACTCACCAATTAGTGATTGATTTCATTTCGTGTATTGTTGATACAAGGACTGGTATGAGCGAGCTGTACCTGCTTGCTCTTCCGTAGTGAGGATGGCTGAAATCGCTCTGCATCCGAGTACCGCAGTGAATTCATTGTAGTCGAGGAGCTAAATAATGGAGACACTCGTTAGTGAGTCTGTACCGACTCACAAATTGGAATTTACGAAAATCAAATAACAGGTTCTTTGTGAGCCGTGCTTAACGAATTTCGGGAAAAGTCTTCCTTAGTAAATTAAATGTTAGTCGAATGCTTTTCAAGGGTGTGATTGCGTAGTTCATACTTTTTGAAGTAACTGTAACAGTTATCATCGAAGGGCATCTCCATTTGCTTTCCACCCTAATAAAGTTTCCACTGTGTCCTCTTCGACCAACGCAGCTATCAGTTAGCGATCGTCATCTTGCATTTTCGGGTCACTTTGTCCCAATTCGATATTATTCGATGCTGACGGATTCTAGTCGTATCAGCAATATCTTTATGATAATTTTCATGTACTTTCAAAGAGGACAATTGCTACCTTCTTCTCCTTAAATGTTATTGTCGAAGTAAATTTAGATGTGGTGGGAAAATCGATAAAATTCTAGTGGATTTGGTCGGTGTTCTGAGCATTTCTCATTGCTTACGTGATGCACAAGGCGATTTCGTTTTGTTCTACGGTGTTCGTTGTGATGTCAAGCACTCCAAGTTCCTTTTATTCAGTTGCTCTGTGGATTGCCAATACGCTGGGCTATATTGAGAGTAGCAGCTCGAATTGGCACTCTGGATACTTTTCATTAGTAAATCATAAATATATTTTGGTGTTCGTAGAATAGTCGCAGGGATTCTACATTAACAGCACGACACCCCGTGTCCCTCCTACAAAAATTAGTACTTTGTGATCTTTAAGTATTTCCGATTGCCATAACAAGCTATTATCTTCACGAAATTTTTATCCAAGAAACTGCAAAATCTCTCTTGAAGTCTTACTTCAGCAGAAATAAATTAGCTATATGAATGTATTAGTTTCAAACTGTTTGCTTTGAGAAACCATTATATAGTACCCCTTGGCCATATATGTTATTAAGATCTAGTAGGAAATTACACGCTTATGAAACTAGTTTAATTTTAGATATCTTTGTTCATGGAACGTATTGGCATGGCCTCATGGGAGTGACTTGGTTTCGTCCTTTCCCTCCCTTCTCTTTCCTCCTCCCCTGGCCTGGAAGTGTGGCAGGTTAAGTCAACGCGTCAGCCAATAGAAAGGCGTGAACGGCATTTAGCGCGCGCGATCAGCCTATCAGCCAATGTGAAAGAACAGTTTCCGACACACTATGGAAAATGCACTTCGCGTTTCTCATATCATTTACCAGCATCAGATAACCATCCTTGGCAAGAATAAGTTATCTGAATACTTTATGGGCTGGGGATTATGCTCCCGTCCCAATCAAAACACTGCCAATCCCACCCGAAAGGCAGGGGATCTACCAACCGCACATTTACAATGAATCCAGCGGTCATACTCATATACCTTCTCTCCTTCACGTCGTCTGTGGAAGCAAATATTACCTTTGGAAGTTACAAGAACCCCGAATACTGGTGGTGAGTTGCATTTCTTATGATTCCCAAGCAAGTTCAAGTGAAAATCCACTGCAGTTTATTGGAATTTCGAATTACCATAGTTACTGATGGCTTGAGTGATGGATTTTTTCGACTTTCAGTATTACCTTTAAAATGCTCATAGTGTCCCCACAATAGTCCACGTATTTATTTCTAATGTTATTGGTCCAAATCGTTAAAGTAACTGTATAGGAAAGTGAAACTGGTTAAAGAAAGGCAGCAGAAATGCTTTGAAATGTTGCCAAATTTGAAAGTTTCATATACTTATTTAATAATCTTATCTATAATGCTAATTTAAGTACTGCTTTTAAAGGCGCCAACCAATGTAGTGGCTATATTAAGAAAAAGGTGTGGCATGATTTAGACAAGTCAGGTCCGACTTTTCAATAGGCCCAGGACATGTCCATTTACAGTGGCCGCCCTGTCCTTAATCGGCTCTGGCCCTGGGTCCATTTAGCCCAGTAAAATTGGAGCCTTCATCTTCATAATTGTTGATAGACCACAGAGAGCAGATAGAGCTCCCTTTATAACACCTCAAAGTGCTATGGTGGCTTTTAAAACAAATTCAAGGTTTATTTCTCATTTTTATCATTTCTGTCTAAGTACTTAATTACATGCACAAAGACACCGTGTTCCACTTGGGTATAAAATCATCAGTGTTACTAACCTAATGTTACTGAATCTAATGAGAGTAAACAGGTATGTATGTGAAAAAAACAAAACCCCAAATATTATTTTATTTCACTATTTAAGCAAATATTTAAGAGAATCCGAACTCGACGCCTTGCCTCCAGGATCAATATCACCATTGTCGGTGCTACACTAATCATCGTATTTGTCGATGTAATTTGCTCAATTTTCCAAAATGTTTTGGTAAGAGGTGTATGCGACTGAGAGCTTTTTGATTGTTTCATATTAGCCGTGAGTCAACCCCAATTTCCACTGGGTTGACAAGGTTGTTTGTTGAGGTGGAGGAAGCAGGTGTATTTATAAGGGAGTGCTGCGTGAGTACGTTTTCCACACTATGTGCTTGTGATGGCCTCGCATGTGAGTGGACCACGCTCACTTCAGACGGATGTGTCCGTGCTGAGCCTCGTCATTCACATGCTTCCTCCTCGAACTCAGCAGTTTGGGTCAGGTTGACCAGCCAGCTGGCCGGTGTGGTGGATCCTGGCGCTGGCACGAGTCTGATCGATCCACACATTCACGTCCCCATTCACTCCTCCGCATATTCGTAGCCCGGCCTTCGACTGCAGGAGTTCGATCAACAAGGGGAACTTAAGTCCAGTCTGAAATTTAAAAAGCCCCTTTCAATTGAAAGACTTATTTATTTTTCTTTAATAGTAAGTCCGTGTTCACTTTTTTCGAAGAAAAGGCGGGTTCTTAATGAACATGTTTAGATGTATAGTAATGGATTTAATGAAGCTGCATTCTTTTTTGAAAGACTGTTTAGTAAAGGCGATTTTACATAAAAAACGATGATTTTTAACTAATTTTAATTATTGTTTGATTTTTTTCTTTTTAAAGTGATTAATAAGGTTCGCATTAGCAAATAAAGCACCTACTTTGTTTCACAGCCCAATGTTATTTGTACTCCGTACACAGCTATAATCACCTTCGGGGGAACTTCCAACAAATTATGCCAACGAATTAAGTCTCATTTTACAGGCCTTGAAACGGTCATTTTCGAGAGATTCGTCATTTTTTAAGCGAAAGTTACGATTAATGCACCTTTAAGTTCAACCGCATCGACTGCAGTGAATTCCTTTAAATATGCGGAGGTGAACTCCAACTGCAGTTTGAGTTTTCATGACCACATTGGCGCCAATGAGGCCATTTTTAAGTTAAACGTGTCTAACTGCTATCATTTGCGCAACACCAGGCAGTTTTGTCTGCTCAACCGTCACATCACCGACTATAGCCAGCAGTGATGCGGTTACTGGGGCTCAACTGCGGAAAAGCAGCCCTCACGAGCCATTGCTCGCAAGGCTAAGTCTGTAGTAATTGAATTTTGAGTGCGTAGGGTCCTTTTCTGGTGCTCGGTCTACTGGTGCCTGGTTGTAATGGTCCGACAGTGGGGTCACGTGCTGCACGCCCAAGATGCAGTTTGTGCCAAAATTTTTTTCTGAATTGACTAGATTTACTAACTCAAGTCATAGATCCAATTTCCAGAAGAAGAATTTTAGTGGATGGCAGATATTCTTCTTTTTAAATTTACTCATATCCTGGCAAACCGGCTATCATCCACTAAGCTGAGATCGATGACACTCTCCACAATGATAACTGCAGATGCTTTTTGATATTCTTGAAATCATCTCAAATCTTTAATGCTGGTAAGAACTGTATGCGAAGTTATTTTCACATCCAAGACCACTACCTAATTGCCTCGAAATTAACATTACAGTCATTTTGGAGTTGTTCCCGAACACTAACGTTTAGACTACTTTTGAAGTTAACATTTCAATTCGAACGAACTCAATTGACGCAAAAGCCCAGCAACAATTTTGCTTTCCTGATATAAAACCTGTGATTTGATGATTGAGAACGTTTATTGTTGTTAGCGTGGCGCACGATGACTTCTGTTATATCTCCTCTCCTAACCTCATCTCAGTCCCAGAACCTCAATTTCTAACAAGTGAGTAGTCTTGAGTTTCATTGTGTATATCCGTGATGGGAAAACTGCATCCACCACCACAATTGCCCCAGAAACCACGAGTGTCAAGTGAGAAGTTGGTAAGTTGCCTCCGATTGTTCACAGCACGTCACCTAGCTCTCCCATGGTAGCGCGGTTAATTAAGCGCTCTGCAGCCTGATAGAATACCGCAGATATTTACATATTTCGACTTGCCGTGATTTAAGGAATTCGCTTTCCAGATATTCTTCATTACTAAGGAAATGAGTATCCCCTCCCTCTATGCACATCCCGCTCAGCTCCACATCCGGCTAGATCACATTGAATGTTACATAATGTTCAGCACACCTGAGGTTCGATTAAATTACTACTTTTTAGCGCCTTTTGGAATTATACGAGTTTGGACACATTGAGAAAACCCTGTTAGGTAAATCATGTCCTTTGAGTTACTTCAGTAGGAAACTGGCCTGAGTTGCTAGGTCATCTTTTCCTTCACCGACCGCATAATGACTAGTTAACTATGTCGAAGGTTTGGTGTTGAGAAGCACAACAATTCAGAGAATATCGACCACAGATTTGCCTCGATAACAGATACCTGACGGAGGCGAAGGCATCGTCTGTTGCCAGGGCTAGCGTTGAGAATCAAGCTGTGGGGATAGAGGGTGCTGAGTGAGTTACGATACTGATGATGATGGTGCTAGACCGACCCGTCTTTCGGCGTCGACTCACTGGCATTTCGGTTGTTGGGCTGGAAGGGGGGAGGGCGTAGGGGTGATGGTAGTGCGCCGAATTGCAAATGTCCCTGCCGGAGTCTAGCACCTCTCACACACACATACTTTATTTATATATTGCAAAAGAGGGCAGGGAGAGGGCGGAAGGCGGTTGTGAAGATGAATACGCATAAGTGACGCATCATGCAACCTCATTCATTAGCATTTAATCTAATGCGAGACGAGGGGAAGTATAGCAGCAATTAGCACACAAACCTCGCCATAGTTTGCTGCCTTGCTAAAATACCACCTCACTTGATACACTCTTCATTGGGAAATGAGTGATCAAAGCAGTCGTATTAAAACGTTCGAAGCACTCCAGTTCTGCCTATGCAGTTACTTTCAAACTATCAGGAGATAGTGGATTTTGTGATAGACGCCACTGAGTAAAGTTGCATGCGGATTCAATTTCGATACAATGATTTTGCATTCAAAATTGCAATAAGTCCCATGCAGTTAAAATTTCAGTGCATTTCATTTCTGTTTAGACTTACCCTAGTAAATTAAAAAGATTGATACCCACTCCTGATACAATTTTTTAGGCCAAAATGGCTATTTCAATCATTCGTTATTGGTAAATTTTTTTGATTCGATGGCGAAAAGGAACAGGTATTTAATGGAGGTTCTGCAGGGAGTCCTCAGAATCCGCACCATACATTACGCGAATTCATCGTCCCCATGACATTTTTCTAGGCGCCCATGAGAAAGGAACGATATGCGGTTAATAATTTTGACTCGACGTCCCACCAACACCACGGAAGACGGGGAGAGGGGATTGTGGTGGCGGCAGCGTTATGACTCACTGATAACTGTGGTAAAGCCCAACAATCGGCCTAGGGGTTTGGATACTAAGACGGAGTCTTCGGGCTAATCTTCGCTCCTAATTTATTGTACCAAAGGCAAATGGAATTAGATTTGTATCAGTGGATGCACTTTGTGCTGGAAGCTTAGTTAAAATCACACTGCATATTAAATAGAGATGTTTCCTGTACTAACCAATTTTGAGTAAGTCCTTCCAATGTCTGAGAAGTCCGGTAATTAGTTACCAACAGAGCAACTATACTGTAAACGTCGTACTCGTACATAACGTCTGAATGGATTTTCACTTGAAATGCGTCTGGTAAAATGTTATTTGGCTCCAAAACATCGATTTCATTATTGATAGAAATGTTGATTTATAACAATGGTGGGATATTCGCACACTTCAATTTGATCCCAATGGTGAAGGAGGACACAATTCGCATTACACAAATTAAATCAATGGAATATTTTGCGAATAAATGATGAAATAAAGGAAAGTTTGAAGCCATCTGTTTGGTGATTGGTGGAGTGAATGATAGTACGGAATGTTAATCTTTCGTGAAGCGGTAATCGAAAAACCGGGCTCGATGCTACCACCAATTCCCCTCGGTCAGACAAAAACACGGTTTCCGTGGTTTCCAATGATTTATCACTATCCGGCTGTGGAAATTTTGCTGACCACTTCTTCCCACCCCCGAGCCACGTGTGCGTGTACATCTTGGCCGAATTGTTCCTGTCAAGTCCCATTGTGGGGGTGCGTGTACGTACCTCAAACCTAGATGTCGCGCAAAAACATATTCGGGTGACGAAAACCAGAAGAATGAAAGAAGCAGAGTCGGCAACATTGACGATATGTGGCAGGTGTTCTGCATTCTTTATTGCGATGGGCTATTGCTCGACTGTGAAAGATACCGTGGCTATAGTGCATAAGTCGTTCCATTATTAGCTACGTCGATGATTCCGTCTCAAAGAGATTTGGTAAACATTTACTAGTGTAAAATACACCATAATGGGGATATTTCTTTGTTCCATTAACTACACTTATGAGTAACCTGTGAGAATAAAATACCATCGCATTCTGAAGCACCAATTACGGCTCTTGTTTAACGACCCCATGCGGAATTTCAAAAGCCGAAACACAATTTGATGCAAAATCAAACTAGTTTCATTAGAGCCATGCGGTTTATTTCTCTATAAATTTTCGAATTATTTTGTAAGGCCAACTTTGACTTGAAACATTAATGAAATCATGATTCTGACCACTTTAAATATAAGATTAATGGATTTTGTAAAATAAGAAAATACACTATTAAGCGTTTGATTTCATTACCATTAGCGCGTAGAATAAAATCTGCTGCTAATTCTGTGTTTTCTGTACCGGGAAAGAAGGTTGGACCAGTTTCATGCTTAGCCAGGTAACTTTGAAGAATCCCGATTTGGGAACGACAATTAATCCCATTATGATAAGTATTGACGTTAATAATAATAATGAGGGAAGTGGATAAGTAAAAGGAGTGACCTGACCTCACTCAGTCTGTCTAGTTGACGCTTCGTGGACAATTCATTAGTATGTGGACGTCTGTTGTGAACTGTTTTAAAACTAGCCCAAATGAGAGCCAGCTATGGGGTTGAAGGTAATTTACGATAGCCTTGAACCTGATTACTTCGAGTTTTCTTGCCTTGCGGTGAAGCTTCGGAAAATTCCTAGGCCCGTCGAACAATAATGTTTGGAACGGCTCGTCTTCAGGCAAAGTCTACGGAGTCCCTCCTTTTCCGCTAGTGTAGTTTACACCAGATTTAGCTCAGTGAAACTGTCAAAATACTTGCGCGTCCCTGAGCTATGTAGTGACGGTGAGTCGGCGCAGTCAGAAGGGTGTGAACGCACCGTTCCTCACGCAATCGCCCACACGGCCCCGGGTAGTCTACCCAGTGTTGGGTCGGTGATCTCCACAGCCTTCAAAGAATTTTGGATATATGCACGCATACACACACAAACGCAAATAGGCAATTGCTTTTATCTTTCGTGGGTAACAACAGGGGCACATCTGTCGTTGAGGTCCTCTGCACGATTACTTTTTGTGCAGTTTTCGCTTTATCCAATTGGGCTTTGATGTCATGGCACCGTATGCTTTCTAATTTCTAATTTATCTACTTCGTGCTAGAATCAGCCCCTAGGAATATGCGGAAAATAAATGCATTGTGGCTTTTTTGAGAATGAGCCTCCACTTGCCTTCTTACTAACTAAAATTTGACTAAAAATGCTGTCTATCCTATGCCAGTCAGTTGCAGACATTACAATGTTGATTTAAGCCCTTCCTAAGCTGCTTCTTTTTATGTTGAAATAATAACAATTTGGAATATATTTTATGCAAAAGTGGTGCAAATAATCAAGCCAGATGAGAATGTGAAGTGTTGTTTTGGTACACAACGTTGATTTTTGCTATTGATTACATAGAAGAGAGGGCGGATTCAGACCGATTGTCTGTGCAAACAGGGGTTCAACAGTGAACCCCTACAATTACAAGAAACACATGTAAATAAGATTTGACCGCAGAAGCACAAACAGTCGTGGTTTGACTTAAAACGTGGTTCAGAATAATAATAACTAGTACCACAACCGTGCCGTTAGCGTTAGAACCGTGTTTTGCATCGGCATTCGCGGTCATTCGCGTGTGTTGACGGGAGTCAGTGCTTCTTCAACTCAAGTTCACGCAGTGCACCTTCAATCACTCACTCAGACGTGACAAAATCGCAATTTTAACATCTCAACTTGTACATATTTACTCTTCTATGCTACTTTCAGTTTCCACTTTATAACAGAGCGTTTATAGCGAAATACTGATCCACTTAGCAGCTGTCAAGAGAAAATATGGTCATGCATCTAAAATCACAGATTTTTTGGAGTTATTCATTGAACTGATGATTCAGTAAAAGATTTCTTGTTGTTTTTTAGGCAGCAGTTGCATGGCTTATTTAGCCTACACCACTTTTCATCTATTTCCATTAACTAGATGGGAAATGTCATAAATGACATTAAATAATACTACATTCCTCACGATGCTACCCGTCATCAGTAATGGAATGGAAGTATTTCAAGTTGACAGTTTTGGACACGTGAATTCAAAGTATCAGTTCGACACTAATGCAAAACTGCTTATCTTTTCTAAACCAATTTTGCCATATTTTTGATATTTTTCATCGGTTTATTTTTATGCAGGAAAATGCAATATTGTCCTGAAGCGAGGAGCTTTATGTCGTGCTCCATTTGTCCCCCTCTTCCATAAAGCAAATATCTTGCAGTGTTTCACCGACAGTTGCATTTGGTATTTTAACATGCAATGATATTTCGTAATACTAAGCAGATTTCTGTCTGTCCTTCAAATTGTGCTTTTATTCCAAGAACCTTTTTATTAATAAAGGACAGAATTAGCCTGTTGAGTGATTCACACATTTATCAGGGGTTCAAAGTTACTATAAAAATTTTAAAATTGTTCCTAGTAGGCGTACTTTAAGTGAAGCTTCAACCACACATCATGCACATGGATCTCAAGAATTTCAAACATTAGTTCGGAATTAGCTTGTTAAATCCGCAAACAGGGCAATAAAGACTATGTATGCTGTTTTCCTGCCAAGGAACCTTGGACTTCTCCCCTGGCACCGGTTGCACGAGGTGCCTGCATCCTTTTACCAGCACAAGCCTCTCTGCATGCAGAGCTATGGTCTCTCGCGGTCTCAGCTCATAATATGTCACCAGAACTTCGACCACATGCCTATTATCAGCATTGGAGCTCGAATAGGCATTCTGCAGTGCGAGGAGCAGTTCAAATTCCGCCACTGGAATTGCTCCTCAGGGAAGGAGGCCTTCTCCCTCGGTGTAACCACTCGCCATGGTGAGCAATTTGGCATATTTTGTAAAACCCCAGCTAAGTATGAAGTTGATGATTCTCCCGCATATATTTTAGTTTTTCCTTGATCTGGATTCTTACGGGCAATAGACTACCCTTAAAATAGTGGTCATTACATGAGCACACTTTCTATATCCATTCGTGATTGTTATTATTAAACTCATGATGTCAATGCAAAATAATTTTAATGCGACGAAATTGCCCAATTCTTCAATGGTCACTCCAAGCCGGTATAAACGTCGTTAGTTATATGCATGTGCTCGCCGTCAAAATGTATTTTCTCTTGCGAAGTGCGAAATTCTCTGCTATTCGAGGTTTCATTAGCTTGTAAAAAAGAAGCAGAGGAATACACCGATTTTCTCATAACCGAATTATTACTTGGGTACATCCAATGTCAAGTATCTGACCCGGAAAATTGCAAAAAGCGCATTCACGCACTATCAGCGTCTAACCCTTCACCTTAATTTATCATCATTGGCTTCCACTGGCCAAAATCTTCTTCGGCTAGGTCATGCTATTATGGTACACAAAAGCAATTTATACAGTTATCACCTCTCGCGTATTCTTTTGCTATACTTTAAGTATATACGTTATGTTGAGTCACGATATCTTTGGGGCAATACGATTTTTAAAGTGACCAATGTTTCGCTAAATGTGCTTCTGACAGCATCTGTCTACCCACTTTCTACTGACTGGAAACAACTACATTATCCTTAACTTCATGACTTTAAACACACCCTTATTACTCCATTTTACAGTGATAGAGCTCAAAACATGTCAATTTTATTAAAATTCGTGCAAAGAAAAAGTGGTTATATATGACTCAGCTGAATTACACCTCACTCGGCAACTTGGTTGTATTACAAAGTAAAACATTTTTAGAATATAAAATTTTGCGTGAATTTTCGAAGTAGGAAAAATTGGAAGAACGGAGTTGATCTTTTCATGTCGATCTTTGTATTGAACTATGTGAAAATGAAGCATCCGTTAAGATCCCCTTTACCTTTTGTTGCCGATTATTGAGCTAGAAAACAGTTGTTTTTCTTGCAAAAACAGCATCTTTCCAGCCCATGACAATTAACATGTTTCACAGACTGTAGCAGGAATGCCTATGACTAACATGCATGTTGAATTTATCGCTGAACTGTGACAAGTGGGTCTGTCTGATCATCTCGAAACACACGAGTGTTTTCCACCACACTTTTGTGACTGTTGTCACATCTGAGGTGGTGCTTCTATATTTTGTAAAAATTGTGGATTCGCTAATAAATGTCCCCATTTTGACATAGGGTGCTACTTCTTCTTATCTACTTTTGAGCGTCAATGTTTGTATATTATCAATTGTTATTTGTATTTACCTTTCGACAAATCACTGTTTAGTTTCAGCTAACTCAAACTTTTGCGAGGACCTAATTTTTTAATTTTCTATAACTTAATATGATTGTCAACGGAACAATTTTCATTTTGAATCAGCCTTGGAAATCTTTAGGTAGAATTTTTTAGAAAATACACGTCCGATTCGGCAGAACTCGCTGCCTAGTAGTTCACGCGGCTGACTTCGAATGAGTGACCACTATGCCCAGTTTTGAGCACTGCCTTAGCTTTTAAGTTTATTGTTTGCACCGAACATTTTGCGCGTCTGAATGCAACCCAGCTCATACTCTAGAGCAACACCACTTCACCCCATTTCAAAGTAAAGCAATCCTTCTTGCGTGTTTCAAATTTGACTACTTTTCCAGTGAGGTGGAAAAACCGGCTGCAAGGTCGACACACTGCACTCGGTCATCTCCCGTATTGACTGACGATCATGTTTGATTGCCCAGTTTTTATGCCTCGAACTCAGGATCTGACAACTTACTATGGCTCGTTTTGTCGACTGTAAAGTAAATAGCATTATCTAGCTGCTATTAAGAACGGAAAGTTAGTTGTTTGATTCTTTGTCTGCTGTGAACAAATCTTGCTTATTTCATTTTAGAGTTTGGAAATCCGATATCCTCCAGCAGTAGTTTTTAGTTCAGTGCTTCAGCCGTAAACACTACTTGAATATTCAAACATTCTCTTTTACGAGGTTTCAAAACATTTGTTTGTATATATAAACTTATAAGCTTAATTAGTATTGAGTAATAAAAAGATTCAATCTGTAGGACGTTTTAGTGTTCGTGTTGTTGATTAACACCTTGTTTTTGAGAAATAAGCCTTTTAACAATGCAATCCAGATAACTCGATAGTGTCCCCGTGATCGTTGCGTAACTGGTTTGCTGCGACGAGGAGAAATACATCCGCTGTGCACTCGTTACCAGACTTGCTAATTTTTTGCATTCTTCGTTTCGTAATGATACCTAAAGGCAGTGTGGGCACCTTCCCCTCTCTGTGTAACTCTCACACCTTCCAGTTATTCAAGCGTGCCAATAACTCCTTCTCTTCATCTTCTCTCCCTCTTCCGCCTCCACCCCGTGCAATCTACGTTTTCCACGTGTTTCATTGCCGGTTTTGCAAGTGGTGGTGGAGTGGAAGACACGCAGATGGAGTGTACATGAGCGTGCGTTTGTAGTGCCTCCGACGCGCGTGACAACTGTTTACCCTACTCGCCGAGCTTCGGCACCAACTGTTTGCAGTTATATACTCCACATGCCTACGCGCCTGCACGCGAAGTGCCTCTCACCTGAAAGGATATGCTGCTGCCGGTGCTAGCAATGGTGGCAGTCGTGGTGGAAGTGGGAATTGGGGGGGGGGGGGGGGGCAGGCGGGCGAGTGACACAGTAGCACTAACGTATGTGCGCATCATGTTGTCATGTGCACATCGTGTTCCGAACACAGTTTTCACGCCGCATGGTTTGCCTCGCCAGGACAAGCAATCAGACATTCAACGGCGGTGGCAGTTCAGTTCATAAGCCAAAACTATATTGGCACCTGGGCAATACTTTTAGTTTCGTCAGGGTGGAGGAGCCTAATCACGAGGGTGGGGGGAGAAAGGGGGTGAGGCGGTGCAAAATTTCATGGCTGGTAATCCCGTGCACGAGTGCTTTTTAAATTAAAAATTGTCATTACAGCCGAACAGCTAATTCCGTCATGTAAAAAGCTGCCATTTCGGCTTGACGACGAAACATTTTCCAAAAATTCGATGGTCTGTTTTCTAGATTTCCACCAAAATATGTAAATTAGTAAGTAAGGACCCAAAATTTCACGTCATTTTGGATACCATTTAAAACAAATTAGGCAATTCTCTGCATTGGAACTTAAAAATATTGGCTTAGGCACTAAATATTAATTTTTTGCGCACAATTAATTTTCTGCACTTGGTTAGTAGTTGGCTCAGCGGGCCATGCTAGGTAAGGTATCAAAAGAAATGGATTACCTAGATATTGTGTTTTTTCATCCTGTTTGTTTATGACATAATGCTGAGTAGAATCATATGTTTAAACTTGCTGAAATGTTACTCGAGTTACATTTAAATGCAGTGTGGAATCGGTGGGGAAAGTAGATGTCGCTTCAAGTTGTAACATTATTAAAGATAGTGTGTGGGAAGCTACGATTTGGCACTGCTGGGAGAAAGTAAAGTTATTCTCTACCGTGCTTTGATTGGAATTTCTCAACTATGCTTAAGCGGTGGCAGAACAACCTTCATGCTCTAGTTCTACAGTGTATTTAGTCTTCACACCAGACCGCTATGAACTTTTCAAGGATATACAACTAATTCTAATATTATTAATTTCAACAAAAAGTCTTCCTGACTGCATTTAAGCAGGAGGAAATAGTAGGCTGTGGGTGTTGGTCGATTTGAAAACCAAAGTTCATAACTTGCTGTTCAAATGTGGTGCGTTTCGAAAAAAACTTGTCAATAGTAAATTTTGAGAATAATTAGGTATTTCATTTGATAAGTAGGTTCAAAGGTAAAGCAGGGCGGGAGAAAATGTGAATGTAAAGATGTGACGGTGACTGAGAAAGTAGCACATTAGAAGGCATGAGTGGCAGACCACATCACCAGCTCGCAGATTGGATGGCAGGAGAGTATAAAGGGAGGTGCAGTTGAAACGGAGGTTATGCTATTTCGGTAGGTACCCGAGAGGCGAGCTTTGCGCACGCCATCGCCTCGGCAGGTGTAGTACACGCGCTGGCGCGTAGCTGCAAGGAAGCCCGTCTTTCGAGCTGTGGCTGCAGTAAGGCGGAGCGGCCTCAGCAGTTGCACCGCGACTGGATTTGGGGCGGTTGTGGCGACAACATTGACTACGCCTACCGCTTTTCCAAGGCTTTCGTGGACATTCGTGAGAAGGAGAAAAGCTTTCCTCGCAATTCTCTTGGTCTAGCACGCAAGCTCATGAACCTCCACAACAATCGTGTCGGAAGACTCGTAAGTCGCTCTGCTCACGAAATCATCCATTTCCTCCCCTTGTTCTAATTATGAATCTCGGCCGGTTAATTAATGTACGCTTAGGCGAAAACTGCACTGCCGAATTAAGAGACAGAAGAGTCATTTGCGATTTGTGGAAAATAATAAACCTTCGAACTTATTTCTTTATTATTTTGGTATTCGCGTGATTGTAATTTTATGCAAATTTAGTTATTCTCAAATTTTGTTTGAATAATTTTGATAGCTTTAATACATGTATTAATTCGACGTTTCTGTGTAAAACGTAAATAAGCCATACTCTAAACTATCTACAAATCAGCAAAAGTGCTGTCACATTAAAGGAAAAATGTTTTAAATATGGCGCGTTATACTTACATCAATTGTCCTTTTGACCTTTGCATCAATTTTTCTTGTACTTAACGCAGGCCGTTTACAAATTGGCAACGGTTGCATGTAAGTGCCACGGAATGTCCGGATCGTGTAGTTTACGAACATGCTGGACCCAGTTGTCACCTTTCCCCAGAGTCGGTCAGCGTTTACAAGAAAGATACGAAAGCGCAATAAAGGTGAGTTCAGTTGACACCATAATCGTAGCTTTCACAATCCCCATTTCCGCATATATTCTCTGGTCATGCTACTCACAATTTGTAGGTAGACATGTTACTTTGTCTTGACAGGTAAAATTTAATAGACGTGGTACTCAACTTCGACGAGCAAATCGCCATCTTCGTCAAATCACATCGGATCATTTAATTTACCTGGAGGAGTCGCCCAACTTCTGTGCAGTAAATCCCCTAACAGGCAGAACTCTAACCTCTGGACGGGAATGTCGGCTTCAGGGCCACGCAAACGAGCGGTGCACGGTGCTCTGCTGCGGCAGGGGTCACCGGACCTACACGCGCGAGGTGCAAGAGCGATGCTACTGCCAGTTCCACTGGTGCTGCTCTGTGGAGTGCCAGACTTGCAGTCGAAGGGAGGAGGTGCACATTTGCAATTAATATTAATCGGTAGAGACCATCCATTTCCAACAAACCTCAACTCTATCTTTCTCCCATACCCATTCTAGAATGACACCTGTATCCACATCTTCCTTTCTTACTCATTCATAATACTGTATTGACTGAAGGGGGCATCCAGATTTGCCTCTTACTATGGCATTCTCTAGATACTGCCCATGGTTTTTCACTAAAGCCTGTGTACACATGCCATTTTGACAAGTAAAGATCGTCATTTAACTGCATACTCTTTCTACCGTTGCTTTTCCATTTGTTCAGTTTTTAGTTTTACTTTTATGCAAATAAAGGACAAGTCGATGTTTCAGCTCTTGCTGTACACCTTTTAAATCCCAAGAGGTCAGTTTAACAAACATTATTTACTTTAAATTATCAAAGTAGCAATGCACGATGAGATACTCTCCTGCATACCGGCTTACAGCTCATTTCACCTTTAGCTTCGCACTCCCCAAAGCTCTGACACCATGCTAAATCTGTCCTTATAGCGCCATAACTCAACTTTTGCATCCCAGTTAACTACATGGGCATCATCTCAAATGTAAATGATGACAAGCAAGAGATGCATTATTTGGCTCTCAAAATACTTATTTTTTGCCGGTAGATAAAGGCGACAATCCGCTTGAGCAAAAAATAAAGTCATATTTTCAAGGCAACTCTTGCCTCTTTCATCAACTCTGCCTGTTGTTAAATGGATTACCCTTATCACCCATATTTTAATACCTGTACCTTTTCCTGATACTTGGATGGAGCATGATATTTAAGGAGCCTATTAATCCGAGCTTGCCCTTTTCTGCCCACCATAATATGATGTGGTGAATTTTCACCTCTTGGCTATTCGTGAAAACACAAATGCTCACTAAATAGAGCTATTTTTTTATCCACACATTGGGACGCAATTACGTGCTTCTAAGTCTCATATTTATGAGTTCACTTCTGTAGCCTTGTGGTGAACCGGTGTAGAGTCTCTCATTTTACCACCTTTTGAAAGAGGAAGTGGGCTTCATCATCAATGGATGTTTTCATGTGCGAGTGCTTTCTAAAACGCATTCCAGCTCGCGTGTCAATCGCCTCTTTCTTCTCGCATACTGCAGCCAAAAAGAGCCACCTGTATTTAGCGCAAAACAAGTTCTGACAGTTAACATAAACAATTCCGATTTGTTTTAAGCATGTTGCATCTACTAATCCCCCCTCTACCTGCTTGCCCCCCAAATCCACGGCATCTGTATATGATGGAAGGGTAGATTTAACTTATGCCAAATCTAAAAAACACCGGCCGCTTACTCTTGTGAACCCGCTAACCAAAAATGTGCACGTTTTGTGTGCTCACAGACATGATGTGGTACTTCGGGAATGAGAGTGAAATACCATGCATTGCATAGTGAAAATCACCTTGTATCACTTCCTATATCACACAGAGGCTTTTCTGCTGCATGGCTGTTTCATAATTAATTTAAGTTAAAGGATTCAGTCAATCTTAGAATTTCCTCCGTATTAGACTGTCTATTTTGTCACCCTCCCTACAAGATATTTGCCTAACCTTAAAATTTACGAATTTCCAAAAAAAGTTCCTTTATGGTTGGCATTAAATAGGTATTTTTGTTGACTATCACGTTCTCTAAATTTTCATTTCATGAGTGGTTCATTAGTGTTTGAAATAGCGTTTTTCCATCATAAATTTAATACTTTGCCTGCTACGATCGCATTGTATTCATCCCAAATTACGTTTTGACTGTACTTGTTTGAGATTGCTATTTTTCTAAGACAACTGCAGGAATTGTTAGATTAACGCATAATAGTTGGAAAGTGTTGTCCTTTAACAGTGCGAACCCTTTCATTACCATTACCTTCCTTAAATAAAAGCATTCTGTTATATGAAGTACTCCTAACACCTTATTTTTTAGAGAGCAGTTTGACACCACATTTTATCCTCGAATCGTTGTTTTTAGTTAAAAAATCATCAAAAGTGTCTCGGATTAAAGCCATTTCATTAGAATTCTCTTTTTAAAACCAAGATGTTATAGATATAAGGATTACATATAGGATAACACTGTCATAGTTGCTCTACTACCTCGCGGCTTTTTCAAATCCAATGGAGATTTTTTGTATTTTATCGTGTGTTTACTTTCTCTAAAGATGCCGGTCTCAGCCCATGGTGTGGCATCCTCTGTAGTTAATCCAACTAGGGGCGAATTTTCATCGATAACAAGCACCATTAATGCCACTTGGGACCTACATTTATTGTAAATCGCCCCTTTCATCAAGAGCATAAAGCAGAAACAAGCTCCAGCGTGAAAATTTCACAATGCTTTTAGTTTTCACTTTCAGTTGTGGTGTTAATAGGAAACTGTCGCGAGTGCATGAGCAGTAAGATAAGCTCTATTTGAAAAAAAAATTTTAGACACAGACGTACTATGATTTTCTCTCCCCCTCACTCTCCCTTCACGAATTTTGGTATGGTTTACGCTAGGTTTGCCTGATCATGTATGCATTCAGCCGTATATTATGCCCCTCCACCCTCTCCCTCTCACTCTCCCCTCATTCGTTTCCCTTGCAAAAAATTACTCTTCCTGTG
This sequence comes from Echinococcus granulosus, assembly GCF_000524195.1. NCBI lineage: Eukaryota > Metazoa > Platyhelminthes > Cestoda > Cyclophyllidea > Taeniidae > Echinococcus > Echinococcus granulosus. The sequence goes on along the minus strand of NW_020170381.1, from coordinate 897,227 downwards.
CTGCATGGTTGAATGGGGGTCTCAGTGTTCACGCTCCCCTAACCCTACACGGTAATCATTTCCAGCCTCCTCTCTACTTTCTCAACGGACATGTGTACAAGTGCGGCGAGCATAAAGGAGGGGATGTGCGGCACAGGTGCAGAATGTGTAGTCGTGGCGTTGCAGTTTTCGTTGTGTCGTTAAATCGCCCCAAGTACGCACGCATCACACACCGCACCCGCAGGCAGGGGGCACGATGGACATCATAAAACCACCACATCGAAGGGTAATTTTTTGATCCATAACGAGAGACCTTTATGGTGGAGGGGAGAGAGGAGTGAAGGACATCCTATCTTCACGCTTATTTACATACCTTTCACTACAGCCTCATCGCGCACGCTTTTTAACATTTATCTCTTAAAGTAAGTCAAAAGTGTCTTAACATTTAAATTGTTGAATTGTGCGATTTCAATACTTTAGTTTTGATCTCTCGGATTCGCTTCTGATAAAATCCCAAATCTTCTCCAGTGTAATGCTTCAAGAAGGTTGTTTTGTCCTTTCGACTCTCGAGGCTAGTAGGTGTTTGTCTCAGTCATAAGTTATTTGTTTCACATCCACATATACTTACCGTTCACTTGATTTCTCCAACTCACGTAAACTTCCTAACTATTCTGTTAATTATCTCACCAACCGTTGCTGAGCTTTTATTCAGCTGATACAGAAAGAGTCATGCCACGTGTAGACAGGGAGAATAATGAGAGGTAAATAAAAGTTTCATTAAAATGGAGGGTTCCATGCCTTAGTGTAGTGGTTATGCACTTCATTCCATATTTGAAAAATCATTAAGTATTCTACAAAGTTATCTCTGTATAAGTTCCAATTGAACACATTAGAAATTGGAAATTGGACATACAAAGTGGCATTCATCTTCAAGGTTTCAAAATCTTGTCAAGCAAATGCACAAATCTATTGACGAGGTTTTACACTAAGAATATAAAAGCCACGGGTTTCATCCGTCCAAATAAGTCCTCCTCTCCTTTTGCAAACATGTAATGGTAATCGGATTCCACTGATGATAATAAGCCTTTATAGTTCATTTAATAGCGCCCAAACTACACTTCTATTAGTCACATTTTACAGATATCCCTCTGCTAAATATGACTACTAGTCACTGTTGCAGTGGTATCAACATTTGTCCTACTCCAAACTAATTACCATTAGAGAAAAGTGTACGGATGACATCACACGATGACACAGGTGAAGGTATGTGAAGGTAAGGAAATTAGCATTCTACTAGGCAACCAGAGAAATGTTGCAATGTCTAGGCGAATTTGAATTTCATTTCAACAGTCCTGTTGACTCATTTTGTGTAGTTTTTGGCGTACCACTCTAAGTTACATGGAAATTCCTTTTCTTACTGACCATCGAATTGTATCTCAATAAGGTACTATTTTAGACATTTTTTTTATCTTAATTGTGAGGCTCAGGCATATGAAAGTGTTTCGGGATTGCAGCTTTGTTCTCTCAACGATGCCGTAAAATCTGATGCCTATGTGAAGTTCATTTTTAGTCTTGGTGGACAATTCATAAAATATTAATTGAATCCCATGGAGGGCAGCTTGATTTCATCATTTGTTATGTTCTCAACCCAGTTTTCGACTCTCCAATCCAAATCAGAAACGATAAATATGATCAAAAGTGTCTGTTCTTAACTTTAAAATGCTTGACACCTGGTTACATCGTCACTAGCATCGACTGATTAATTGTAGGTGGCATGCACATTTGACGAAGGTCCCATGCAGGGGGAAGAAGTGGAAAAGTTTGACAAAGACGAGTTGTGAGACAGGTGTTTTGCATTTCTTACTTCCAAATCTTCTTCCTGGGAATTTCTGCAGTGTTGATCTTCTGAAGGGGTTACTTTATTAGGCAAATTAGGCCATTCACTTTTCTTAGCTGAGCGAGAGCGGACACACGCCTACCCACACTCACGCGCACACAGACGCCCGATTCCTAGCACCTGGCTGGAAGGGATGGAAGAGGGGGGAAGGAGTGGGGAATGTAGGGGGGTGCGGGTGGCCTGTACAGGCCACCTTTCTCCATCTCTCGCCTTTTCTCTCCAACGTAAAATGATCTTCTAGGCAGGTGATTTTGTTTGGCCAGGGAGAGTGCGCGCAGGTGGGCGGTAGAGGGGAAAGCAGCAGCAGTGGTAGGGAGGGGCAAGGATGGCGAATTGAGAAGATGGGGGAGGGGGACTTACGCGTACTTGTTTAAACAAACTCTTGCTAGCTCTCCTGAACACGTGTGCGTGCACGATGATTTTGTGTTTATTGTCATACCGGAAACCCAGGATGGGAGGTAGCACTCCCTCTCTAGGTATGTTTAAACAACTGAAAGCGAATGCTCCACATCCAATACATCGTACCGCATAGGATCGTCTAATCAGCTGAGTAAGTCAACCTAATGATGGCGGGTTTCGGTTAACTCCATCTTTAATAGGTGGTACACCCACACACCACAGCGTGTACCAAGCGGCAAAGGCCCTGCTCCTCATTCGGTGAACCAATTCTGTTAAAGCGTGCGTTAATAATGCCAGTTCTACTAAACTGACGCACAGGAACATTACATTTTCTGTAATGCTTTACTTTAAAACTTATCAAAGAAAGCATTTTGGATAAGCGAATGGGTTCAGAGAAGTGATAAAGTACCATTAACTTTGAAAATGCCTATTTACAATGTCTGTAAAGTTGTAAGGCCTTTCGTTACTTTATGGAACGTCTATAAGCTCTTGGACAAATATTTAGACTTGGCCAGAAAACTTTAAAAGGAATTCAGTTTTGTTGTTTTGCCTAATCACATTGCTGCATGTACCCATAAAGCCACTGTATTAAATCGTTTTGGTTATTTTGTCCTCTAATATCGGCGTTAAACTCTATTATCAACTTTGGTTTTTGGTAGGCACAAGATGGGTGTCACATAAATACTTGTGATATAACAATACCAAAATCACGTTGCATTAGGAAAATTGTCGCCTTCCAATATATTATGCATATATTTCCTTTCCGCTGGACTACAAATCAGGAGCACTGATGCGGTTCAGAGGAAGCAGTAGTGGTAAGTGCGCTTTAAATTGCAAAGAGAGTTAGCAATAAGGTATTCAATAAGTTTCGTGGTAGGCCAAACGACAACCCTCATATGTGGATTAGTGGGGAGCGTAGGTTCCTATCTAACTCGAGGATGATACCAAAGCTAGCATGTGGCCACTGGAAAAGGCACTCCTTTTATAATTACAATGTGAGCAGGTGCAGGGGAACCCACAGAAGTTTGAAATTGTCGTAATGACCCGACTTTGGTAGACAGCCCTAAAAATGCTGGCTAAATTTTATTGAATGCTGTTCTTCCCTCTCCCACCCACTTTAATTGACATAGAATGAAGGCCAGTGGAGTGGTCTCACTCCTTAAAACATCGAGATCTTAAATTGATAATGAGTTTTAATCTGAAGAATTTTGACTCAGGTGATGATCGTCTGCGTGATTCTGGACTTCGTTTACGCTATTTGACAAAAGCACCTAAAAAGAAAAGCTGTGACTTGATGTTCACTGAGCATCAACTTTAAGCATTCTTTCAAAAATACGTAGCAGAAGGTAATGCATGCGCATTACAATGTTCATTAATAGATTCTGCTTCGCTCATCTACAGATACAGTACATAAAATGCAATTTTCACAAGTGCAAGCTGGTATCTTTGGGGCGAATGGGACTTCGAACAGTAAATGAGTTCCTACCTAACGGTAAAATAAGCATTTACGCTTCCAAGCTAAGCCAAACGGAGGCATTCAGCCAATTAAGAATTTATGAATTCTACTCTTTAAGCATTGATTTTCCCTTCTAAGGATGCAAGAGAATAGGGAAAATATAAAAGCTAATAACAACATACTAGCTCTATTGGCTGAAGAGATGGGAACTAGAAGACGGTCAATGCCACGGTGGGCAGCGATGAACATTTTCTGTATCGGTTAAGGATCCAAAAGACACCATTCTTATTCAATAATTCCAAATTAATTAAATCTTATAGGCAATATAAGCAATTACCCCTGATTATCGATGATACTTTGTCATCATGGCTATTATTGCGTAAAACTGAAGTAAACTTTGTGAGAACAAATTTCGCGGTTTGTAAAGACAGTGAAATAGCCGTTGTGAGTGTCTAAGTTTTGCCGTCGAACGCGGTCAGGGTGTTGAGTACATACCTGCTGCGCGTTACTCACTCACAGGCGTAAGTGGACTGCGTTGTCAGCGTAGCGCTAGGCCTAAATGAAGGCGAGGGAGGTCGCGTTAACGCGTAAAATAGCATGAAGCTGGCACCTGTAACATGGCACAGCATGGCAACAAATCAGTCTCCGAGGCAGGAACCTCTTTGTTTGAGGAGTGCTCACAATGCAGTACCCATTGCTACAGCAGCCAACTGTCAGATTTTTAAATGCTTTAACATGCCGTACCTTTTAATGCAGAAAAAAGCAACTAGCTTCTACTGTTTACTTCATTCATTTAAGTTGTAGGGGAACCTAGTTTTTAGATTGTTTGTCAACTGACTTGCGATGGACAATGACTTTTGCTTTTTGACTTTAAGCGCAAAAAACTATAATTAGTTATCAACACAATCTCCCCACTACCTATCCTCCCCTTCTAAGGAAGACAATAAATTATTTCCAAAAGACCATGCTGCCTTTGTATGCACTGAGCTGTCGGTGTAACTGTTTCCAATAAATTTCTTATTGAAGACAAAAATGACTTTAACAGAGAACAACCTACTCTAAACAATACAGTTCCAATGTCTATATGATAAACTATTAGCCAAAGAACCAGGTCTGGTCAGTCAGCGAAGGGAAAGTCACATTCTACTATAGGACAGTACAAATTTTTCAGGCCATTACGAAAACTACTCATGAGAAGATTACCGCCTTTAAGACGGGAGATGGGGAAGAAGGTGCTATTTCATCTACATCCCAATGATCCGTAGTTTCCCAATGTTTATTAGTGTGATGGTTACCACCATTCCTCAACATTGGGCAATTACACGCGGAACGGAATTGACAGTTTAAGAATAAAAGTGTGGCAGAAAAGAAAATAGCAATAATAAAAACATTTTGTAAAAGCAGGATTTACGAGCTTCTGACTCATTACGAAATTACGACCCATTGTAATGTTGATTACTACAGTTATTTACTCTATTGTAAAACTCATAAATTGTTTATTTGCTTTATTGCACTAGAATTACATGCAGAGATACTCTATTGTATATCTTGGAGCATGTATCATCTCAGAAAGTAGGATGAGAGGGCAGAGGAAGGCTCCAAAGCCATTAGGATATGTAGACGAATAGACCGCTTTTATACAAATAAAGCTTGACGTGATTGTCACTTAACTCTATAGCCTTCGGGAAATTCGATCTGGCTTACTTTTATTCACCAAGAGTTTGTCTACTACTGGCTAGGAGTGCGAATTTATTTTTCTCACTTCATCAATTACAATGCATTATCAGCGACTGTTGTGGATGAAATTCCGGAATATTTAATTTATGGTAGGTCATTAACGATTGCAACTGTTCATTTTAGCTCCATCTTTTCGCCGACCTTGTGTGAAAACTAGGTCTGTAAGTGTTTTATTACATTAATCGTCCACAAGGATGCATTTGTCCAAAAGAGCCACTTTAACCATTCATTTCATACATACCTTAAGGAACAGATCATGAACAAAATATAAAAGTCGTTTATTGTGAGTATGTACAAGTGCACAGCCTCATGCAATATTTTAATACATGTTAGCATATTCGGAAATCTTTTTTATTGAAGAGGACTGTCCATTTCCCCCGGATCTCTTGCAACTTCAATTCCTCTTTCTCCAGTATGCTGCTGCTCCTGCATTGGCCGTGGAGATTTCTCACACATGTGCGTGTTGTTTAAGTAATCTAAGCTTTGCGAAGAAGTGAGGTAAACATCGATATTTTCCCGTGCTGAAAAGTTGGGATGAAGGACCTCCATATGTCGCATTAAGTGATCCTTTCGATAGTAACCATGTCCACACAGCCTACACTGAAAAGGTTTAAAACCGACGTGTTTCAGAGCGTGTCTCTGGAGGTTCGAGCGCTGGGTGAACTTGGCATGGCAGACATGGCACCGATAGCCCCCGTGGACTTCGAGTGTGTGCACTTCGAGGTGCTGAAGCGACCGAAACTCCATCACGCTGCACTGGTTGCACGAGAAGATGCGTCTGCCCCCGGCACTGAGGCGTCTAAGAGCCGACGTTTTTCCTGGCTCTTTATTACCCTCGTAGTAGTCTCTCGTCACCGCTGCTTCTCCTTTGAAGGGCGTGGGGGGAGCGGACTCAGCGGAGACTATGGAAGCTGCGCGCGATAGATCGAGGGCACCTGAGTCGGGACTATGGGAGGTAGGAGAGGTGACGCTAGTGGGACGAATGCGCATGGGCTGGTAGGATTTGCGCTTGGATGTGGATGGCGGGTTGTTAGTGTCGGTAGTACCAATGGTGGCAGTGCCAAGTTTTACGGCCACTGGAACAGCCGAGTCAATACAGATTGTTATTTCACCTTGCACTGTCAAATTGCAGTTTTTAGTTGGTAGACACTCAAGGATAGCCTTGTGGATAACGTATTCGAGCTGTTTACTGCTTGGAAGCATACTATGTTGAAGTGGCAGTTGCTGTTTCTTACATCGCTCGAGAATAACACTGAAGAAGGACTGGAGATTGTAATTACATTCAAACCCAATTGATGATGGTTTTTGTTCCGAAAACGAAGCAAAATGTTGCAAACCACACGCTAGTATTGATAAATCTTCTGGTTCATTTGCATTCAGAGTAAACATTATCTACAATAAAATATCACATTAATATGCCTTAAAGTTCATGATGGTGTACGAAAAAGCATTGTGAGAATTCGGAGCTCACGAGTCACTAGGTCCGAATCGGAAGAGTGACTTAAGTGGAAAGTTTTCAAGTTTATATAGAGGACTGAAAACGCGGATTTCCCACTTTCATCCAATCGTTAAACAGGACCTTAATTTATGTGAGGATGGGATTGGCCCTTCACGCCTAGGATGGCGGTACACGTGCGTACGGGGGGAGGGAACAGCCAATGGGCGTACGAGGCACTTTCCATGCGCTGATTGGTCCCAGGCATTTATCGCTGCGCGGCCAAATGCCATCGAAAGGATAATCTGGTCAAAATAAGGAAAAAAAACCCATTTTGCCTTTTGACAAAAGCACAATTTGTCAAATCTCAAAAAAATGATGCTTTTATTTTTTTATGAAAGTGAAAGCCTTTTCCTAAATTTTAGCATACATCAAGACTTCCAGCAAAATAGGTCTTATTATTGTAAAAATTGTTTTCTTTCCTTTGAAGAACTTTAGTTTATAAAATGTAAGACAGCACGTTAAATAATAATATGATGCTTTAAAAGGGTGCATTATAAATGGTAAACATGAAACATTCACTCTGCGTATGCGGTGGCGGAAAGTATTGACGACCCGTTAAATATATTGAATGCATATATTACTTCGCATTTAGGGATTATGCGTGAATGGCTAGGAAACACAGAAAATTGCTTTAACGTTGCTTTGTAAACGCTTTGAATAAAATAATAATAACGTGAAATCCCTGAATTAGAACTTCATATAACGTTGCTTTGGTGCTGTACTTATTCGATATAGTGCAAATTATGGCTACACCAGGATAAATGGAAATATTTGTTTAATAGTGCCACCTATTATGATGTGCAGCATTGGTGGGCTACAGCATTTTGCATATCAGAAGTGATAATAATTGAAATATTTCCACTAATAAACTTCTGTACCACATTCGAAGCCTAAAATCGTCCATCTGAAGATAATCGATTCCATGGTTGACCCTTGCTAATCTATAAAAGCGGTTACTTAAACCCTAATGACTCGTATTAGATAAGGAGACACGGCTTCTAGAGCCAACATCGGATTTACTCCCGTCAGTATGAGTCGCAGTTGCATTTGATCTTTGGAAGTAACTGTCCTTTGACGTGTTGCCATCACTTCAGCACCGCCATTGGTGAACTTGAATTTTATGTACCGTGCGTTTATGCTTACTTATCATTCGCGTACGTCGGCGCCTGCACAACCAGCTCAGTGGAGAATAGCATCAGAAGAGCTATTACAAATATAAGACAGAGATAACTAGCAAAAAATTTGTGCATGATTAACCACTTTTCAGGAACGGTAAAACCAACAATACTGGGTCAACAGCTGTTCAAGTTTTTAAATGAGAATAAGTGTAAATTATTTATTGAAAACAGCTATCAATAAGTGTGAAAATTAAGTGGTTATAATAGTGCTAATCCAATATTTATACCTTATTTTTTGCACACTGCTCCCAGGTGAAGGGACATTATCTCCTTACAATGGGTTCAAGCGCTAAGTGCACAGAGTGCCTGTATACTCTGTGGTAATGCCTCCGATGCCTGTCTTATTTGCAGCTACACGGTGAACTGTAAAAGCACTCATGCTCTGTTGGAGTTACGGTTGCTACCCACAGTCACAAACAAAACTGCGATGAGGAGGCCTTCTGCCCTCTGCTGCCAGTCCCGGTGCTGGCAAACATGCGCAGCTTTCAGTTGCTACCCGGCTGCAGAAGCGGTGGCGGTGGTGGCTAAGGCCGCCTTCTGTGGGCTGCTCCAGGCCCAAAGGGGTGAGACGGGGTGGAGTGGAATGCAGTGGCCTGGCTTGATGTCGCATGGGTTCACCCTGCCTGTTTGAGCACGTATTAGCGCCACACGTACTGACGTGTTTTCGTGCAAATGCCGCATTACGTTTATCCAAGTGGTCTCAAACAAACTAACTTCTGACGTGGCCACTCTGTAAAAATATCTGTACATCAATTTCTATTCCACAGTGCTCAAACTCCAAAAAATTTCAGATTATAATAAAAGGTTTTAAAAGACGTAAATTATCAAATATAAAGCAATAAAATAAGCATAGACCATTAACAAAAATATCAGCTCAAAGATGGCCTTAACCGAAAATAGAAGGATTAGAAATGAAAAAATTCTTACGATCAAGGAATGTCCTCTTAATGTGTAAAGCAATATCAGGAACAGTGGGGTTTCCATGTAGCTAAATGCAAGACTAAAGCTGATTTTAAGCACCTTAAAATTAATTATGATTACTTGAAAGAGTGATTACAACAAATTCGGATGGGTCAAATACAAAAACACATCTTAGTGTCCTTATGATCTGTTTTAAATTGAAGAGCAATCTCTATTCTCAAATAAAGCAGTTGTGGTTCCATTTAAAGATTTACCATCAATTCTTCTTCACTGCGGTATTAAATCGAGGGTGGAAATGAAGATAGATAATATATGAATGAATGCAGTATCATTATAGTGGACACGAATCCAGCATTGATGCGACATCGTTTCTTCCGTGAACTTCTCAGGACATATACCAGCCTTTTGCTTCACATTGTGCACGAAGGAATTTATTGGCAAGGGAGAATTAAATAGAGACAATGAGCAATGATAAACCAATGACTACATTGCCTGGTCTCGTACCGTTGGGATTTGATTTGCACCATTTCCTTTCGGACGTAATTATCTCGAATACCACCGGTCAATTTTTTGGTGTTTTAGTACGTAGTCCCAACTCACGAGATTCATTTTCAGTCGAGATGATTCAACCAACTATCCTTGTGCTACATTCTGGCCATTCGGCCAGGAGAGGGAGAGAAGTGTGTATTTTGTGTGCGTGTGTGTAGGAGGAGGTGGAGGGGGGAAAATAAGACCAGTTTGCTCAAACAAATCAACAGATGCCTTGGAGATTGCATCCTGTTGCTATGCCTCCACATTCCCGCTGCACACATACACGCACGGATGCGCATGAATTGCTCTCCTGTTGGGAACACTGAGCAGTCCATTTGTCTGCTGTTGCATCGCCAACATTACAGAATTTGGGATGCAGGTAGCGGTGTATCACTCACAAGGGGCTAAAAATGAGTGACCGAACGTCAATAATAAAAGGATAAACAGTTTTCGCGTGCACACTGTTGGGGAAACCTAGAGTCAAGAGGCCTCTATGCATAGTTAGTGTGTCCTTTTTTGAAGGATGCGTCAACTCCAAGTAATCTGCTTGACCTACTCTTGTTATTCCACCTGGACCTCCATGATCTGAATAAAGGAAAGCACTTTTGATGAGCGTAAGAACCAACTACCGGCAAGTACATGAGGCATTTGTTAATCTTTTCACGAAAAAAAAATTACAGGGCTCAAACTCCACATCAGGGTAGCTTCTATGGTTAACGCATATGTACATACAACTCAGTTATAAACAACGATATCAAATTCGGTTGAAAAGATCCAAGTCACTTTTATCCTATTAGCTCATAAATTAGACTGATTTACCAATAAATTATTTGAAAATTTTAGGTCTCGTTAAATTAAAGAATTCGCTTAATAAAATTTTGTTTACGGCTGAACTTTCATGCAGCATTTTTGCTATTTGATACCCTCAGACAGACAGTGATTTAAATAAATCAGTTATTCTAAAGTCGGCTGAGCCAAGTTCTTATCTCGAAATAAAAAGGAAATCGAAATCTGTTTACAAATTGAAACATTCGCCGCCACATTTCTCCTCTCGGCAAGACAAACTCAACAAGTTGTTTAAACTGACTTAGCTACTGGGACCGTCAGACTGTGTGAAGGCACTTGCGACGGTGAATATTATCCAGTGGCCCAGCAACCAGTCAATCAAAAGACGCTAATATTCGCTTGCACTCGCTCCCTCCCCTTTCATTTACTTACATACAGGCACATACACACTTGAGCAGCCGTGAATTGGGGGGAGGGGTTTGTTTTGTTAAGCCTCCTTAATATGTGTGGTGGGGTGCCCCACACAGGTGTACTCTTTTGTTTTGGGTTAAGCTTGTGCAGAAGTGAACAATCTCGCAGCGCATGTAAGTGGAGACGCTTAAAACAAAAGGAGGTAGCAACAGATGGTTGACCGCTTCGTACATGATTGGATACCAGCCCGACAATTCATAAAGACTGAACATTACTCACGGCTAGTTACTCGTGTGTGTGGGGGAGAGTGGGAGGTGGAGGGTCGGGTTGGGGGGATAGATGGGGGTATGTGAGTACGGGTGCGCTGTACGCGGTAGACGCCGAACTCGTCGAACACGGTGCCCAAATGAACTTAAGAGAGGTGAGATGTTGATTTATTCGAGTTGTGGACCATAGTGATGTTAAATAAATTCGAATATATGCTTAAATGGGTGGGAATATGTGAGTGTTCCACCTTCGATAAATCAGTCCACCGCAGTAAAATATTTCCAGTCCAAATATTGGAAGCGGAAAATTTGTTACAGAAGGTAAGCTTCCTGATGCAGAGAGCTAATATTAGTCCACCCAATCAGCCATTTTCAGCCCCGAAACATAAATGTCCTGTTGAGAAGGCAAGTTTTCCTCGATGATGTTTTTAGAACAAACTGACAACCCTTGTACCGTTTGTGTTATGTTATGGTCCTACCCAAAATCTGGGCTACGGTAACAGGTGTTCAAACTACACAAGTTTTTGTGCACATCGCTAAGTCCATATGTGGGATGACAATTTGAATGCATTGTAAGTTAAATGGACACACATATTACTTTATTTGCACAATCGCGACCGAGCTCCACTGTAAAACAAGGCCTCACTTAGAATATGGACAAAGTTTCAATCACATTGTGTTCGCGCTATCCTGAGGACTGGGGACTAATTGCAAAGCCAGTTAAAGTAAACTTAGGCCATGCTGTTGAAAATTTTCTACGCTCCAATGCTACAAATGTTAATGGGCAAGAGCTTTAATTTTTATTAGGTTCATTCACCAATGATTGTATATTTGCACACACGCGCAAAATTACACTTATTCAAAATAGATTATAAAAGTCCACTTTAGAAATTGACTTTTTTAACTATAGGTTAACAGGGAGACAGATGAATAATCCATATTTTAGTGGGGTACCAAAGGCGTCAATGCATAAATAAGGCGTCGGCTTGTGTGTATTTCCAATGCATTTGAGAGAGGGGGTTGCGTGTTATCAACAATATTATACACGATCTGTAGGTTAAAATAACTGACCTCATGCAAGCCATAGTCGTACTGGCGCATGGAATTGGTTAACCTCTTCCCTTTACCCTCATTTCGTGTCAAAGCGCCTCACCAGTGATACTTAATCACTAGTCTTCCTTCCTGTCCATTTAGGGTTGACAAACCAAACATTTGGTTCTCGTCAAGGCTCAAGTTTAGTAAAATTTTAATGTCAGTTAATAAGACCCCTACTCCGTTGCAAATTTTAACCCCTCTCATACCACTAACGGATGTTCACATAACCCACTTCCTTTTAAGTGCTTCACCCAGATGGCTTTCACAATTCCATTGAAAAATACAAAACGAAATCCAGTGCGTATAATTATAAATTTAATGACGCAATGCTACCTTGCTCAAAGTGACCATAGACCAGTCAATATTCACATCGAACCAAGTTGTCCACATTTCTTACATGTATAAGAATTATCCATTTTCATCTGCCTCATTAGACGGTTAATGTTTAGTTTTGTTAAAAGTAAGTTGTTTTGCGGGGTAACAAAGATACTGAAATAGAAATTGCCTTTAGTGAAAAGCGAAACCACTACTTACTGTAACAGCTGAGTTGCCTACATTCGGTTCATTAATGTTATGCACATACAGGCATACGCCCTATTGTTTAGTACTTTTCTCAGGTTACAATTTTAATTGAGAACCATGGAAATCAGCAAAAATTTAGAGCTAATGTTGGGGAACTAAAAGTTGTGGGTCTGTGAATTAGCAGACGTGGCGCCACAAGTATCTGTTTACATTAACCTATGGAATTAGGCGAAAGGCCCTCGACACAGGAAATGGAATGGGCTCCCAATGTGGTTTTCCAAATTGTTTATGTTAGACATCGATGCGGACTGTCCCCATCCCCGGGCATAAACATTTGTCAAGCCGCTAGTCTCCAGGCTGTGGTTTCCACAGTCGCGACATCAGAGCATGAATATGTACGTGCTGCTGATAAGGGGTCAGACAATCAATTTGACTGTGGTGCCTCATAGACAGTCATTCCACCTTTACACTTTCTTTCTCGCACAGGTAAACATGTGCTCTCAACCAGGGTTGGTTGATTAATTTTAATGTATCCTCCTTGTTAAGACTTTGTATTTAGCCAATGCAGACTGCTGAAAGGGACCACGAATCGCATCCATTTAGTAGGCTGGTGGATTTTGATACTGTTAGTTCTTATTCGTACAGAAATCCCAGCGGCAACCATTGAAGGCAAGTAATTTTTTTTGCATTGTTCCAGTTTAGAAATTCAGCATCCAACTGCTGAAAATATCCATATATCTATAAAGAAGATTACAAAAACCTAATTCTAACGGTATCCTATCGCGCCGTCTTCTCTTACATTTAATGTAATGCAGTCGATTTGAGTGGAGTGCGACCGAAGTGGGCACATTTTGGTCGTAAATGTGAGTTGCCGGGTTATGGGGTGAGTAATCCGAAGTCATCAATCCAGGGGAGGGAACTCTATGTGGGCTGAGGTCAGCTAGAGTCGTCTCCACACCGTATAATCACTCAGAGGGTTATGGAAGAGAAGGCCCTTCCAAATCACCTAATTAGTAATAAACTTGTTTTGTACGCAAAAGCACGTGTTTTGAGAACCAAACACACTCATTTCAGTTTTGTTTTCAGTCCGGTTGTGCCTATAGAAAGTGCCCTCTCCTTTGGATCACGGTAAAATTCACATTCATTGACAGCTGAGTTACGGATACTAGGTTTCTTTTATTAGGGCGTTTTAGAAATTACTCATTACTAGAGAAGATTATAATTTGACAATGACAACTCACAGTATTCACGTTTCTCAACCAAAATTGTTATATTATTCGTGTCTTTCAGGTTTTTTAAGGCAAACTTCTTGTTTGCCATTTGTGAATCAAATTTTAGTCATTGGTTAGGCTCCTATAGGATTATTCCTAGTATTCATTCCATTGGATCTGTTGTGAGTCAAGCGGTGTCATAAAAGTCCTCAAATTGATTGTCTAAACAGAAGGTTTTTGCCATAGTAAGCAGGAAGTCGCAGCAAAGCTCTTTTACTTCTATTACTACTGTAAAGAATCGCTTCTCGCCCTTCAGTCATACTTGTACCTGAGGGATGTGATTCATGGCTGTCACCGCTGCTGTGCCACAAAGTTGCCATATAACCCTGGTGGCCTCACTTCGCTTCACTTCCTACTGAATTCAGAACAGCGTTAGCAACCGCCAGACATTATGGACTGAGTGGAGAGGGTTATCAAATAAGTTGAACTCCTTACAAGAGAACCGCTAGCTGTTTATAGTTTCTGGTAAACCTTTTATTTAGTTTAGTTTTAAGGTAATACTTCCTTGTTAAATGCTCTTAAATTTAAACTATAACCGCTTAGTGGGATATTAGGCAATTTTCCATTCTGAGAAAACTAGAACTTTCAGAAGTTGCAGCACCAGGACGACTTATTTTATCACTGTCGAATTCACACAATGCCAAATAATAGAGATGGATCACACATAGAAGGCGATGATGTGGAGTTGTCTGTAACTTCCCATGGTGAAACACCAAAGTATTAAAGCAGGAATAAACCAAAGATGATTTGGAAGTTAACAACGACGACATCATCACACAATGAAGAATCACAGATAATATATTTTATGTGAATTAATACTTTTCAAAGTGACCGACCGGTTTTTAAACAGAGAGGCACTTAACTACGGAGAGTTTTTAGGTTGTCTAAAGATGACTTCCGCCAGAACCGAGTCCCCCACTAACGATAGCCATAATCAGATCTTTGAAAATACCAAAAAACAGCACTGGTTGTCTAATTTTATCATCCTTTAAAATTCACTTCTTGGAGTGAAGTGGGAGAGCTTCGAGAATCGGTAGAGGCCCATCCGTGGCGATCCCTAATTCTGGCATCAGAATGGGATGGAGTAGGCAATGACGAATTAAGAACTTTAGAGAACCCAGTTTGCTAATTTTAGAACCTGAGTGGAGCTAACTGCTCACAACTTTTGTTTACCAGGATATTAATGTGATACCCACATATGCATTGGAATGCATATTTATGAACGCACATTCACTGAACTTGTGTTCGCCTGAATATTCCCGCGCTTTTGTAATGACTAAATCCGCTAAACAATCACTGAGACCAAGGCAGCGCAAAAATAAGGTTGAAATAAAGGAGTTTGTAACGTGTCACGTGTTGGGAACTTGTTTTTGCGGTAACGTAGACCGCTCATCCTGTCCTCATTGGTATTCTTTACGGCGTGAGAATGCCTAGAATCCACATACATCCAAACTAATTGCATTCTGCATTATGTTAAACTTGTCCCCTTGGAATGCAACCATGTAAATTAGAAGTGGTACTGCCAAGCATGACAGAGTTAGGGCCACAATACAAGAAGTTGAAAATGTTCAATATTAATTGTTGAATAAAATACCAAAGCTACCTTTTTTCATTAGTAAAACGTTTGAGAAGCTGCATGCTGTTAGTCCAGCTGCAAAGCCTTATCCCTACATCGAAAAGGAATTTCTAACATCACTCAAATACGATTTTGAAGGGAAAAATGAGTAAAGTTGGATGACCTTTAGGTTTTTTTGGGTGATGTCTGATCGGAACTAGTCTAAGTAATAAAACGGTCATCATGCTTGTTGATTTATGCTACTGTAAGTTAAAGTGAGTTAAACCTGAGGAATTCATTCTCCAAATCGGTCAGTCAATGTAAATGCTTTCTTTTGTTAAGAAAAGACGTTCAAAATAGCGGAAAAAATAATTTGCTTAAAACTCCGGCCGCTGTCTACTGCGACTGTCCAAGTTTGTAACACATCGTCACCGTCTAAACAGGACGTTACTCCATTTCTAAAATGTTTATTAAAGTACACCTTTCAGGTGATGGACGGAGGGGTTGCGCCAACTTCGTGATTCAATTGTAGCGTCCCGAGACTTTCCTGAA